>NW_022589754.1:1942802-1994016 GCF_004348235.1 Phoca vitulina | reverse complement strand
AAGCTGGGGACATCACGTTGCCCAATTTCAAGCTATATTACAAAGCAATAATCACCAAGACAGCATGGTACTGGCACAAAAACAGACATATAGACCAATGGAACAGAATAGAGAACCCAGATATGGACCCTCAACTCTATGGTCAAATAATCTTCGACAAAGCAAGAAAAAACATGCAATGGAAAAAAGACAGTCTCTTCAATAAACAATGCTGCGAAAATTGGACAGCCACATGCAGAAGAATGAATCTTGACCATTCTCTAACAGCATACACAAAAATAAACTCAAAATGGATGAAAGACCTCAATGTGAGACAGGAATCCATCAAAATCCTAGAGAAGAACATAGGCAGTAACCTCTTTGTCATTGGCCACAGCAACTTCTTTCAAGATACATCTCCAAAGGCTAGTGAAACAAAATCAAAAATGAACTTTCGGGACTTCATCAAGATAAAAAGCTTCTGCACAGCAAGGAAACAGTCAGCAAAACAAAGAGGCAACCCACAGAATGGGAAAATATATTTGCAAATGACACTACAGATAAAGGGCTGGTATCCAAGGTCTATAAAGAACTTCTCAAACTCAACACCCAAAAAACAAATAATCAAGTCAAAAAATGGGCAGAAGACATGAACAGATACTTCTCAAAAGAAGACATACAAATGGCTTACAGACACATGAAAAAATGTTCAGCATCATTAGCTATCAGGGAAATTCAAATCAAAACCACACTGAGATACCACCTTATACCAGTTAGAATGGCAAAAATTGACAAGGCAAGAAACAACAAATGTTGCAGAGGTTATGGGTAAAGGGGAACCCTCTTATACTGTTGGTGGGAATGCAAGTTAGTATAGCCACTTTGGAAAACAGTGTGGAGGTGTCTCAGAAAATTAAAAATAGAGCTACCCTATGACCCAGCAATTGCACTCTTGGGTATTTACCCCAAAGACACAGATGTAGTGAAAAGAAGGGTCATATGCACCCCAATGTTCCTAGCAGCAATATCCGCAATAGCTAAACTGTGGAAAGAGCCGAGATGCTCTTCAACAGATGAATGGATAAAGAAGATGTGGTCCATATATACAATGGAATATTCCTCAGCCATCAGAAAGGATGAATACCCAACTTTTACATCAACATGGATGGGACTGGAGGAGATTATGCTAAGTGAAATAAGTCAAGCAGAGAAAGTCAATTATCATATGGTTTCACTTATTTGTGGAACATAAGGAATAGCATGGAGGACATAAGGAGAAGGAAGGGAAAAATGAAGGGGGGGAAATCGGAGGGAGAGATGAACCATGAGAGATTATGGACTCTGAGAAACAAACTGAGTGTTTTGGATGGGGGGGGTTGGGTTAGCTTGGTGTGGGTATTAAGGAGGGCCCGTACGGCATGGAGCACTGGGTGTTATACAAAAAAAAAAAAAAAAAAAAAAAATGAATCGTGGATCACTACATCAAAAACTAATGATGTATTGTATGATGACTAACATTACATAATAAAATAAAATTAAAAAAAAAAAAACATTTGTGTATATATACCAAATTTTCTTCATCCTTTCATCCTTTGATGGACATTTAATTTGTTTCCATGTTTTGGCTATTTTTAATAAAGCTGCAGTGAACATGGGAGTGCAGATATCTCTTTGAGATCCTGATTTTAATACTTTGGGAGATATATATATATATATATATATATATATATCCAGAAGTGGGGTTCCTGGATCATATGTTAGAAAAACTGGATATGCACTTGCAAATAATTAAATTGGACCCTTATCTCATACCTTACACAAAATCAGCTCAAAATGGATTAAAGAATTAAACTAAGACCTGAAGTTGTAAAAATCCCAGAAGTAAACATAGGGGGAATGCTTTTTGGCATTTGTCTAGGTAATGATTTCTTGGATATAACACTAAAAGCACAAGCAACAATAGCAAAAATAAATAAGTGAGACTAAGTCAAACTAAAAAAAACCTTGCACATCTAAGGAAATAATCAGCAGAGTAAAAAGCCAACCTATGGAATGGGATAAAACATTTATATACCATATATCTGATAAGGCGTTAACATCCAAAATATATAAGTAACTCATATAATTCAGTTTTTAAAAAGAAATAACCTGGTTAAAAATGGGCAAAGGATTTGAAAAGAGACTTCTATAGAGAAGATATGCACATGGCTAACAAGTAAATAAAAAAGATGCTCAATATCATTAATGAGATATCACCTCACACTTGTTAGGATGGCTATTACCAAAAATCCAAAAGATAGCAAGTGTTGGCACGCATTTGGAGAAACTGGAGCCCTTATACACCGTTGGTGGGATTGTAAAACAGTGCAGCCACCATGGAAAACAGTATGGGGGTTCCTTAAAAAATTAAAAATACAATTACTATATGATACAGCCAAAGGTACCTAAGTCTTTAAATGCTTTCAATATACCGAGTTGCAGAGAGAGAATGAATTTGAAAACATTTTAAAATTTGTTCATTAAAGCTCAATAGCCTAGATACTTAATAAAGAATCAGCATTAGCAAATTTATGAATAATTACTCCCCCTTAAAAAGCTCTGTTCTGGGTTAGAGGGTCATGCCTAGGGTTAAATGCCATGACACTCAGAGGTATGGGCCACATCCTCTACCACAAGGACCAGAAGCGAGAATAGGAAAGTATCGGTTCATAATTCAGGGGCTAAACTCCAGTCAAAATTAAATATATACAGGCGCCTGGGTGGCTCAGTCAGTTAAGTGTCTGACTCTTGATTTTGGCTCAGGCCATGATCTCACGGTTATGAGATCAAGCCCTGTGTCTGTCTCTGTGCTCAGCGTGGAGTCTATTTGAGATTCTCTCTGTCCCTCTCCCTCCACCCCTACCCCTGTGTTCTCTCTCTTTCTCTTAAAAAATAATAAATAAAATCTTTTTTAAAAATTAAATGTATAAAAAAAAATTAAATGTATAAAGGTATCAAGCATTGAAGATAGAAAAACTGAGTATAATGTTTGAAAGGTTTAACAGAAACGGAAGTTTGATTGTTTCCTGAATTCTGTTCTAGATAGGACTAAAAGGCTTTCTTTCTATCCTGGACTGAAAGCTACATGAGCAAAGACACCCTTTGCAAAGTGTTTAACATTAATTTCCCTAGTACCTTGTACATTGTTTAGCATAGAGTAACCACTTAATAAATATTTGTTGAATAAATGAGTCAATATTTCTCTGATGCTGACCACTTCATTCATTCTTCATTACATTGAGTTATTATGCAAAAAGTTCTGGCTTTCAAAAACCCAATACCTTCAGCTTCATACAGATGTTCCAATGGGGCCCAGACCATAGTGTTCCATCATGTGATTTTTCAGGGTCCCAGAACTTGCTAAGTTCTTGTTTTAACAGTCCCTTTAGTGAGATCTAAAACAAATGTCATCCTAATATAAAAACATATGTATGGATTAAATGAAGAAATTTTGGATTTGGACCCCAGCTTTCCATAAACTAACTGTATTCCTCTAAGTAAGCCATATCAACAATGCACATCTCACTCATAAAACAAGGAGATTAAGCTAGAATACCTTTAAATATCTTTTCAGCACAATGTTTGAATCTTGAGGAAGTGATATGTTGTAAGCACAAATAACTTTAAATATTTTTGCTGAATATCAATGATGATAATAGTAGTGACAGTAATTAACATTTACACAGCAGTAACTATATGCTAAATGTTTCATATGAATTATTTTGAAGGTTCTTATATTTTTTTAATTTAAATATTTATATTTTGATTCAAAATTAGGGGCTTTAAAAATAATATGTACTTCTTTCCTGATTAACACACGTTCATTTACAATTTACAAAAAAAAAATCACAATGCAAAAAATTGATAAATTTTGTGCAGATCATTCAAGTATGTGTGTATGTGAATTTGTATTTGTATATAACTAAATTTGAATTATATTGAAATTCTATTTTACAATTTCTCACTCAACATAAAATGAACTTTTCTCTACAATATGACTTTTAATTACTGCATATTATTAAATTGTATAGCCTACCATGATTTAATCAATCCCTATTTCTAAATATGTTGGTTGTCTTCAAATATTGTGACATTACAATATTGCAATGAATACCTTTAGGCAAAATTATTTGAATTCATGGATCGAAGATTATGCACATTTTTAACATGTTTAATACAAATTGCCAGATTTCTTTTCAGAAAAATTTTAACAATTTATGATATGACCAGCGGTAGGCCTTTCATTTTACCTTTTTTTGACTCTATTATTATTTTATTTGCCAAACCTTAAAGGAAAAATGGCATATCATTTTATCTTGCCTTTCTTGATTATTGCAATTAAAAAGAATCTTTTGTAAATTTCTTATTTATCTTAGCTCATTTTTTCAAAATCAATAGTCATAATTTAATTGGCTTATAAGAACTCTTTCTTTTGGATATTTATTCTTTACCTGTAGTATATATTGCAAATATTTTTTCCAGTCTATGACTTGCTTCTGTTTCTGGTGTTATTGAATCCATTAATCATCTTTTACTTCTCTGTTTTAATTCCTAGAAATATCTTTACTGTTATAGATCAGATTGTATATTATTTATTTATATCTTCTTTGGTGTTTTATAGTTTAAAAGTTTATATTTAGGTCTTAAATTTATTTAAAATTTATTTTGGTATATGAAGTAAGATAGGAATTAAAATTGTTTTTTCAAATAATTGTCATAACAGTTTTTCTTGAATAATTTGCCCATCTTTTCCCCATACATGGATAAGAATATTCTCTTTAAAATGTACTAAGCTGTGCTTCAAGGAATTAAGAGGGCATAATATGGGAACCCTAAGCTTGCTTTGTCCCTCAAACATAGCTAGATCAACATCAAATCATTTTGAGCAACTAGGAAACAAATCTGAGGATTAACAAAACAGTCTGCACAACTGGAGGGAGAGAATGAGGCAGATGCAAGGTTTGGAGATGTGAATTGGGGGAGAAAAACACCATGGAACCACAGAGGGGACAGAACTCTTTTTGCATAGAAAAGTCAGAGAGAGAGGGAAAAAGGAGAGAGGGCAGTGTGTAGGATTTGTGCAAGAAGTCTTGGTGTGCAGATCCCTGGGTCGCATGGGAAGAGAATGTTCCCTTTCCTGGAGAACATCTGGAAGAGGTTATATTGCCTCTCGAAGGACAAAAGACCTACCAGGCGCCACTGAGTGGCTGTTCGATAGCAGAGGACAGGGGCACATACAGAGGGCAGATAACCTGGTTACAGCTTTTTGCTGTACTTCCCCATAGACTCCAGGCACCTGTACAGTCATGTGGCTGCTTTTCTGGGACAAAGAGTGCCAGGCACAGCACTGCGAGGCTCTCCTGCAGAGGAGGAGCCTACTCCTGTGCCTTGCTGGGCCTTTAAGATTTGGAGTTTTGAATCCCAGCTTCTAGCCAGAGATAAAACACAGGAGAACTGTGGCATCAGGTACGCCGACAGCCCCGGGCACAAACAGGTTGAGGGCAGGGACCTGACAAAAGCCTGGGACACAGGAGGGAAGAATGTTATCTTTTCTGTGAGGGCCTCCTGAACACTGACAGCTATGAGTTCTCCTCCCCAGGGACAAGAGGGGTTTGATGCCATCTTTCATCCCACTGAACACCAGCATGGTGGGACTTCAGAAAGAAACACAGCACCTCCAGTGGATTCTGGAGTTGCCTACACCAAACCCCACACCCCTGTGCCCAGCAGGGGCATCTTTACTAGGGCAGGTCTGACTGTGAGCCACCACAGCTGGCCTCTCCCATAGAAGACCAACACAGGCCCCCTGCATGTACCAACTTTACTGATCATAGAGTGCTCCAAAGCATCAGCTTCTGTTCTGGTGGAAATAGGATGAGGCTTACTGTTTTATTTATTTTTTAATTTTTTGTGTTTTTTGTAGTTTTAAATTTATTTTTGCATTTTTTAGAGGGAGAATTGGACTTACATTTTTTTGTGCATTTGTTGGTTGGTTTGTTTCCTTTTCTTGTTTTTTGGATTGTTTTTTTTTTTTTTCCTTCTTTCTTTCTTTTCCTTTGGAATTGGCTTAAAGTTTTTATTTGTTTGCTTTTTTGTTTCTTTTCAGTTTCTCCATTCTTGGATCAGGTTTTTGTTTTTTTTTTTTTTTTAAATCATGTTTATCTTAACAATTTAAAGCACACGTACTTAAAGGTCAAACACTCACCACTGCAAGCAAGAACTCTGCAGAGAACTGACCTGTAGGAAAGAGCAACCAAAACACAACAGCAGAGTACACACAGCATACACCAGAAACACTTCCTGAAGCACCAGGTCCTGGACAGTGTATAACCTTTTCTTTTTTTTTTAAGATTTTATTTATTTATTTTTTATTTGTCAGAGAGAGAGCGAGAGCACAAACGGGGGGGGGGGGGGGCAGGAGGCAGAGGTAGAAGCAGCCTCCCCACTGAGCAAGGAGCCTGATGTGGGACTCTACCAAAATTGAAATAGGAAGAAATAGAAAATTTTAACAGACCCATAAACAGAAAAGAAGTTGAATCAGTAATGAAATATCTCCCAACAGGGGCACCTGGGTGGCTCAGTTGGTTAAGCATCCAACTCTTGATTTCAGGTCAGGTCATGATCTCAGGGTTGTGAGACTGAGCACCATGCTGAGTTCCATGCTGGGCATGAAGCCTGCTTAAAATTCTCTCTCTCCCTCTGCTCTCTCTGTCTCTGTCTCTCTGTCTGTCTCTCTCTCTCTCACACACACACACACACACACCTCACAACAAACAGTCCAGGGTCGGATGTCTTCCCAGGGGAATTCTACCAAACATTTGAAAAATAATTTTCTTCTCAAGCTATTCCAAAAAAAAATAGAAATGGAAGGAAAACTTCAAGCTCATTCTATGAGGCCAGCATTACTTTGATCCCAAAACCAGACAAAGACCCCAGTAAAAAGGAGAAGTACAGGCCAATATCTCTGATGAACATGAATGCAAAAATTCTCAACAAGATACTAGCTAATTGAATCCAACAGTACCTTAAAATAATTATTCACCATGATCAAGTGGGATATATTCCTGGGCTTCAGGGGTGGTTCAGTATCTGCAAATCAATCAACATGATACACCACATTAAAAAAAAGAAAGGATAAGAACCATATGATCCTCTCAATAGACACAGGAAAAGCATTTGACAAAATACAGCATCCTTTCTTAATAAAAACCCTCAAGAACATGGGGATGGAGGGAACATACCTAAACATCATAAAGGCCATATACAACAGATCCACACCTAATATCATCCTCGCCATTGGGAAAAAATGAGAGCTTTTCTCCTAAGATCAGGAACATGACAGGGATGCCTATTCTCGCCACTGTTGTTCAACATAGTACTGGAAGTCCTAGCGTCCACAATCAGAAAACAAAAAGAAATAAAAGGCATCCAAATTGGCAAGGAAGATGTTAAACTTTCACTCTTTGCAGATGACATGATACTGTGTATTAAACTCAAAAGACTCCACCAAAAAATTGTTAGAACTTGTCCATAAACTCAACAAAGTCATAAGATATAAAATCAATGTACAGAAATCTGTTGCATTTCTATACATCAATAATGAAGAAGCAAAAAGAGAAATCAAGGAATCGATCCAATTTGTAATTGCACCAAAAACTGTAAGATACCTAGGAATAAACTTAATGAAAGGGGTTAAAGATCTATACTCTAAAAACTGTAGATGTCTTCCCACTTATGAAAGAAATTGAAGAATACACAAAGAAATGGAAAAGCATTCCATGCTCATGGACTGGAAGAACTAACATTGTTAAAATGACTATACCTCCCAGAGCAATCTACACATTTAATGCAATCCCTATCAAAATACCATCAGCATTTTTCACAGACCTAGAACAAATTCTAAACAATTCTAAAATTTGTATGGAACCAGAAAAGACCTCAAATAGCCAAAGTAATGTTGAAAAAGGAAAGCAAAATGGGAAGCATCACAATTCCAGACTTCAAGTTGTATTACAAAACCGTAGTCATCAAGACAATCTGGTACTGGTACAAAAACAGACACATAGATCAATGGAACAGAGGAGAAAACCCTGAAATGGACCCACAACTATACAGTCAATTAATCTTTGACAAAGCAGAAAAGAATATCCAATGGAAAAAAGACAGTTTCTTCAAATAATTGTATTGAGAATACTGGACAGTGACATGCAGAATAATGAAACTGGACCACTTTCTTACACCATACATAAAAATAAATTCAAAATGGATGAAAGACCTAAAACTAAGACAGGAAACCATCAAAATCCTAGAGTAGAATATAGGCAGCAACTTATTTGACTTCAGCCACAGCAACATCTTACTAGACACATCTCTGAAGGCAAGGGAAACAAAAGTAAAGATGAACTATTGGGATATCATCAAGATAAAAAGCATCTGCACAGCAAAGGAAATAATCAGCTAAAGTAAAAAGCAGCCTACGGAATGGGAGAAGATATTTGAAATGACATATCTGACAAAAGGTTAGAATCCAAAGTCTATAAGAACTTATCAAACTCACCACCAAAAAAAATTAATCTAGTTAATAAATGGACAGAAGACATGAAGAGACATTTTTCCAATGAAGACATCCAGATGGCCAACAGACGCATGAAACGATGCTCATCAGGGAATTACAAGTCAAAACCACAATGTGATACCACTTCACACCTCTCAGAATCGCTAAAATTAACCACATAGGAACCAACAGTTGCTGGTAAGGATGCAGGGACAGAAGGATCATTTTGCACTGTTGGTGGGAATGTAAACGGGTGCAGCCACTCTGGAAAACAGTATGGAAGTTCCTCAAAAAGCCAAAAATAGAACTACTTTGACCCAGTAATTGCACTATTAGGTATTTATCCAAAGGATACAAAATAGTGATTTGATGGGGGCACATGCTCCCCAATGTTTATAGTGGCACTAACAACAGTAGCCAAATTATGGGAGGAATTCAAATGTCCATCAGCTGATGAAAGGATAAAGAAGATGTGGGATGTATATATATATATGTATATATATATATACATATATATATATATATTCAATTGTATATATATACAATTGATAAAGAAGATGTGGTATATATTATTTATATATATACATAGGTATATGTATATATATATATATATATATATATATATATAATTGAATATTACCCACCAAAAAGAATGAAATCTTGCCATTTGCAACAACGTGGGTGGAACTAGAGTGGATTATGGAAGTGAAATAAGTCAGTCAGAGAAAGACAGATACCATATGATTTACTTATATGTGGAATTTAAAAAAAACAGATGAACATATGGAAGGGAAGGTAACATAAAATAAGATAAAAACAGAGAGGGAGGCAAACCATAAGTGACTCTTAACTGTAGAGAACAAACTGAGGGTTGCTGGAGGGGAGGTGGGTAGGGGATTGGCTAAATGGGTGATGGGCATTAAGGGTGGCACTTGTTGGAATGAGCACTGGGCGTTATATGTAAGTGATGAATCACTAAACTCTACTCCTGAAACTGATAATACACTATATCTTAACTAATTTGAATTTAAATTTCAAAAATAAAAATAAAAATAAATTTTAAAAATTAAAAAACAATAAAATCTACTAAGCTGTTTAGAATTTTCCTTGGGTTTTGAAGTTTTCCTTTGGTCTTTTAATAACTCTGTGAAGTGGATATTGCATTCTTATTTTACTAGGTCAGAAGTGAGTTTTAGGGTTGTTAATTGACTTGCTTATAGTGCCAGATAGTTAATGAGTAACATAGACCAGGTTTGAAACAGAGTCATTTAATTCAGATCCAAATTATTTTGTCTCATCGCTACCAGCAGAGAATGAGACATTTCAAACAAGTATTTGGAGAAGACCAAGTTTCAGTCCTTTTTCAGGTTTATAGTTGTAGGTATGGTTTCCACATTTTAATTTGATAGTTTAAATCACAAAAAATGCCTTTTATCATTTTGGACTCGGTAAACACACTAACAAAAGATATATCACTTGATCAATCTTAACATAACAGTCTCAACTTTAAAGGTATATTTTTGACTTCAGAACTTATTTTTGTCAATTTCACCTTTACAGAAAAGTGATAGATACTTATACTGTATATGTAATGAGATGATATGCTATCCACTGGCAAGCTTTCCAATATCTTCTGTGTCACATTTAAGTAAGTCTCTATTTTTGAGAATATGATGCTAGAAAAAAAGGTGTTATTTGATTATATGTTATGTAGCCCAATGCCACCTGAAATTGATCTTAGTCATTTTGTAGTTTTGTATTTTTGAAATATAATGCAAAATTTATCAAAAATTGGATCTTCAAACATTCTGGGGAATGACAATTTTTTTTTTTTCCTAAGATGCCTAGAGCTGGGGTCTGAGAATCATATAGACCTGACTTTGTTGTAATGATTTTTCTAGGCTGGCTCACAATAAGATTGCTATTATCACAGAACTTACTGCTGTGGTCATTGCAAAGCAAAGATCTGTAGAAGAAAATTCGATTTCCAATTCCTCCCTGCCGTCATAGCAGCATGATGCTTTTTTTCTGATGTTGTCACTTGCACATGCAGGTAACTGATTCAGACTTAAACTCCTATATAAAAGACACTGAGGTGTTACTCAGGTTATAACACCTTTCTTTACTAATTCTTTCCCTACCCCTTCAAAAACCATAGAACCATTTTATTACACCCACAACCACCAGCATAACTCTACCAGCAATTTTATTCAACTTAAGCTCCTCAGGGGTTTATATTTCAGCCCTGGACACTTATGAAAATTCAGCTCAGAAGACTGATTCAGAAGTTAGAAGAAAAGTTAGTTTTTAAGTAAAAAGAGAAATTTACATGTAATAACAGTTTGGAGTTAAGCATTCAATTTTATACTTCAGGTGAGATCAATTAAAAGGTAGTTCCAAGAACTGTCCCAGAAACATCTTTCATGAAAGATTTACATACCCACTTTTTATTCACATAACATTCTTTTAACCTTTTATCTAATATCTAGTTCCGTATTAAGAAATAGAAGATGTGGTATATATATACAATGGAATATTATGCAGCCATCAAAAGGAATAAGATCTTGCCATTTGCAACGACGTGGATGGAACTGGAGGGTATTATGCTGAGCAAAATAAGTCAAACAGAGAAAGACATGTATCATATGACCTCACTGATATGAGGAATTCTTAATCTCAGGAAACAAACTGAGGGTTGCTGGAGTGGGGGGTGGGGTGGGAGGGATAGGGTGACTGGGTGATGGACACTAGGGAGGGTATGTGTTCTGGTAAGCGCTGTGAATTGTGCAAGACTGTTGAATCTCAGATCTGTACCTCTGAAACAAATAATGCAATATATGTTAAGAAAGAAAAAAAGAAGAAGAAGAATATAGCAGGAGGGGAAGAATGAAGGGGGGGAAATTGGAGGGGGAGAAGAACCATGAGAGACGATGGACTCTGAAAAACAAACTGAGGGTTCTAGAGGGGAGGGGGTTGGGAGGATGGGTTAGCCTGGTGATGGGTATTGAGGAGGGCACGTTCTGCATGGAGCACTGGGTGTTATGCACAAACAATGAATCATGGAACACTATATCTAAAACTAATGATGTAATGTATGGGGATTAACATAACAATAAAAAAAATTTAAAAAAAAAAAAAAGAAATACTAACTTACTTTAAGTCTTCAGATTTATTTTTCTCAAGTAAAAAAAAAAAAAGTACTAGAGTGTCACAATGCATCAGATGGATTTAACACATATATTCAGCATATTCCATCCTAAAACAGCAGAATACACATCTTTCTGGGCTACAGTGCTATGAAACTCAAAGTCAACCACAAGAAAAATTCTGGAAAGACTACATATAAATGGAGATTAAACAACATGTTACTAAACAGTGAATGGGTCAACCAGGAAATAAATGAAGAAATGAAACAGTATACAGAAACAAAAGAAAACACAATGGTCGAAAACCTTTGGGATGCAACAAAAGTGATTCTAAAAAGAAAATTTTTAGCAATACAGGCCTACCTCAAGAAGGAAGAAAAATCTCAAATAAACAGCCTACCTTACACCTAATGAAGCTAGAAAAAGAAAAACAAACAAAACCTAAAGCACCAGAAGGAAGGAAATAATACAGATTAGAACAGAAGTAAATGATATAGAAATTAAAAAAGCAGTAGAACAGATCAATGAAACCAAGAGGTGGTTCTTTGAAAAAACAGATAAAATTGATAAACCTGTAGTCAGACTCATCAAGAAAAAAAGACTCAAATAAAGAAAATTAAAAATCAGGAAAAATAAAAATAAACAGCACAGAAATATAAAGAATTATAAAAGAATATTATGAAAAACTATATTCCAACAAATTGGGTAACCCAGAAGGAATGGATAAATTCCTAAAACATGTAAAGCACTAAAAATGAAACAAGAAGAAATAGAAAATGTGAAGAGACCAATGACCAAAAACAAATTGAATCAGTAATCAAAAATCTCCCAACAAGCAAATGTCCAGGGCCAGATGACTTCCCAGGGGAATTCTACCAAACATTTAAACAAAAGTCAAATTAAAAAAAATTTTTTTTTAAATAAAGAAGAGTTAATACCTATTCTCAAGCTATGCCAAAAAATAGAAAAGGAAGGAAAATTTCCAAATTCATTCTGTGAAGCCAGCATTACTCTCATACCAAAACCAGACAAAGCCTCCACTAAAAAAGAGAACAACAGACCAATATCTCTGATGAATATACATGCAAAAATCCTCAACAAAATACTAGCAAACTAGATCCAACATCACATTAAAATAATCATTCACCACAATCAAGTGGGATTTATTCCTGGTTTGCAAGTATGGTTCAATATTCACAAATCAATCAATGTAATACATCACATCAATAAGAGAAATGATGAGAAACATGATCATTTCAATAGACACAGAAAGAGCATTTGATAAAATATAATATCCATTCATGATAAAAATCATCAAAAAGTAGGTTTAGAAGAAAAGATAGAAGCATAGTGATTCAAAGGGTCACATGAACCCCAGTGTTTATAGCAGCAACATCCACAATAGCCAAAATATGGAAAGAGCCCAGATGCCCATCAACAGATGAATGGATTGATGTGATTTTATATATAAATATATATATTCATATCTAAAGATATATTTATATATTAATATTTATATATGGAATATTACTCAGCCATCAAAGAATGAAATCTTGCCATTTGCAATGATGTGGATGGAACTAGAGGGTATTATGCTAAGTGAAATAAGTCAGTCAGAGAAAGACAAGTACCATATGATTTCACTCATATGTGGAGTTTAAGAAACAAAACAGACGTGGGGCGCCTGAGTGGCTCAGTCGGTTAAAAGGCTGCCTTCAGCTCAGGTCATGATCCCAGAGTCCTGGGATCGAGCCCCACATTGGGCTCTCTGCTCAGTGGGGAGCCTGCTTCCCCCTCAGTCTCTGCCTCCTGCTCCACCTGCTTGTGCTCTCTCTCTCTCTGTCAAATAAAAAAATAAAATCTTAAAAAAAAAAATAACAGATGAACATAGGGGAAGGGAAGGAAAAATAAAATAAGATGAAAAAAGAGAGGGAGGCAAGCCATAAGAGACTCTTAAATGTAGGGAACAAACTGAGGGTTGTTAGATGGGAAGTACGTAGGGGGACGGGGTAACTGGGTGATGGGCATTAAGGAGAGCACTTGAAGTAATGAGTACTGGGTGTTGCATGCAACTGATGGATCACTGAATTCTACCTCTGAAACTAATAATACAGTATATGTTAATTAAATTGAATTTAAATAAAAAATTAAAAACAAACCAAAACAAAAAAATTGCTTTAGATGGAACATACCTTAACATATTAAAAACCATATATGAAAAACCCAAAGCTAACATAATCCTTAATGGTGAAATCTGAGAGTATTTTCCCTCTGGTCAGGACAAAACAAGGTTGTCTACTCTTACCATTTTTATTCAACATAGTACTGGAAGTCCTAGCCAAAGCAATCAGACAACAAAAAGAAATTAAAATCATCTAAATCCATAAGAAAAAAAGTAAAACTTGCACTATTTGTAGATGACATGATACTATATATAGAAAACCTGAACGTCTCCACCAAAAAACTGTTAGAGCTAATAAACAAATTCAGTAAATTTGCAGGCTACAAGATCAATGTGCAGAAATCTGTAGCATTTCTACACACGAAGAGTGAAGCAGCAGAAAGAGATATTAAGAAAACAATCCCATTTACAATTGTACCAAAAACAACAATATACCTGGGAATAAACTTAACCAAACAGGTGAAAGACCTATACTCTGAAAGGTATCAAACACTGATGAAAGAAGTTGAAGATGGCACAAAGAAATGGAAGGACATTCCACGCTCGTGGATTGGAAGTACCTATATTCTTAACATGTATTTACTACCCAAAACAATCTACACATTTAATGCAATCCCTATCAAAATACCAACACCATTTTACACAGAACTAGAACAAACAATCCTAAAATTTGTATGACATCACAAAAGGCCCTAAATAGCCAAAAGAAACTTTAAAAAGAAAGGCAAAACTGGAAACATCGCAATTCCATACTTCAAGTTATATGAATAAGCTGTAGTAATCAAAGCAGTATTGTATTGGTACAAAAATAGACCCATGGGTCAAAAGAACAGACTAGAAAACCCAGAGATAAAGCCACAATTATAAGGTCAATTTTTAAAAAAGGTCAATTAATCTTCAGGACAGGGAAGAGAGGGTTAAGATGGTGGAAGAGTAGGGGGACCCTAAGCTTGCCTCCTCCCTCCAACACAGCTAGATAAATATCAAATCATTCTGAACACCGAAGAAACTGATTGGAAGTCTTAGAGAACAAAGCTGCACATCTACAAAGAGAAAAAGTGACCCATGCAAGTTAGGAACTGCAGGAATTTGATTCACAGGAGAAATGAGCAGTGGGAGCCGTGTAGGGGAGGGAGCCCTGGTAGCGGAGGGAGTAGCAAGAGAGAATGAGAGAGACAGAGTGAGAAAAAAATAAAAAGAGTAAAAGCACGTGCAGGGGACTGCACAAGAAAACTGGTCCTTAAAACCACTGACTGGGAAAAAGGAGAGGGTTTCAATACTGTCAGTATTTTATAAACAGTGGAGCACAGAGTCTGAAATTTCAGAGGTCAGTGTCATAGGCAGGATCATACCTGGTGTTGCTCTAGTGGGGAAGCAGGGTGGAGCCCCGAGAGTGGGCACCATGGTCTGAGGATCCCCTGGGTTGCACAGGGAGAAGTGGTTCCCTTGTTTGGAGTACATTTGGTAGAGGTGGTATGGCCTCTCTGGGGACAAAGGACCCTGCAGTCACCATTGAGCTGCCCTGGTCACCAATATAGGAATAAAGATGCTGGCTGAAGACAGCAATCCCTGGCGCCAGCAGTGTGTTGCTATTTGTTGTGAACTCCGAACCACTTCCCAGTCATGTGACTGCTTTCTGAGAGAAGCCAGCTCTGGCCACAGTGCAGCAAGATCATCCCCCAGAAGATCAGTGCAGGGCCACGCCATGGGGGCAGGTCTCTCTGAATTGTGGGGTTTTAAAACACAGCCATATCTGAGATAAACCACAGGAATGTTTCACCACTTGACAGGCAAACAACTTGGTCAAGGACAGGGTGAAGGCGGGGATCTGATGGAAGTCAGGAACACAGGAGGGGTGATTGTTTGCACCTCTGTGAGGGCTTCCTGAAGAGTGGTGGGTACAAATTTCATGCTCCAGAGACAAGAAAGGAGGGCAAAGTTTTTCACCTCTCTTCCACCAGGATTAATCAAATTCAGTGAGCTAAACAGAGTCATCAAGTGGAGAATGGAGATGCTACACCAAGTCCCGCCCCTCTGAACCCTGCAGGTGCATCTCCACTGGGGCAAATACACCTGAGAATCAGAGCAGCAAGCCCCTCCCCCAGAAGACCAGGACAAACTTCTTGCCTGCACCAACTCTACTGATCATAGAGTGCTGCAAAACTTCAGCTCTAGGGGAAACAGTATCTAGTTACCTTTGGGTTTTTGTTCATTTGTTTGCTGTGTGTTTGTTATTTTTTTTGTTTTTGTTTAGATACAGAAAGAGCAATTATTTTATTTTACTTATTTTATTATTTTTTTAATTTTTAATTTTTAAATCTTTTTTCTTTCTTTTTTTCTGTCAAGCTTCTCTTAAAAAGCAGACCAAAACAGACCTAGCTTCCTACAGTTTTTAAATTTTAAAATTTTTATTTTATTTTATTTTGCTTTTTTTTTTTACTTCCAAAATAAGAAGACAGAGAAATTCACCCCAAAAGAAAGAACAGGAAGAAATGTCAGCCGGGATTTAATCAATACAGATATAAGTAAGATGTCTGAACTAGAATTTAAAACAACAATTATAAGGATACTAACTGGGCTTTAAAAAAAAAGAAGCATAGAAGACACCAGAGAATCTCTTACTGCAGAGATAAAAGAGCTGAAAGGTAGTCAAGCTGATACATGGATTCAGCAAAGTTGTAGGATATAATAACTTACAGAAATCTGTTGGATTTCTATACACCAATAATGAAGCAACAGAAAAAGAAATCAAGGAATTGATCAAATTTGCAATTGTACCAAAACCAATAAGATACCTAGGAATAAACCTAACAAAAGAGGTAAAAGATCTGTACTCTGAAAACTATAGAACACTTATGAAAGAAATTGAAGAGGACACAAAGAAATGAAAACACATTTCATGCTCATGGATTGGAAGAACGAACATTGTTAAAATGTCTATGCTACCCAAAGAAATCTACACATTTAATGCAATCCCTATCAAAATAACACCAGCATTTTTCACAGAGCTAGAACAAACAATCCTAAACTTTCTATGGAACCACGAAAGACCCCAAAGAGACAAAGCAATTCTGAAAAAGAAAAAATGGAGCCATCAAGATTCTGTATTTCAAGCTATATTACAAAGCTGAAGACATCAAGACAGTATGGCCCTGGCACAAAAACAGACACATAGATCAATGAAACAGAATAGAAAACCCAGAAATGGACCCACAACTACATGGTCAACTAATATTTGACAAAGCAGGAATGAATATCCAATGGGAAAAGGGCAGTCTCTTCAACAAATGATGCTGGGAAAACTGGACAGCAACATGCAAAAAAAAAAAAAAAAAGAAAGAAAGAAAGAAAGAAACTGGACCACTTTCTTACACCGTACACAACAATAAATTCAAAATGGATTAAAGACCTAAATGTGACACCTGAAACCATAAAAATCCTAGAACAGAACACAGGCAGTAACTTCCTTGGCATTGGCCATAGCAATTTTTATCTAGATTTGTCTCCTGAGGCAAGGGAAACAAAAACAAAAATAAATTATTCTGGCTATATCAAAATAAAAATCTTCTGCACAGTGAAGGAAACAACCAACAAAACTAAAAGGTGACCTACAAAATGGGAGAAGATATTTGCAAATGACATATCTGATAAAGGGTTAGTATCCAAAACATATAAAGAACGTATAAAACTCATCACACCAAAAATTAATAATCCAATTAAAAATGGGCAAAAGAGGGGGGCCTGGGTGGCTCAGTCATTAAGTGTCTGTCTTCGGCTCAGGTCATGAACTCAGGGTCCTGGGATCCAGCCCAGCATTGGGCTCTCTGCTCAGCGGGGAGCCTGCTTCTCCCTCTCCCACTCCCCCTGCTTGTGTTCCCTCTCTCGCTGTGTCTCTCTCTGTCAAATAAATAAATAAAATCTTTAAAAAAAAATGGGCAGAAGACATGAACAGACATTTCTCCAAGAAGACATCCAGATGGCCAACAGACACCTGAAAAGATATTCATCATCACTTACCATAAGACAAATGGAGTTTGAAACTATAGTGATATATCACCCCATACCTGTCAGAATGGCAAAAATCAACAACATAAGAAGCAACAGGTGTTGGTGAGGAAGTGGAGAAGCGGGAACCCTCTTACACTGTTAGTGCGAATGCAAACTGGTGCAGCCATTCTGGAAAAGAGTATGGTGGTTGCTCAAAAAACTGAAAATAGAACTTCCCTGTTATCCAACAATCACACTATTGGGTATATACCCAAAGAATACAAGAACATTAATTGAAAGGGATACTTGTACCCCTATGTTTATAGCAGGATTATTTACAATAGCCGAGATACGAAAGCAGCCCATGTGTCTATCAATTGATGAATGCATAAAGAAGAGTGGTGTACACACACACACACACACACACACACACACACACACTGGAATATTATTCAGCCATAAAAAAGAACAAAATCTTGCCATTTTCAGTGACATGGGAGGAGCTAGAGAGTATAATGTTGAGCAAATAAGTCAGCCAGAGAAAGAGAAATATCATATGATTTCACTTATACATGGAATTTAAGAGACAATACAAATGAGCAAAGGTGAAAAAAGAGAGAGACAAATCAAGAAACAGTCTCTTACAAATACCATATGATTTCACTCATATGTGGAATTTAAGAAACCAAACAGGTGAACATGGAGCGGGGAGAGGCAAACCATAAAACACTCTTAACTATAGAGAACTAACTGAGAGTTGCTGGAGAGGAGGTGGACGGGGACATAGGTTAAATGGGTGATGTGTATTAAGGAGGGCACTTGTGATGAGCACTGGGTGTTATATGTAAGTGATGTCACTTAATTCTACTCCTGAAACTAATATTACACTAATGTTAACTAGATGGAATTTAAATACAAGCTTGAAACAAACCAGCAAAGAAATAAAAACAAACAAAAAAAGTCAAACAAAACAAAAAAAAAAAGAAAGTTTATTTTTTTAAAGATTTATTTATTTATTTATTTGAGAGAGAGAGAGAGCATGGGGGAAGGGCAGAGGGAGAGGGAGAGAGAGCCCCAAGCAGACTCTGCACTGAGTGCAGAGCCCAACTCAGGGCTCCATCTCATGACCCTGAGATCACAATCTGAGCTGAAACCAAGAGTCAGATGCCTAACCAACTGCACAGTCCAGGCGCCCCAAAATGGTTTCTTAACTATAGAGAATAAACTGGTGATCACCAGAGGGTAGGGATTTGGGAGAATAGGTTAAATAAGTGATGGTAATTAAGGAGTGCACTTGTTGTGATGAGCACTGGGTGATGTAAGGAATTGTTGAACCACTATATTTTATACCTGAAACTAATATAACACTGTATGTTAACTAACTGGAATTAAAATAAAAACTAAAAACAATGAGGGTGTCAAACTTAGGTTCTTTGAATTCCCTACTGGCTCTAACATTCCAGGATCCAAGTAGACATATGATAATAGAAATAGTTTCTATTTCTGGTAATAATTTCATTATTCCATAATTTTTTTCCACCTGACGATTTTTATTCCATAATTTTTTAAAGATTCTATTTATCTGAGAGAGAGAGAGAGTGAGCACGAGCAGGTGGAAGGCAGAGGGAGATGCAAACACCCTGCTATGCAGGGAGCCCAACACAGGGTTTGATCCCAGGACCCTAAGATTATGACCTGAGTCGAAGGTAGATGCCCAATTGACTGAGCCACCCAGGTGCCCCCTTCATTATTCCATAATTTAACAAATTCACATAATAAAGATAATGTGGGCTAGGATACAAACCAGGCTTTCACTAATTACTTCAGAAGCATGTGAGGGAAGTGGAGATTGTGAAGCAGAGGGTATGTTTTGCTTTTATATATCTTTGCACTCTATTTTTTTTCATTTATTTCCACAAGCATGAGCTATTATTTGAAAAAAAAATAACATAAAGTAAAGAAACTAAAAGAAAAACAATTCATCCATTCCTTCAAGAAATATTTATCAAGCACTCAGTACTGCCATGCCCTGTACATTAGAACTGTGAACAAGACAGATACGGCTTTTTCTTTCATGGACCTTAAAACAAGGGATCTCTGAAGAAGTATAGAGACATCTGATCTACTCAAGACATGTTTCTTAATTGTGGTCTGGAGATTGCTTGTATAGGAATCACCTACGCACTTGAAAAATTCAGATTCTCAGGTCCCATCATAAACTTATTGAATAAAATATCGGGGTGAGACCAGGAACTCTCAAGTTTTAATAAGCAGCACGGGTGATTCTTCTGCACAATATAGTTTGAGAATTTCTATTCTAGGGCATGGGGTAGTTTTACATTTTGCTCTCTTTGCATATCTGCATTTTCTACAGTTTCTTCAGTGAATATGCAATATTTAAGAAAAAAAACTAGGTTACTTAAGAAAATTTAACCAAATGTATAGTTAGAATACCTGCTAACAGAAATCAGTGTTGTAATCAGGGTGTGAATTTTAAGATAAAAAATCAAAAGTTAGATTTTGAAGGATGGGATACCAATAGATTGGCTGAGAAAATATTCCAAAAATGTAACACAGACTCTGTTAAGAAATACATGGAGATAAGAGTAAACAAAATATGGTCAGAGAATTAATGAAGCCTATCTGCCCAAAGCAGAGAGGTTTTTAGTGAGGAAACTGATGATGTTGAGGAGCAAAAAAGGTAACATATTAAAAAAAAAAAAAAAAAAAAAAAGTCTTGTTTATCAAGCCGAGGTGTTTTGATTTGATTCAGGTCAATCAATAAATTTCATTGACCAGGGGTGGATGGAATAATGCAAATCAAGCCTTGGGAAGATTTGTTTGGTAGTGTTATGCAGGCTAAAGAGAGAAGAAGAAAGACTAGAATAAAGGGGATTAGCTATAAGGCTGGTGGAGTAATACAGACCTAAACAACAGTGATGGCTGTAAAACTGTACTAAATAAGGGGTTAAAATAGTAAGTAAAATTTTAAAAAATTGATGCTTATAAAAACCTCTATTCTCCATATTTTTGTATTAATAGACACGGTGTTTTGCTCTTTGACTAGAGGACAGTGCTTTCTGTATTAGGGTAATGGGCTCTTTCAGACATGATGACCCGACTTGCCATGTTTAAGCATTGACTCCTTTGAGCATTTAGTCTATACATTGTAAATTTTAGTAACGAGAAATTTATTCTTTTTAAATGCCAAAGAACAAAACAGCCTTTATACACTTTACTTGCTTATGAGTTATGAGACCCTAAGAGCAGAGCTTTAAGGGGGCATTATCTTATAGATTGAGGGTACAGTAATCTGATCGGAGAAAATCTTCACTGGATTTAGATAATTGTTAAATGTTAGAGCTGAAGGGGACTATGGAGATAATCTAGTCTTACTATCTGACTTTATTAATAAGGAATTTGAAGCCCAGAGAAGTTTAGCAACTAGATCTGCATTTCCAATAAGCCAGGGTCAGAGTCTGAAGCAGAACCCAGAGCTCTGCCTCCTAGTCTTGGTTCTTTCTGCTACACCATGTAGTTTCCTGATATCATTGCCTTATTTTGCTTTTGGCCAACATTTTTGATTGTCACCATCTCTGCCTTTGAAAAAAACCTCATCTGTTAACCTAGTAGTATTACAGGATTTTTTTGCCCCGTTAGTGCCTGCGGTTCTTGGTCCTGCTGCTTCGAAGAATGAAGAGGTAGACCAGACAGAGAGTGGTGGGCAGCAAAGTAAAGTTTACTAAATGAAAGTATAAAGCTCCCAGAGAAGGAGGGACCTTGAAGGGTTGCCATTTTGGTGTTCAAATATAGGGGTTTTAATAAGCTCTTTTGCAGAACTATCTTGAGCCCCCCGAGTATGAGCCCCCCGTGGATGGGCTGCTATGGTGTGCCCATTAGGGCTTTGATCATGCACCTGTCTACCTATCGGGTTATTGTTCACGTGTTGATGGTCTTTTGGGCTGACATGTGGAGACTAACTGCGTCAACTTGTGATAGTGACCGATGTTTTATGGTTGTTTTGTTTCAGGATGTTTTGCAAAAGTCGCTTCTGCAGAGGATGCTAGACAGGATGCTATTGTGGTCTTGTCTAAGTTGTAAAACAGGATGCTAGTGTGGTTTCATCTTAGCTGTCCCGGCTCCCTGCTTTCTTGTTGGGGACCCTGGCCCTGACTACCTAAGGGTCCAATTAACTCCTAACGGTAGGTTCCTTCTCATAAGCTTAGTCAAGTAGTGTCACATTTGCTAATGTTGATCAAAATGTACTAGTCTTCCTGTGAGAAACTTAGACATAAAATTTAAAGTTCTTTGGATCCGTATTTCCAGTTTTAACCTAATACACTTCCCACTCCTCAATTAGATAGCACTTTCAATGCCACATTGGAACTTCAGAGCCTTAACTTTTAAAAAATGGGGAAAAAAGATGCTGGATTTTATGGTTTTGTGCATGTAATATCACACTAGAACCATTTGGGTGTAAAAATTATTCCCATATTTAGATGGTCAAGGACAAATGTACGAGGACTAAGATCATAGGCAAAATTTGAAATATTGTGAATCCAACTATATTTACCCAGAGAACAAAAATGAAAGCTCGTTGTTATAGTACAGCTTGTTTGTTGCCAGCCTTTTCTGTGCTAAAAGAAGAAGCAATGCAGAGGGAGTGGGGGAGGGGATATTCCCTTCCTCCCATGGGACATACATGTAAAATTATAATTGTAATCTCTGGCAAGGAGAAGGTTTCTTTAACACATAAAAAAGACCATCAAGTTTTAACAAAGACAGTGAAAGACACTTTATGGATTTATGATCCGCCAAATCTAAGTCCAAGTTATTAAACAGAGTGTTCACCTTTTAGCACCAGGCATTTCACTCCAAGACCCAGGCCAAATGCCTGGTTGCCTTTCCTATATGCACCCTCACAATAACTGATCACCCCATGGCCAAATAAGGATGGGTCTCTCTGCATATGCAACGGCTGGACTTGCTTGGGGGAAAAAGGTAGTTCCACCTATCTCTCTCTTTCTCTCTCTCTCTTTCTCTCTCTCTCTCTCTCTCACACACACAGCAAAACCTCCAAATAAGAACCGTATCTTGTATTCAGCAATTGAAGTAATTACTGCATTATTTTTACTTTACTTTATCTTGACCTGACAGAGCATTCTTTACTAGTGTAAGAAAGTGATGCAGATGTAGAGGTTCACATAGAAAAGGAAAATAATGTATCCTGGGTATTAGAAAACTCCATCTGAAATCATACTTATGAAACCAGTTCATAGAAGGATACTCCCCAACACGTAACTCCTTCTTTTCTTTTCTTTTCTTTCTTTCTTTCTTTCTTTATTTGAGAGAGAGAGAGCACAAGAGGGGGTAGGGTCAGAGGGAGAAGCGGACTCCTGCGGAGTCCGATGCGGGACTCGATCCCAGGAATCCAGGATCATGACCTGAGCCGAAGGCAGTCGCTTAACCAACTGAGCCACCCAGGCGCCTGCCCGCATAACTCCTCCTTAATTACACATTTGCCCTCCTTCCTTTCTACTTTCACTGTGTAATCATTTTCTTTCCTTGACTGACCTTAAACCATGAAGTCCCAGCTGTCCCACTCTTCTCTAGTTTAGCAGATCAGCCCTTCTAAACTGTACTGGTCTGATTGCTAAAATAGCAACTTTTGCCCAGCCCATTAAAATATTTTAAACAAACTGATTCTGCCCTTGTTGACCCACCCATCTAGCAATTGTTATTCTCAGAACAGAGAATTCTGCATTAGATACTTTGTATAAATAGGTGGGCCTGGGTGGCTCAGTCAGTGGAGCATCTGCCTTTGGCTCAGGTCGTGATCCCAGGGTCCTGGGATTGAGTCCCACATCGTTGGGCTCTCTGCTCAGTGGGGAGCCTGCTTCTCCCTCTCCCTCTGCCTGCTGCTCTGCCTGCTTGTGCTCCCTGTCTGTCAAATAAATAAAATCTTTTTTTAAAAAGATACTTTGTATAAATAAGCTCAAGTATTTTGTATCAAATACTATCAGTGTACTAAACAATGTACTGACATTGTGTGCTTTTATGTATGGAAGGAAAGAACATGTGGAAGGGAGTTGTTCAAGGACAATAAAAAAGTTTCCTCTAACCTCAAAGTACTTCCAATCTATTGAGAGGAAAACAAATTAAGCTACCTAGAATTTAAAATAACTTTTTACAAAGAACAAGAAAGTCATAGGAAAATGTCGCTTTAGCTATACTTTGGACCCAACAGATGATAATATCAATTACAACTATTTAACTACTTCCTTTCAGGACAAAGTAGACAAGACTCATAGCATAGTAGTTTTCTTTGAACTTCATCAACCAGTGTCTTCAAACATTTTCTGGATGTTCTGATACCTCTTTTCTGGTAAAGCTCATCTCAATGTTGCAATATATAAGATAAAGTAAAAAAAATCCAGATAACATTGATTTAAAGAAAATTAGTCTGAAGCTTTTTGGTGTTTTTGGTTAAGTGTCAACAAAGGAGATAAGAAAACTTCACCTTAAAAAAATATTTTCCAAGTGCAGGAAACAAACAAGAAAAACCTCATCTGTATTTAACTCCTAATAATTAATTTGGGAGTAAACCAAATTTGCGTCTGGAAAAATGTGTTAAAAATGTGTTACTTGTTACTGAAGGCAAATATTTTTGAGGGAATATATGCTTGGCAACACTAGAAGTTTTACTATCCTCCTTGACCTCTTAAAATACTTAGTCGCCCCATTGCTTTTTATAATCATATCTCCCCTTCTCTCTCTCTAACATAGAAAATTCTTCCATGAAATGCCAATAGTAACCATATCATTGCCAGACACTCTTTGTGCAGCAGGATTCAGCTAACCAAAATGGTAAGTGAGTCCATGCAGCAAACTGAATAGGATCATGACTGCAAGTCAGAAACATTCAAATTCCAACTTTGCCACAAACCAGTTGGACAAATCATATAACTTCCCTGTGCCCCAATCATCTATGAGTTAAATATAGCTGTAGAACTATGTAATCTCTTGGGGCCCTTAAAATTCCCACAATCTATTATTTCTTTTTAAATTTTTTTTAATTTAAATTCAGTTAGCCAATACATAATACATCATTAGTTTTTGATGTAATGTTCAACGATTCATCAGTTATGTAAAACACCCAGTGCTCATCATATCATGTGCCCTCCTTAATGCCTGTCACCCGGTTACCCCATCCCCCCACCCATCTCCCTTTCTGCAACCCTCAGACAATCTATGGTTTTAATTTAAAAGATTTAGTCAATAGGCACTGAAATCCCAGTAATGTTTCACAATCATATACCTTATCTTATTTGATACTCATAAAAACCCAGAGGTAAGGGAATGTTATCACTCCCACTTAAAATATGAACATATGTATTATAATCACAATGTTTAAGGGCCTTTTAACTAAGCCCACACAGTAAGTGGTAGAATAGTTATTCAAAGCCAAATTTTTTGGACCTTGATTGTTCCCACAACACCATACAGTTAGCAGCTTCCTCATATGGTATTTCTCCCAAAAGGCAGATAAATCAATTTACCTTATTGTTATTAACTATAGTCACCATGTTTTACATTACATTCCCATTGAGTAAGGAAAGGGTTAAGGTATAGGCAGGGAGAGATAGGAGGCCCCTGACTCCCCTGACTAGGCTCACACAGGGGCCTACATGACGGGGCTCACAGAAATCCCAGATGTGGAGAAATGCTGAAGCCTGCAAAACCAGAGAGAAGGGAACATAAGGAATCCACCTTGTTTGTCTACAACATTTATGTTGTAGTCGAGATATTTTCATAATAGTTACAAATTGACCACTGAAAGTTATCAAGTTCCCTGGTCAGTTTTCTATAAAAGACCCACCATAAAGGCCCTCAGTGGCAACCCGTTCATGACCCCTCTCACTCTAGAGAGCTTTTTTCTTTCCTTTCTGTTCTCACCTTCACTTAATAAACTTTCACTTCACCTTTTTGTGTCAGGAAGATTCATTCTTCAACTCTGTGAGATAAAAACACTGCAACCCCATGACTTATTTTATAACTGAAAGTTTGTACCTTTTAAACCCTTCAACCATTTTGACCACCCAAATCCCCCACCTCTGGTAACCACCAATTGTTCTCAGTATTTTTGAACTTCATTGTGGTTTTTTTTGAATCCACATATAAGTGAGGTCATACAGTATGTCTCCTTCTCTGTCTAACTTATTTCACTCAGCATAATGCCCCCAAGGCCTATCCATGTTGTAGCAAATAACAAGATTTCATTCTTTTTTATGTCTGAGTAGTGTTCCATTGTGTGTGTGTGTATTCATATACACTACAATTTTTATCCATTCATTCATCAATAAGTAATCGTTTCCTGTATCTTGACTATTGCAAATAATGCTGCAATGAATATGGGGGTGCATGTGTCTGAATTATTGTTTTTGTTTTCCTTGAATACCAAAAAGTGGAATGGCTGGATCATATGGTAATTCTATTTTTAATATTTTGAGGAACTTACCATACTGTTTATCCACAGGGGCTACAACAATTTACATTCCCACCAACAGTACACAAGGGTTCTCTTTTCTCCATATCCTTTTTTATTTTAAGATTTATTTATTTATTTGACAGAGAGGGACACAGAGAGAGAGGGAACACAAGCAGGGGAAGTGGGAGAGGGAGAAGCAGGCTTCCTGCTGAGCAGAGAGCCTGATGGGGCAGGAAGCTCCTTGTGTACCTGAGAGGGACATAGCTAGCTGAGATAAAACTGAATCTCATGGAGTTTGGGCTTGTGAAGAAAAGATAACATAAATTATCTATGTCTTAGATGCTAACCTGGATAAATGAAGACCCACCTGGATATCACCTTCTATTACTGATACCTACATACTACATAACCCCTAACCCAACCCTGACACTCAGATTCAACCCTGGAAGATGAGGAAACAGTTGGTGGAATGAGGGCTCATGGTAAAAATTAAGTTCTGTCATATAAAAATAAATTTTATTTCATATGCACTTGTGTTTTTGCATTGAAATCTGTACTCTGTACACACTGAATACACATTATCCATTATTTTGTGTGATTATTTGATTAATGTCCATTTACTCCACAAGATTATATAATTGGTGTGAATTGAGACTGTCTTTGTTCTTGTTCACTAATATATCCGCCACACCTAGCAGTTCATGATACATAGTAGGAAATATGTTTATTTTCTAAGAGGATGATTAGTCCAAAGTTGAATTGATAAATGGTTTGTAAAAAAGAAACCCACTGTATTAGTTTCCTAGGACTTCTAAACAAAGTACCACAACTTGGGTGTCTTGTTCCAACAGCAATTTATTGTCTCACAGTTCAGAAAGCTAGAAGTCTGAAATCAATGTGTCAGTAGGGCCATGCTCCCTCTGAAATCTATAAGAAAATCTTTCCTTGCCTCTTCTTTTTTTTTTTTTTTTTTTAAAGATTTTATTTATTTATTTGACAGAGAGAGACACAGCGAGAGAGGGAACACAAGCAGGGGGAGTGGGAGAGGGAGAAGCAGGCTTCCTGCGGAGCAGGGAGCCCGATGCGGGGCTCGATCCCAGGACCCTGGGATCATGACCTGAGCCGAAGGCAGACGCTTAACGACTGAGCCACCCGGGCGCCCCATCCTTGCCTCTTCTTAACTTCTGGTGGTTTGCTGGCAATCTTTGGTATTTTTTGGCTTAAAGCTGCATAACTCCAATTTCTACCTTTGTCATCATATGATGTTCTCTGTACATATCTTTGTGTCTTGATATGGTTATCTTCTTATAAAAATATCAGTCATATTGGATTAAGGGCCCACTCTACTCCAGTATGAACTCATCTTAACTAATTACATCTATAATGACACTATTTCTGAAAGAGAGACTTATAAATTCAAAAACACTTGGGATTCAGACTTCAACATACCTTTTTTTTTTTTTTTTTTTTGGAGGGGGAAGACACAACTCAACACAAAATACCTATATTCCTCAAATATTTCAATGGTGATATTAAGTACCAGGCTGTGTGTTTGCTGTTGTATATTCGTTATATCAATCATTCAATCCTCACAGAAAATATTATCCCCATTTTACAGAAAAGAAAATGGAGGTTCAGTAAAGTTAACTCACTTATTTAAGGTCATTTAGCTAATTAGTAGTGAGTTTGGTTGTGTCTCACTCCACATAGCATGCTCTCTCAGAAATCTAAAGACAATAAAGTGTATTTTTGTGTTTTCCCCACCTATGAACAAATATATGAAAATAAAGCTTTACTCAGTGTTTGTATACACATTTTTACTTTATTTGTGCATCACTGATGGAAAATATGTTATATATACTACATGATAGGTAATTAAAATAATAATGGTACTCTTACATCTGTTAAGAACTCAAGTTTTGAAAGCATTTCCATGTAAATTTGTAAATTTTCTAAGTTAATGTGACCATAAACTTGCAGTCCACTAATACTTTGAAACAAATAATACAAAGTGGATCAATTCACCCAGCCAAATAAGACAATATGTTGATCATGGAAATCAGTGCAGGATATCTCTTTCTAGTCTCAATATCTCCGATTAAACAGAAAGGCTTTTTTTCCCCCTTAAGAATGATTTATGGCTCTTACTTCTAGTATTTTATCCCATTTGTAAGTATGTTGTCTACTTGGTGTAAGGTTAAACTATACATTACAAAACTCAGAACTGCCTGGGGGTGGAAATGGGGCCATATTACTTAAGCACTTAATGGTTGATTTTGTGATATCTGTACATCCTTGGGGAGTGAAGCATTTTAGGATTTACTATAATAAATAAAGAAGCAGATGTTAGTTTATAGGGGAAAAATCAATATTGAGAATAATCCCAGAAGACATTTGTAACAACGAGCTCTTCATCTACTGTATAAAATTGTAACTCCCACTGGTTTTATTCTATTGAATATTCTATGAACAAGAGTCATAGCAAAATGTGCTAAGAAAATTTTCAAGAGTTCTGATATTCTTAACAGACGTGGTGTCTGAACAAATTGCTGGGTATCCTATGCTTGTCTTCTATGCCTTCTATCTGAAATAAAACATCTTCCTTCTATAAGGACCCAGTACCCTTGTACTGTCTCCTTGCATTCATCCAGATCTGTTCTGCCTAAATGATGTTCTGAGCTTCTCCTTTGACTCTCCTCATTATAAAATTCTCTGAATCTTTTATAATCCAAACAATTAGACAGAGTAGAGATGACTGATAATATGTTATTCCACATAGGAAGATTGATATATCAATTAAAAATGCACTCTGTTGAATGATATATTTGATAAGGGGTTAATATCCAAAATATATAAAACTTATACACCTCAACACCAAAAAACCAAACAATATGATTTAAAAATGGGCAGGGCACCTGGGTGGCTCAGTTGGTTAAGTATCTGCCTTCGGCTCAGGTCATGATCCCAGGGTCCTGGGATTGAGTCTCACCTTGGGTTCCCTGCTCAGCGGGGAGCCTGCTTCTCCCTCTCCCCCTCCCCCTGCTTCCTCTCTCTCTCTCTCTCTGTCAAATAAATAAATAAAAATCTTTTTAAAAACTAAAAAAATAAAAATGGACAGAAGATCTGAATAAGCTTTTTTTCCAAAGAAAGCATACAGATGACCAACAGACATATGATAAGATCCTCTACATCCCTAATCATCAGGGATATGCAAATTAAAACCACAATGAGATATCACCTTACACCTGTCAGAATGGCTAAAGTCAAAAAGAAAAGAAACAAGTGTTGGCAAGGATGTGGAGAAAAAGGAACACTTGTGCACTGTTGGTGGAAATGTAAATGGTACAGCCACTGTGGAAAACAGTATGGAGGTTCTTCAAAAAGTTAAAAATAAAAATACTATATGATCCAATAATTCCACTACTCACTATTTATCCAAAGAAAACAAAAGCACTAATTTAAAAAGATATATGCATCCCTATGTTTATTGCAACATTACTTACAGTAGCCAAGACATGGAAGCAACCCAAGTGAAATATCATTTAGCCATAAAAAATAATGAAATCTTGCCATTGGCAACAACATGGTGTACATATAGGGTATATGCTAAGTGAAATTAGTAAGACTGAGAAAGACAAATGCCATATGATTTCACTCATGTGGAATCTAAAAACCAAAACAAATAAACAACAAGCAGAATCAGACATGTAAATACAGACAACAAGCTGATGGCTACCAGAGGGAAGGGGAGTGGAGATGGGCAGAACAAAGGAAGGAAAATGGGAGATATGGGCTTCTAGTTATGGAATGAATAAGTCATGGTAATAAAAGACAAAGCATCAGGAATATAGTTAATGATATTGTAATAGTGTTGTACAGTGACAGATGGTAAGTATAGCATAACCTATAGAGAAGTTGAATCACATTGTGTGTCAACTATACTCAAATAGAATAAAAATTTTAAAATGTACTCTGCTATAAATAAAAAAAACTTTCCATAAAAGCGTAAAGAGGTAAGCTTGGGGTCAGCAGTCTAAGGTTATTACTACGATGCCATCAAAAACCTGGATTCTTTCCAATTTTCTAATTACCATTCTTAGCAATATAGCCTTTTGCTCTCATGCTGGTTGCCTCATGATTTTGAGATAACTACTGTATCTCTGGGTCTCACGATTGAAACGTTGGCACAAAAAAAGGGGAGTGTGAAGGGGCAAAATGGTGTAGGACTTTGCCTTAGCTAGGTTTCACCTTTCAAATCAGGAAGGTATGCCCTTTCCAGAGACTTCCTCATACATTTCATTGATCAGAGTTATGTCTCATGGGTACTCCTAATTATTTAATGCAGCGACAGGGAAATTGGGAAATGAGAGTTGTTTTTAGTTGGCACATTCCCACCATGGACAAAATAAGGCTTCTGTTAGTAAGGAAAAAGGAAGAGATGTCACAGGGATATGATAAGCAAGCAAAAGCAACATCTGCCTAATAGGTATTTTGACAGTACATGAGAAAGAAGGATGGAAGGAAAGAGGGAAGGAAGGAATGAAGTAAAAAAAGAAAGAAGACAGGAAAGACACCAGTGAAAAGACCACGGGAGAGATATTTTGGAGAATAAGAGGCCTTTTTTGAGACCATTCAATATCCATATAGATAGAAGCCTACTTCATCAATATAATAAGAGATATCAGTTACAGAATGCCTACTTTATGCTATGCATTAAATGTATTTTATTTTCACAATAACTCTATAAGAGTGCAGTCTAACTGTGATACCATATAAGAAGTGCTAAAAATAAGACATATTTGCAATGGAAACACAGAAGACTAAAGTATATAATTCAGATCTGAGCCTTATAGAAGTTGAGATTGTATCTGTCTTCAAGATTCTTATATTGGTAGTATAAAAGAATATGGTATGGTAGAAAGGGAAGATGACAAATCTAGGTTTTTACTGTAATCCAATAAAAATGTATGCATGAATTTATACTAGGCCTGTATGCTATTGTTGTTTTTGAAACTTTATATCATGTCTACCCACTGCAGGCAAATGTGGCCTGATTTTTTAGCAGTCTTGGAAGTACACTAACATGATTTGTCTTGACAGAATTGCTCATTCTGGGGTATCTGTCAATAACAATCCCACAAGAACTAAATTTCTTTCTCAATTTTTAAAATCATTTATTTTACTGTGGCTTTTTGTTTATTTGGCCAGTTGGGGAGTTTTTGTTTGTTTGTTTGTTTTGTTTTGTTTGCATTTTACCCAGGTCAGATAAGGTAGCCATCACTTTATCTTAATTGCAACCACTGCTATTGGTTATCTTTCACAAGATATTTTTTTTGCAAAGACTGCAAGGGGATGTTTTGTGTGCCTTTCTGAACAACTTACAGCGGATTGAGAAGTTTCCTAATGCATTTGAAATGTTTGTTTTTTATTTTTTAATTTTTTATTATTTTAAAAATTGTTATTTAAATTCAATTTAATTAACATATACTGTATTATTAGTTTTAGAGGTAGAATTTAGTGATTCATTAGTTGCAAATAACACCCAGTGCTCATTACATAAGGTGCCCTCTTTAATGCCTATCACCCATTTGTACCTTCCCCGCCCCCCACTCCCCTCCAGCAACCCTCAGTTTGTTTACTAGAGTTCAGTGTCTCTTATGGTTTGCCTTCCTCTCAATTTTCATCTTATTTTATTTTTCCTTCTCTTCCCCTATGCTCATCTGTTTTGTTTCGTAAATTCCACATGTGAGTGAGATCATATGGTATTTGTCTTTTTATTTTTTAATTTTTTTAAGATTTTATTTATTTATTTGAGAGAGAGAGAGAGAGAGCACAAGCAGGGGGAGCAGCAGACAGAGGGAGAGGGAGAAGCAGGCTCCCCGCTGAACAGGGAGTCCCACATCCCAGGACCCCGGGATCACGACCTGAGCTGAAAGTAGCCGCTTAACTGGCTGAGCCACCCAAGCACCCGGTATTTGTCTTTTTAAAGAGCACCAGGTGGCACAGTTAGTTAAGTGTGGGATTCTTGGTTTCAGCTCAGATGATGATCTCATGGGTCCTGAGATCAAGCCCCACGTCAAGCTCCATGCTCAGGGGGGAGTCTGCTTGAAGATTCTCTCCCTCTTCCCCTCCGCCCTTTCTCTCTCTCTCAAATAAATAAATACATACATACATACATACATAAATCTTTTTTAAAAAGAGCACCAGGTGTTCAGTGCTACATACAAGACTGCCATTGTGAAAAATATGAAGGAATGAATTGAATATTTGGGCACTCTCTTAATATGGTCTTAACAAAAGAGAGATTTCTCAGTGTCTCAGATATACTTATTCAGTGTTGGATGATTGGTCTTTATTAAAAAAAAAAAAAGAAAGAAAGAAAGAAAAGAAAAAAAGTAGGCTTTCACTAACAGCTAACAAAATGTAAACTTACCCACCTTGAATACTGAAAAAGATTCGGAAGTCTGGTACTGTAGACAGATAATCCAGAATTAAGGTAATTCATACTCATATAGCTATTACAAGTGTGCTTGTGTGCTTTCCTCTCTACATCAGACATTTAAACATCTCAGTTTTTAGGTCTATTTTTGTTGTATTTGGTTTTTTAAAAAAAATTAGTTTGTAATTCAGGTAACCAGATATTGTCTCAACAGTGGAAGCTAGCATAGCTGCCAATGTTATTTTGACTTTTCAACAGTGGAAATTTTCTACTGCTTTTACGCCAGAAATAAATATATAGTAGTTAAACACATATCTGGTTCACTTCTATTTTCTAGATCAATCTGGTATCCATAGTTGATGAAATTGTTGTGAGCCATCATTTCCTTGGGATTTAATTAAGACTATAAATTCCTAAACCCATGAATCTCATCATCTGTACGTTCTAGACTACATATACTGTGACACTATGAACCTTATCCTCTCAGGTGTCTAGGCAACATGTGTATTTGGTCTGATTGTACTGCAGAAAACAGGCTCCTTATAATTCTGTCCCGGATCCTGGCTCTGGCTCTAATTCTAATCAGCTCCTGAAATGACTTATTCATCCTGCAACCATAGCTACACTTAGTCACTGACCCTGAGACTTATGAAGTCTCTAAAAGGTACAAAATTAAGGCATGAAGCTGACTATTGAGTCTGATCTGATTTCCAGAGAGTTTTTAAGGAAGTACACAATGCCCATTCATCACAGAAACTCGATGTAGGTTTACAGCAGCTCATGTTCTATGGGCTTAAAGGATCAGGCAAAACAGAATTAATCAGGATTGAGTATCAACAATGTTGCTTCTAAACTGTTTATTCCACCTCCAGGAATTGGTTTCAGTCTCAGTTTAAGCAACACAATGATTCCCTTCATTCTCAAATACAATGCAGGTTAACTCCATATATCCAAACAAATAGAAGTTATATCACACAAGCAACTTTCAAAAGGACTACCTTATTTTTAAATAGACAATGTGTATGCAATATGAATTGCTATAACAGCAAACTCTTTTATGGTCTTATCATAACTGATCCTTTTTTAACAATTTTTTCTAAGTACAAAAGTAAATATATATCAAATGCAGAAAATTGTTAAAACAGTAAAGAGTACAAGGACCAAAACATTATATGTAATACTACCACCCGGAGATAATCATTGTTAACATTTTTGCATATATATATACATATATATATATATATATATATATACATATATATATCTTTAGTTACATTCATAACTACATTTTTTAAACTGCCTTTTTTTAAAAAATTTTATTATGTTATGTTAGTCACCATACAATACATCATTAGTTTTTGATGTACTGATCCACGATCCACTGTTTTCGTATAACACCCAGTGCTCCATGCAGTACATGCCCTCCTTAATACCCATCACCGGGCTAACCGATCCCCCCTCCCCCCTCCCCTCTAAAACCCTATTTGTTTCTCAGGTCCATAGTCTCTCATGTTTCATCTCTCCCTCCAATTCCCCGCCCCTACCATTTTTCCCTTCCTTCTCCTAATGCCCTCCATGTTATTCCTTATGTTCCACAAATAAGGGAAACCATATGATAATTGACTTTCTCTGCTTGACTTATTTCACTTAGCATAATCTCCTCCAGTCCCATCCATGTTGATGTAAAAGTTGGGTATTCATCCTTTCTGATGGCTGAGTAATATTCCATTGTGTATATGGCCCGCATCTTCTTTATCCATTCATCTGTTGAAGGGCATCTCGGCTCTTTCCACAGTTTGGCTATTGCAGATACTGCTGCTATGAACATTGGGGTGCATATGGCCCTTCTTTTCACTACATCTGTGTCTTTGGGGTAAATACCCAGGAGTGCAATTGCTGGGTCATAGGGTAGCTCTATTTTTAAATTTTTGAGGCACCTCCACACTGTTTTCCAAAGTGGCTGTACCAACTTGCATTCCCACCAACAGTGTAACAGGGTTCCCCTTTCTCCACAACCTCTCCAACATTTGTTGTTTCTTTCCCTGTCCATTTTTGCCATTCTAACTGGTGTAAGGTGGTATCTCAGTGTGGTTTTGATTTGGATTTCCCTCATGGCTAATGATGATGAACATTTTTTCATGCGTCTGTTAGCCATTTGTATGTCTTCTTCAGAGAAGTGTCTTTTCATATCTTCTGCCCACTTTTTGACTTGATTATTTGTTTTTTGGGTGTTGAGTTTGAGAAGTTCTTTATAGATCTTGGATACCAGCCCTTTATCTGTAGTGTCATCTGCAAATATCTTCTCCCATTCTGTGGGTTGCCTCTTTGTTTTGTTGACTGTTTCCTTTGCTGTGCAGAAGCTTTTTATCTTGATGAAGTCCCAAAAGTTCATTTTTGCTTTTGTTTCACTAGCTTTTGGAGATGTATCTTGAAAGAAGTTGCTGTGGCCGATGTCAAAGAGGTTACTGCCTATGTTCTCCTCTAGGATTTTGATGGATTCCTGTCTCACACTGAGGTCTTTCATCCACTTTGAGTTTATCTTTGTGAATGGTGTTAGAGAATGGTCGAGTTTCATTCTTCTGCATGTGGCTGTCCAATTTTCCCAGCACCATTTATTGAAGAGACTGTCTTTTTTCCATTGCATGTTTTTTCCTGCTTTGTCAAAGATTATTTGACCATAGAGTTGAGGGTCCATATCTGGGTTCTCTATTCTGTTCCATTGGTCTATATGTCTGTTTTTGTGCCAGTACCATGCTGTCTTGGTGATCACAGCTTGTAATATAGCTTGAAATCAGGCAACGTGATGCCCCCAGCTTTTTTTTTCTTTTTCAACATGTCCTTGGCGATTCGGGGTCTTTTCTGATTCCATACAAATTTTAGGATTGTTTGTTCCAGCACTTTGAAAAATGTCATTGGAATTTTGATCGGGATGGCATTGAAGGTATAGATTGCTCTGGGTAGCATAGACATTTTAACAATGTTTATTCTTCCGATCCATGAGCATGGAATATTTTTCCATCTTTTTGTGTCTTCTTCAATTTCTTTCATGAGTGTTTTGTAGTTCCTAGAGTATAGATCCTTTACCTCTTTGGTTAGGTTTATTCCAAGGTATCTTATGGTTTTTGGTGCTATTGTAAATGGAATCATTTCTCTAATTTCTCTTTCTACAGTTGCGTTGCGTAACTACATTTCTATATATATTCTAAAGTGGTATCATATTGTACATATTTTTGACCCCTAAATTTTTAACTTAACACTGGATTGTTTTTTCCCATGTCAACAAATATTCTCCAACAATATGATTTTTAAAGGCAGTATATACCTTACCTCTATATAGAGTTAGTATAATTTACTTAACACAATTTTCCATTGCTGGACATTTTGATTGTTTCTAATTTTTCACTATTATAAATAATGTTATAATGAAAATCATTATGCATTAATTTTTGCATAAATCTCTGATTATTTTCTTAGTATAAATCCGTAGGAGAAGAATTGCTAGATGAGGGGCGCCTGGGTGGCTCAGTCGTTAAGCATCTGCCTTCGGCTCAGGTCATGATCCCAGAGTCCTGGGATCGAGCCCCACATCGGGCTCCCTGCTCCGCGGGAAGCCTGCTTCTCTCTCTCCCACTCCCCGTGCTTGTGTTCCCTCTCTCGCTGTGTCTCTCTCTGTCAAATAAATAAATAAATAAATAAATAAATAAATAAAGACTTGCTAGATGAAAGATCATGCATAGTATAAGACTTCTTACACTTTTTGTCAAGCTAGAGCTGGCCTTATGCATGTTTGCATTATATGTTTATATTATGTTGCTGTAGAAAGAGTATCCATCAGTTTTTGTTCTTGTTTTTACATGAAGAAATAGCTACACATATATTCAAGGATTTATACAGGTTATTATTTTTTGCACTTGATATAATATCTGTATGTAAGTGCATTTATTTCTTTCTGGCTAATATTGTAGGCCAAATCAATGTTCCATACATTTATTTTTTTATTAAATTCAGGACACTACTCAGAAGCTTGCAGCTGAACACAGATATCACCAAATGAGAGTGGAAAAAAGCAGAGCACCAGATGATTTTCCATCAGCAGAGCTGAGCATTTTCAGAATATGTGTACCCTTGACATACAACAGAAGTGAAAGTGTAATGGGGTCAAAATGGCAAGGGTCTCTCAACAAGCTTACATCAAGTGTTTGCTTTATACAAGTTATTATGCTGACTACCCTGTATTTGCATGTGGATAGGTTTGGGGAGATTGATGCAATGTCATATATTCAAAAGCAAAAACAGAAGCTCTGCTTTCAAGGACTGCCAGGAAATGGTTGTTGGGCAATGAGATATTCAGTAGAAAGGCTATATGGGGATGTAGCAAAGCCATCTCACCAAATAAAAACAAATCCAGATGAATAGATTAAAACTAAAAATTGGTTTGTGATGATCAGAATCAAAAGCTTGTTCTTACAACTCTATTTTAATCTCATTACTGTTCTTTTAACATGAAAAAGGATTCCCTAAAATTATGCTGTAATGCAAAAGAAAATATTCACACAAAATATAGATAAATAGCACATTTCATATCAGTCCTGATGGTTAATGTTGCATTGTGAAAAATTGTTGTAGAAGGAGGAATAGATTATCACAAAAGGCAAACAGCTTTAGAATTGAGGTGGAAGTAAAGAGAAGTCTATCGAATTCCCAAAAAGCATTTGTGCTTTGATTTATTAAACCTTATATTGATTCTTTGACTACTGACCCTATCATTGTCACTGTGCTAGGTTCTGTGGAGACAAAGACAAAGCAAAGTGTCTGCCTTTATCTAATAGCAGCAGGAAATAATAATAGATAATTTATATTGAAGACAGTATATGTATTAGGGTTTTGGGCTGCAAGAAAGAGAAAATGACTATGACTAAATTAGGCATAGAAGGGTAGTTCATACACTCACAGTCTAATGGGACCAGAGAAACAAACTTGAAGGTTTCACAGTTTGCACTGATGAGATCACTGACTCTGGAAACTACCACTAAAACTTATACCACCACTGACTCCAGTAATTGGACATAGTTACTTCTACTGCCATCACCCATCACCAAAATTACTTCTGAATGACTCCAGTGTCCTCACATTTCTAGCTTCCATTCAAAGTAGGCGATTTTGACTGACAGAGTCTTAATATTCTCGAGCTTTACTTGCAAGGGAAGTTGGTAAAGGGAATATCTGGTATTTTCAGTTTCAATAGTGGGAGGTGGGATATGCCTCATAAAGTGAAGAATTGCCAAAACATAAACAGTTGTTCAAGATGCAGAGCAGCTACAAAGAATTACAAGTATCCATTATGGTTAGAAACTGTGCTAGGTAATTTAATACCTTCTTTTTTTTTAATCTGCAGGGAACCACTATATTAGGTGGATGTGTCAGTCTAATTAGGCAAAGTTAGATTGGGAAAAACCTGCCAAATTTGCTCCCATTTCATTGACCAGAACTACTCATGTAATCATGTCTAAAATAGAGGGGGTGGGGAAACGTAATCCTCCATATATCCATAAGCAGAAAAAGAACCAGCTTTAGGGGGAATATTAATAATGTATACAAAGTAGGCACTATTTTTATTAGTACCTTCAATTTTGAGGAAATGTAAATACAGAGTTTAAGTCAGTAGTAAATGACAAAACTGGAATTTGAAAATTTTCTAAAATTACATTTTTTAATAACAATGATATCTAATATGCATTGAGAATCACTATTATTTTAATTTTAACAACAGCCCTTTCTGACAGATTTAATCAGTGTCTCAATTAAATAGATAAGGACACAAGGGCTGTGAGAGGTTTGATCATTTGTTCAAGTTTACCCAGCTAGTACATGATGAATCAGCCTGAAAGCAGTAGTGTGATTTCAAAGCTCATGTTTTAACTACTCTACTACACTGCCTCCACATACTCTGCTTTCTTTTCTTTTTTTTTTTTTAAAGATTTTATTTATTTATTTGACAGAGAGAGACACAGTGAGAGAGGGAACATAAGCAGGGGGAGTGGGAGGAGAAGCAGGCTTCCCGCAGAGCAGGGAGCCCGATGTGGGGCTCGATCCCAGGACCCTGGGATCATGACCTGAGCCGAAGGCAGACGCTTAACGACTGAGCCACCCAGGCGCCCCTTCTTTTCTTTTTTTAAAAGATTTTATTTATTTATTTGAGAGAGAGAGAGTGAGAGAGAACAGGAGCGGGATGAGGGGTAGAGGGAGAAGTAGACCCCTGGCTGAGTAGGGAGCCTGGTTGCAGGGTTCTATCTGGGACTCCGGGATCATGACCTGAGGTGAAGGCACACGCTTAATGGACTGAGCCACCCAGGCACCCCTGTACTCTGCTTTCTAAGGCAATATAAATAATGTATAGTTACCAGCTTATTTGAATGAATGTAATTAAGTACTCAAAATGGGTTTTTCATAATACATCTTTAGAGCAGCAAGGGACTTTAGAGATTGTCTAGTCCAATCATGTGCTTTTAGTTTGTTTCTTTGTTTGTTTTTAAAGATTTTATTTATTTATTTGACACACAGAGAGCGAGCATAAGTAGGCAGAGCAGCAGGCAGAGGGAGAGGGGAAGCAGGTTCCCCGCGGAGCAGGGAGCCCGATGTCGGGCTCGATCCCAGGACCCTGGGATCATGACCCGAACCGAAGGCAGTCGCTTAACCAACTGAGCCACCCAGGTGCCCCAGTTTGTTTGTTTGTTTGTTTTCCTTTTTCCATATTTTATTTTTTATTGAAGTATAATCAATATACAGGGTTATATTAGCTTTAGGTGTACAGTATAATTCTATACATTACTGAGTGCTCATCATGATAAGTGTATTCTGTGGAGTTAATTTTAGAAAATATGATTTGGGGCACCTGGGTGGCTCAGTTGGTTAAGTGACTGCCTTCAGCTCAGGTCACGAACCTGGAGTCCCGGGATTGAGTCCCACATCAGGCTCCCAGCTCAGCGGGGAGTCTGCTTCTCCCTCTGACCCTCTCCCCTCTCATGCTCTCTCTCACTCTCATTTTCTCTCAGATGAATAAATAAAATATTAAAAAAAAGAAAAAGAAAATATGATTTGAACCTCTGGGCATGAGTCTAAGGCATTTGCTGAAACGTCAGCATGAGCTTTGCCTCAACCCCTTGCAAGTATTGGTATTTGAGATAAAGCTCTCATGACCCTTATGAGGCTCTAGGGGGCAGGGATAATTATAGCCAATCTTTTTTCTATATGTACTTTCTGAGTAATTGCACATATCCTATGCATGATTTAGTAGTTAATGTTTAAAAGTAATAGCTCCCCTTTGTTTTACTCCTTCCTTGCTTTGAATTTGTTGATGAAACCTCCAGATAATTTTCTGAATAAAAACCATGTCTAAACTGGTGCAATTCACTGTTCTCCTCTGGAGACAGTCCTGCACATCCATTCAGTATCAAGTCTGAGTGTATTATTTTCAGTGCGCAGCAACAGTATTCTTAATCCCTTTTATCTAATGTCATCTATCCCCCCATGCACCTTCCCTTTGGCAACCATGTTTGTTCTCTGTATTTAAAAGTGTATGGTAAAAAATAAAATAAAACAGAATTAAAATTTTAAAAAAGAGTCTATAGTTTGTCTCTTTTTTTTCTTTGCTTTGTTTCTTAAATTCCACATATATGAGTGAAATCATATGGTATTTGTTTTTCTCTGACTTATTTCACTTAGCGTTATACCCTCTAGGTCCAGCTATGTTGTTGTAATACCTAGGAATAAATTTAACAAAGAAGATGAAAGACCTGTACTCCAAAAACTACACAAGATTGACGATAGAAATTGAAGATGACACAAACAAATGGAAAGACATTCCATGCTCATGGATTAGAAGAACCAGTATTGTTAAAATGTCCATACTATCCAAAGCAATCTGTAGATTTAATGCAATTCCTATCAAAATAGCAACATCACTTTTCACAGAACTAGAACAAATAATACTAAAATTTGTATGGAACCACAAAAGACCCTGAAGAGTCATCTGCTTTTTTCACATTAGAAGATTGAGGCCAAAAGAGGGAAAGAAGTTTATGTAAAGTCATAGTTATTTAGTGGTAGAACTAGGACTCAAATGCAGGCCTTAAACAATACTCAGTTTTATAATGAAACTAGAAGGAGTTTTCTGCATCTTACATGGTAGGATTACTGTACAAGCTCATCTTAGACCATATCTCATCCAGGCTCATGGATATATCATCTTTCGTTTATTCACAAAAAATATTCTCACCTGTTGGCAGGAAGGCTATGGGAGAGTGGGAGAAAGAAAGGTAAACCTATTTGAGTAGACCAACTAACAAAAATTAAAAGGGGATGATTAATTAAGGGTCTTATAGAGCCTGTTTCTTCTTTTAGTTTTGAATTGACTGTAGGAAGAGGAATAGAAACATGGTTTATCATACTTAATCAGTAAGAGAATATCTGGAAATGCGACAGCTGTCCTAAATATATCCAAGTCAGTAACTGATGTAAAAAGGTGAGGTGAGAAAAAAGATGAACAGGTTGTATCTGCTTCTGATACCCCCTGTGGTATTTTATTCCAATCCCAGTATTTATTTATTGTGATAGTTAGAATAGCTCTGTTTAGTAAGTTTCAGTCATATGGTAAGGACTCTCTACTGTTATTTATATTTTATTTATATTTTACTTAACAGATAATTCTATAGGGATCTAAATTACACAGAGATCTCATTGTGCATTCTTGGAAAAAAAGTGGCTAGAAAACACTGTTTAACATTTATAGCCCTTGCCCCGGTATGTGGAAGGCATCATGCAAGGTATTTCTTCCCAAAACTTTTATAATCATTTGAAATCAGGAGCAAGGAGGGCTCCTGATAGGGAGGAGAAAGAATTTACTTATTAGTAGAATAAGATTACAAATAGTTGAGATTAATGCTATAAGTGTGTCCTTCTGATATATAAATAATATCATTTCTGAGTACATAGGGCTGGGAATTAGTTAGAAGTTAGAGTCTGTTTTTATTAATGGTTATCCAATTAAAATTAATGAGCTGTTTCCATGCATTTTGGTGGTTTTATGTGAGTGATTACAACTATCATCATTGGAGCTTTAACATGAATTCTGTACCTGTTGGAAATGCACAAAATCTAATTTATAGCTAAAAGAAACTTCCTCCAAACAAATTGTTACATGCCACAAGCAGAAATCTATTTATTTGTTTGTTTAAATTAGGCTTGGAGAGTATGGATGGTAAGCTATCAGCTTTGAAAAATTCCTTTTGGTGGAAGTAAGAAGAATGTATTAAAAAACAAAATTATCTTTCTCTCAAACTAGCAAGTCCTGACTTTTCTGTTTCTATTTTATTTCTCCATCTCCCTGCTGTCAACATCCAATAAGTGATTGAATTCAGTAAATTCTAGAGCCATGAGGAATCTCAAATCCATTTTTTCCCTTGCAATTATCTTAACCCAGACTTTTAATATATTTCACTTAAATCATTACTGTTGTCTCAAACGGTTTTTTTGTTTGTTTGTTTGTTTGTTTGTTTTACCACTGGCCTTTCCTCTTTCCTATCTAGTAGTTCACAAACTTTAGTGTGTATTAGAATCACATGAAAAGCTTATAAAACAGAAACTTTAGGATTTTGTTCAGTTTCTGATTCAGTAGGTCTGGAGGGGGGTAAGAATTTGTAACTAGTAAATCAGTGTTGACGTTGCCAGTTCTTTTTTTTAATTTTTATTTTATTTTAATTTTATTTTTTTTTTTGATGTTGCCAGTTCTGGGATCACACTTTGAGTAGCCCCACTCTAATCCACCTTTTTCCCTGTACACTGCTGGCCAAGTCCAACTTCTTAAAGCATAGCTCTATTTATGTTTCTGATGTTTACAGAATTTCTGTGGATCTCCATTCTCTAACAAAATTCTCTGCATCCTGACAGAAAAGCTTTCTTCTGTTTTCTTAGCCCCACCTACCTTCCTGCCTAATCTTCTATCTTTACTTTTTAATATGTTAGGTTGCATAATCAGTTATATACAAGAGATCTGGAATTGGATATCCTCGGGTTTGAATCCTATCTCCCCCATTTAAAGAGTGGAAAGTTGGAGAATTACCATAGGCCTTGGTTTTCTAATTTGTAAAATTAGCATAATAGTACCAACCTCTTAAGATCTTTGTTAGGGTTAATTAATACACATACAATACTCAGAAGAATGTCTGACACTCAATGAATGGTAGTTATTATTATAAATAGATTACACTTTAGTCTAAATATACATCTCATCATTTCCTGAAAAAGCCTCCCTGGTTTCCTTCCTTATAATTATGCTTATACTCATAACTCTCCTTCCTCTGGTAAATCTTTTCCTCAATTTCTACCTTTGGCAAATCCTTCTCATTTATTAAGGTTTGTCTCAAATGCCAAATGACAACTCTTTCAGGAAATATTTCTTTACCCTCATCCCCCAGCCAGGAGGAATGAGATCTGTCTCTCCTGAATATACATATCACACCTATATGTACTTCTTTCACTGTGTATTTTTCTTTGTATTATAAAAAATCAGATGGTTTTCATGTCCCCCTACTTGATGGTAAATTCCTAGAGAATAGGGTTTAATGTCTTTTACCCTCAGTACCCAGTAGGTACTTTATAAGGTTTAACAGAGACTACATGATCTAGTAACCACCTACATATTAAGCCTCCTCTTATCTCATTCTACCCCTTATTTTGTGTATTTTGGTCATATTGAAATTTTCAAATGAAATGGAATGCACCATGTTCTTTTCTGCTTCAGGGCCCTCATACATGCTATTCCTTCAGCCTGCAACATTTGTTTTGGAAGACCTTTCCTGTTATATCATCTGGAAGCACCCTTCACTTCTTTGTCATAAATAATACCACTTTTGTATGTAGTTGTTTTATGTTTATTTTCCCCATTTCTCCAAGAAGAAAGAAAACATATCTGTTCTGTTCACATCTTATATCCCAATGTCTAGGGTAGTGTTTTTAAACTGCTTTGCTTGCCTAACATTATATAATGAAAACTTGACAGGAATTGCATTGAATCTATAGATGACTTTTGGTAGTACTGACATATTAACGATGTTAATGCTTCCAATCCATGAACATGAGATACCTTTTAATTTATTTGTGTTTTCTTTTTTTTTAAATTTTATTTATTTATTTGACAGAGACACAGCGAGAGAGGGAACACAAGCAGGGGGAGTGGGAAAGGGAGAAGCAGGCTTCCTGCCGAGCAGGTAGCCTGATGCTGGGCTCAACCCCAGGACCCTGGGATCATGACCTGAGCCGAAGGCAGACGCTTAATGACTAAGCCACCCAGGCGCCCCTTATTTGTGTCTTCTATTTCTTATATCATTGTCTTATAGTTTTCAGAGTAGAGTTCTTTCACCTCCTTAGTTAAAAATTTTTAAAGACTTATTTTTTTTAATTTGAGAGAGAAAGAGAGAGAGCATGAGTGGGGGGAAGGGTAGAGGGAACGGGAGAGAAACAGACTCCCCATTGAGTACATAGCCTGACATGGGGCTTGATCTCAAGACCCTGAGATCATGCCTTGAGCCAAAATCAAGAGTTGCACACTTAACCAATCCAGGTGCCCCAATTCCTAAGTATTTTATTGTTTCTGATGCTATTGTAAATGGAACTGATTTATCTCTTTTTCAGAAAATTCATTTTTAGGGTATAGAAATGCTACTGATTTTGTGTGTTAATTATAATTATAATTATATAATTATATATATTATTATATATATAATTATAATTAATAAACTATACTGAATTCATTGATTGGATCTAACAGTTTGTTGGGCCTTCAGGAGTTTCTAATATATAAAATCATTTCACCTACACATAAGAACAATTTTACTTCTTCCTTTCCAATTCTTTTTTTTAAAGATTTTATTTATTTATTTGAGAGAGAGAGAGCGTGCATGCAAGAGTAGGAGGAGGGGCAGAAGGAGAAATGCAGACTTCCTGCTGAGCAGGAAGCCTGACATGGGGCTTGATCCCAGGACTCTGGGATCATGACCTGGGCAGAAGGCAGATGCTCAACTGACTGAGCTACCCAGGCATCCCCCTTCCTTTCCAATTCTGATAGCTTTTTATTTCTTTTTCTTGTGTGATTGCTCCAGCTAGGACTTCAGAATAGGAGTGGTAAGAGTGGGTATCTTTGTCTTGTTCCTGGTTTTAGAGGAAAAGTTTTAAATTCTTCACCATTAAGTATAACGTTAGCTGTGGACTTATATATGGCCTTTATTATGTTGAGATATGGTCTTTCTATACCTAGCTTGTTATCATGAATAGATGTTAAATGTTGTTAAATGTTTTCTCTGTGTCTATTGAGATGATCATAAGATTCTTTTCCTTCATTCTATTAATGTGACCTACCACATTGATTGATTTGCATATGTTGAAACATCCTTGCATTTCAGGGATAAATCTCAATTTATTATGGTGAATGATACTTTCAATGTGCTTCTGAATTTGGTTTGCTGGTAATTTGTTGAGAATTTTTGCATCTATATTTATCTGGGATATTGGCCTGTAGTTTTTTTTTTTTTTTTTTTCTAATAGTGTTGTTTTGTGATTTGGTATCAAAATAATGCTAGCCTCATAAAATGAGTTTGGGATTACTCCTTCCTCTTTGATTTTTTGGAAGAGTTTGAGAAGGATTGGTGTTAATTCTTTAAATTTTTGGCAAAATTCACCAGTGAGGCTTTTGGGTCCTGGGCTTTACTTTGTTGTGAGATTTCTTATTACTGATTCAATCTCTTTACTAGTAATTGGTCTATTCAGACTTTCTATTTCCTCCTCATTCAATATTGGTAAGTCCTAGGTTTTTCAACCAAGTGAGATAAAACTTGTAAGTTTATCCAAGAATTTTTTTCATTTCTTCTAGTTTGTTCACTTTTTTGGCATATAGTTGTTCATAGTAGCTTCTTATTATCCTTTGAATTTTTGTATTATCAGTTGTAATGTCTCCTTTTTCATTTTGTTAATTTGGGTCCTTTCTTTTTTTCCCTTGGTTAATCTAACTAAAGATTTGTGAACTTTATCTTTTGAAAGAACCAACTCTTAGTTTGCTTTTATTTTCCATCATTTTTCTGTTACCTATTTCTTTTATTTCTGCTGTAATATTTATTATTTCCTTTCTTCTAACTTTGGGGTCAGCTTGTTTTTCTTTTTCTAATTCCTTAAGGCATAGAGTTGGATTGTTTATTTAAGATCTTTCTTGTTTTTCAATGCAGGCATTTATTGCTATACACTTCCCTCCTAGAACTGCTTTTGCTGTACCCTACAAGTTCTGTTATGCTGTGTTTCCATTTTCAATTTTCTCAAGAAACTTTTTTATTTCCCCTTTAAGTTATTCCTTGATCCATTGGCTGTTTAGGATAGCATTGTTTAATTTTATGTGTGTGTGAATATTCCAGTTTTCTTCTTGTTACTGATTTCTAGTTTAATGTCATTGTGGTCAGAGAAGATACTGGGTATGATTTCAGTTTTCTTGAATTTGCTAAGATTGTTTTGTGGCCTAACATATGATCTATCCTAAAAACAAACAAACAAACAAACAAAAAACACACAAAAAAACAAAAAACAAAACAAAACAAAAAAACATTTCATGTGCTCCTGAGAAGAATGTGCATTCTGCAGTTGTTGGATAGAATGTTCCATTTTCTGTTAGACCCATTTGGTCTATAGTGTTGTACAAATCCACAGTTTCCTTGTTGATTCTCTGTTGGAATCATCTGTCCATTGTTGTGAGTGGAGTATTAAAGTTCCCAACTATTATTGTATTACTGTTTATTTCTCCAGTTTGTTCTGTTATTTTTTGCTTTATACATTTAGGTGCTCCAATGTTGGGTGCATAAATACTTATAATTGCTATATCTTCTTGATGGATTGACCACTTTATCATTACATAATAAACTTCTTTGACTCTTTTTACCGTTTCTTAAAAATGAATTTTGTCAGGGCGCCTGGGTGGCTCAGTCAGTTAAGCGGCTGCCTTCGGCTCAGGTCATGATCCCAGGGTCCTGGGATCGAGCCCCACATCAGGCTCCCTGCTCCGCGGGAAGCCTGCTTCTCCCTCTGCCACTCCCCCTGCTTGTGTTCCCTCTCTCGCTGTGTCTCTCTCTGTCAAATAAATAAAATCTTTAAAAAAAAATGAATTTTGTCTGATATAAATATATCTCTGCTTTTTGTTGTTTGGTTTTGGTTATCATTTGTTTAAAATTTCTTCTTCCATCACTTCACTCTCAGCCTATGTGTGTTAAAAAATGTGAAAGTGAGTCTTTTGTAGGAAGCATATTGTTGGATTTTTTATATCCATCATCCATTCTCTGTCTTTTAATTGCAAAATTTAATCAGTTCATGCTTAAAATAATTACTGACGGGTAAGGACTTACTATTGTCATTTTCTTAATTGTTTTCTGGTTGTTTTGTAAGATCTGTTTTTCCTTGTTTCTTATCATGCTGTCTTTGTGTTATGTCTTTTGGTATCACTATGTATGCTTTGGCTTCTTTATTGTGTTCTTTTATGTAATACCATAGGATTTTCTCTGGTGGTTACCATGAAGCTTACATAAAATATCTTAAACTTATAACACCCTATTTTAAACTGACAACAACTTAACTTCTATAGGATTCATAAACTTTACACTTTTCACTTCTCTTCACCTTCACATTTGAGGTTGTTGCTGTTATAATTTACAGTTTTTTTTTAAATATTGTGTAAGTAATAACAGATTAATGTTGTTATGATTATTTTTACCATGTTCCTTTTTTGAAAAAATTAGACTAGAGTTATAAGTGAATTATGCACCACTATTACCATATTGCAGAACTTAATTATGACTATATATGTACCATCACCAGGGAGATATATGCTACATTTTTTCTGTTTTTATGATATTAATTAACATTCTTTTACTTCCACTTAAAGAACTCCCTTTAACATTTCTTGTAAGGCAGGTCTAGTGGTAATAAATTTCTTCAGCTTTTGTTTGTGTAAGAAAGTCTTTATCCCTCCTTCATTTCTGAAGGACAAGTTCACTGGATATAGAATTCTTGGTTGACAGGTAGTTTTTTTTTCAATTCGAATATATCATCCCATTCTTTCCTGACCTAAAAAGTTTCTGTTAAGAAATCCACTGATAGTCTTATGGGGGTTCCCTTGAATGTAATTTCTCTCTTTCCTCTTGATGCTCTTAAAATTCTTTATTTTCCTTTGATTTTTGACAACTTAATTATAGTGTCTTGGTGTAGCCCTATTTTGGTTGAACCTATTTGGGATCCTTTGGGCCTCATGGATAAGGATGTCCATTTCTATTGCAGGCTTTGGAATTTTTCAGCCATTATTGCTTCAAGTATACTTTCTATTACCTATTTCTTTCTGTTTTCTTTCTGGAATTTTCATAATGCAAATATTGTTTCTTTTCATTGTGTCCCATAATTCCCACAGCCTTTCTCCACCCTTTTTCATTCCTTTTCCTATTTGTTCCTCTGGGCAATTTCCAGTGTCCTATCCTCCAGGTTACTGATTTTTTATTCTGTATGATCAGGTCTATTTTGAAACTCTTTGTTGAATTCTTCAGTTCAGTTATTTTTTAACTCTAGGATTTCTGTTTGGTGCTTATTGATGGCTGCCATTTCCTTTTCAAATTTCTTGTTTTGTTTATGCATTGTTTTCCTAATTTTGTTTAGTTGTCTGGCTGTTTTCTTGCAGTTCATTAAACTACATTGAGAGCATTATTCTGAATTATTTGTCTGATAGTTCACAGGTCTCCATTTCTTTAGGGCTAATTATTGGAACTTTATTAGTTTCCTTTGGTGGTGTTGTATTTACTTGGATTTCCATGATCCTTGATTCCTTACATTGGTGTCTGCTCATTTGAGTAATCAGGTTCATCTTCCAACTTTACTATTTTACTTTGGCAGAGACAGTTCTTCACCAGGTAGCTCAGTTTGGGATTTTGATTGTATCTGCTGAGAATGTCCTGGGACAGTTGTGGCTTGCAATTATGGCCTATTTTTGGTGAGGCAACTGCTTGAGCTCTGAGGACAGAGATGGCAGAGTATGCTGCTGGCTGAAAAGAGTTAGATAGGACTGCTGGCTTGGTTCTGTACTTAAGTAAGGCTCTAGTATGGGCTTCATGGTTGCCTGGATTTTCTGGTCAGTCCTATTAGATGGTTAGAACTGACTACTATATTAATATAGTAAGTGGGGCTATGAATTAACTTCCTTGGCCTGGTAGGGCAGCAGGGTGGGACCCAGGGCCTGTATAGCTCATTGTTTAGGGATCTTAATCAGGCCAGAGTGTACACCAACTTCCCTGGTCAGGTAAGACCACTGGTTTTGTTCTGCAGGTGAGGGAAGCCACAGGCTGTGCTCTCCATTTTAGTGCCACTGTATGTAGGGATATTAAGTAGTTATACAGCTTCTTATGTGCTATGGTAAGGATCCCTAGTCAAAGAAGCTATAGGCTGTATTCAGTGATGAGTAGGGATACAAGGTAGATTATCTGCCCAGGTGTAATGAGAAAAGCATCTCTAAAACTGGTAAATAATTTTGTTGTCTTAATTCAAGTTGACTCAAACCCAAAGTTCCTTGATCAACTAAGCAACTGACTTTGCTCTACACACTATTGGCTATGCCCACCCACCTCTTAGCTCAAATGTTGTGGTCCACAAATCTTCCTGGAGTTGTGTCCAGCCCTTCTGGGAAGATGGGGCCAGAAGACACCTTCCACAGTAGCTGTGGCTGTGATTCAACTTCATATCTAGGAGGAGGGGAAGGGGCCACCCCAGACTATTCTCAGTATCGCCGAATATTACTAATACCCAAACTGAGCAAATAACAAACAGTAACAATTTTTGAAGAGAATGTAGGGCAATGGGAACACTCATTTCTTTAATTTCCCGGTTGACCCATTCATTTTTTAGCAGGATGCTCTTTAACCTTCAAGTGTTTGAGTTCCTTCCAAATTTCCTCTTGTGAATGAGTTCCAGTTTCAAAGAATTATGTTCTGAAAATATGCAAGGAATAATCTTAATCTTTTGGTACCAGTTGAGACCTGATTTGTGACCCAGTATGTGGTCTATTCTGGAAAATAATGAGTATTCTGTTGTTTTAGGATGCAACATTCTGTGTATATATCTGTTAAGTCCATCTGGTTCAGTGTGTCATTCAAAGCCCTTGTTTCTTTGTTGATCTTCTTAGATGATCTGTCCATTGCTGTGAGGAGGGTGTTGAAGTCCCCTACTATTAATGTATTATTATCAATGTGTTTCTTTACTTTGCTTATTAATTGGTTTATATAATTGGATGCTCCCATGTTGGGTGCATAAATATTTACAACTGTTATATCTTCTTGTTGGATAGACCCTTTAAGTAGGATATAGTGTCCTTCCTCATCTCTTACTACAGTCTTTGGTTTAAAATCTAATTTGTCTGATATGAGAATTGCTACCCCAGCTTTCTTTTGAAGTCCATTAGTGTGATAAATCATTCTCCACCCCTTCACTTTCTTTCTTTTTTTTTTTTACAAAACCAGAATATTTATATTACGAAAACAAATGCACAAGATACGTCATTTGCACACATTAGTGCCGTCGGCATCCTGGAGAAAGCAGGGGCCGAGGTGTGGTTATCCATGGGAGCAAATAAATAAAATTCTATCAGCCCAGAATGGGGTGGAAGTCAGCTTCGGAGCAGTAGGTCTTCAGCTGTTCCCCCAACAATCCTGTGGCTACTGTCACAACCCATTGCTTGAGACAGTACTCAGCACCCTATATCCCAACAGTGGGTTATGAGACAAGATGTGGAAAAACCCTGCCTTACCCCTGAGAGACTACCTCCCACAGAATGTAGTGGTTCATGGGTTGGGCCCATTAGTCTGGTTTCATGCTTAAATCTCTACATTCTGGCATGGGTAAAATTATTATTACATATCCTTCTTTGAAAGGAAAATAATTTCCCTTTCCAGGCCACTTTCAAAAGCTGGAGATCTGGGGGCAGAGACTCAGATAAAGCACACAGGGACGGATTTTCTCCAGAACCCTCTCGAGCATATGGATAAAGCACTGTTGGAGATCATTGGCCTCACCCCTTCCCCCCTACCCTGTGCCAAGAGGGAAGAGGGGGTGATGATGTGGACCCCGGCCTGAGATGCATGGCAGAGCCAGCTGCTGCCCTACCCACCTTGCCCCCATTTTCTCCACTCTGCCAATTGATGCCTGCTCCTCAAAACTTCCTGATGACAAAAGAATTGCTCCCACCCATGGTAGCTCAATTCTGGGCCTCTGGGAGTAGGGCAGGGCTATGGATCTCTTCTTCTTTCTTCTTCTTCTTCTTCTTCTTCTTCTTCTTCTTCTT
>NW_022589754.1:1604476-1942792 GCF_004348235.1 Phoca vitulina | reverse complement strand
TCTTCTTCTTCTTCTTCTTCTTCTTCTTCTTCTTCTTCCTTCTTCTTCCTTCTTCTTTTCTTCCCCTTTCTCTTCCTCGTCCTGAAAGTAGGCTGGCTTTCCCTGTGAGCTGGGGGCCTACTGGATCTTCAGTAGACACGAGGTCACCATATGGCTGATGCTCTGGCAGAAGTGGCACTTCTTGGGCTGGGGTGGCAGCTTACATTCCTTGGCATGGTGGTCTAGACCTCCACAGTTGTGGCACCTGTCTCCCTTTGATCTGTGCTTCTGCATGTTCTTCCTTTTGGGTCGCCCCTCTTCCCAATACAAAACACCCCACCAGGGCCGATGACCCTGATAGACTCTAGGCCCATAGCCGACTTCTTAAAGCTGAACTCCACTGCCTCACCCTCCTTCAAGCTCCAGAAGCCCTCCATGTACAGCTTGCTCTGGTGCAAAAAGATATCCATGGGGGGTCAAGCACGACCCTGGCGCGGGCGGTCATGGATAGGAAGCCAAACCCCATGCACACGTTGAACCACTTACAGACAGCGGCAACAAGCAGCAGCTGTGGCTCTTCTGCTGCTAGGGCGGCATCCTCCGGCGCCTCCTAGGCATCATGGCACAGCCACCTGCAAACTGCTGGTTTGACACAGAGCCCATGGTAGTCCGCTAAGCACCTGGCCAGGGCCCCTGGTCTGGTGGCTGCTAGCTCCAGAGAAGTCCGGAGGCCTCACCACCTCACTTTCAGTCTGGAGGTGTCTTTAGGTCTAAAATGAGTCTCTCATAAGGATGCCTGGGTGGCTCAGCCAGTTAATCGGCTCCCTTGGGCTCGTGTCATGATCCCAGGGTCCTGGAATCAAGCCCCACATCAGGCTCCCTGCTCAGCGGGGAGCCTGCTTCTTCCTCTCCCTCTGCCTGCTGCTCCCTCTGCTTGTGCTCACTCTTTCTCCATCAAATAAATAAAATATTTAAAAAATAAAATAAAATGAGTCTCTTGTAGGCAGCATATGGATGATTCTTGCTTTTTCATCCAACTTGATACCGTGTCTCTTGATTGAAGCATTTAGCTCATTTACATTTGGAGTAACTATTGAAAGATATGAATTTAGTGCCATTGTATTGCCTGTAAAGTCCCTGTTTCTGTAGATTGTCTCTGTTAATTTCTGATCTATATTACTCTTGGGTCTCTCTTCGCTTACAGAATCCCCTTTAATATTTTTTGCAGGGCTGGCTTGGTGGTCACATATTCTTTCAGTTTCTGCCTGTCCTGGAAGCTCTGCATCTCTCCTTCCATTCTGAAAGACAGCCTTGCTGGATAAAGTATTCTGGGCTGCATATTCTTCTCATTTAGTATCCTGAATATAACATGCCAGCCCTTTCTGGACTGCCAGGTTTCTTTGGATAGGTCTAATGTTATTCTGATGTTCTTCCCTTTGTATATAAGGAACCTCCTTTCCCTAGTTGCTCTCATGATAGCTTCTTTTTCTCTAAGATTTGCAAGCTTCATTATTATATGTCGGGATGTTGATCTACTTTATTGATTTGGGGAGGTGTCCTCTCTGTTTCTTGGACATGAATGCTTGTTCTTTTCCCAGATTAGGGAAGCTCTCAGCCATGATTTGCTCAAATATACTGGCCCTCTCTCTCTCTCCACTCCCTTGGGCACCCTAATAATTCTGACATTTTTTCTTTTCAGGACATCATTAAATTCTCGAAGTCTTTCTTCATGGGCTTGAGTTGTCTTTTCTCTTTTTCTCAGCTTCCTTCCTTTCCATCAGCCTGTCCTCTAGATCACTTATTCTCTCTTCTCACTGACCCTAGCTATTAGAGCATCCAATTTAGACTGCATCTCATTCATAACATTTTAAAGTTTGACCTGATTAGATCTCATTTCTGCCCTTAGAGATTATGTACTGTCATTTATGCTTTTTTCAAGCCTAGCTATTAAATTTATAATTGCTATCCTGAAATTCCATCTCTAACATCTTACTTATATCCATATCCCTTAGCTCTGTGGCAGAGAACATTGTCTCTGGTTCTTTCTTTTGTTGTGAATTCCTCCTTCTAGTCATTTTGCCCAAAGAAGGATGGGTGAGCAAGTGAGCAGAGTCCAAAATATCAACCATGATCCAAACAAAATACACCCTAGACAAATCTGAAGAGGTCAGAAACCACAACAGAAAAGCAAACAAAACCAAAATGAAACAAAAAAGGGCAGGGGGAGAGACTATAATCTCTCAGGGTGGACAAAGCATGGTGATCCTCTTGTTCCTGATTGAATTTTGGTCTGTGTGTTAAAAGACACTACATTCCAAATTTACAAAGAAAGCAAAACTTTATATATACATTATATTATTTATGTATATAATATATAATGTATATTATATATATTAATTGAATGAAGCATATATCTATAAAATGTAGATGTAAAAAATAAAAGTTAAAAACCAACTTAAAAACATAAGTTGGTACAATAAGAATCTAGTTGAAATGGGAAAAAGGTAAAAAAAAGAAATGGAAAATTTTAGACTGTAAGATAAATGAATTGTGAGAAAACACCTGGAGCTGAATATACTATTTTCCCCGGCACTGTAGTTTTACAGTCTTGTGGGATCCATACGCTTGTTGTTCACCTGTTCTTCCAGTTTGTCTTCTGAAAGAGGGGCCTGCTGTGCTGCTTCTCAGGTGTCTTTGCCTGGGCGTAGTTGCCCCACTCCTTGTCAAGGGGTGAGCTCAGTGGAAGCTGGTCCTCTGTGTGGCTTTTGTTCCCTGGAGGCTTTCTATGCTTCTTTAGAGGATCAGAGTAAATATGGCCGAGCCTGGATCTGCGGCCCATTGCTCAGAAATCAGAGGCCCCCCTCTTCAATAAACCCTCTGGGACAAACAGTTTTCACTTTTGTGTGCGTCAAACTCTGCAGACTCTTGCAGTGCTTGCCCATTGTAATCCTCCCAGGGGGAGTCTGAGGGACCCGTGCCACTGCCCTTTGTGTGCCCAGGAACTGAGAGTGTTTGCGGGCTCGTGAATGTACCTACTCTTCTGCTCTGGGGGGAGTAATGGGTGTTGCTCTACTCTCCTTTCTGGGACCACCACCGCCCTGAGAGTTGTTGCCTGGTCGTGGGTGCAGCCGTTTCACCCCTTCCAGGGGATGGTAAATGGCTGGCCTGTTTATTCCAGTGCTTTTCAGGGTGCTCAGGCAAAGAGTGGTCACCCAACTGGCCCAGCTCATGGTTTATGGTGACCTGAGCTGAGAGTCCCCTCTTGGGCTTGCTGACTGTGACCAGTTTCCCTGCTCCCCTGCTTTGGCACTCTACTGGTTCAGGCACCCCCATTAGTTCTGTGTCTCCTCAGATCCTGAGACCACAATGACCAACCTAGAATTCTGCCCTCTTCATCCCCTTAGCCCCTTTCAGAAATGGTTGTCTCTCACTGGAGCAGATTTCTAAGGGTTCTGATTTTGTGCTCCAGTGTTATATCACTTTCCAGTAGCCAGCTTATGGAGGCTCCCCCTCCCCCTCCATTTATCTTCTGATATCTCCCCACAGATTCATGACTCCACATCTCCTACCTTGCAAAAAGCAGTCACTCTTCTACTTGTACTTCCTGATATATTTTCTTACATCTCAGGCTGAATTTGTGGTGTTCAGAATGGTTTGATAGATACCAGCTAAATTCAAGGGACCAGATGAAATGAGGTCCCCTACTCTTCTACCATCTTGCCTCCTCCCCTGCCCATTGTTTAAAATCTACCTCACTTTTTCATTTTATTAAATAGTTACTGTGTTATATATGTGATATGGAATGTGTCACTTTTTATGGAAGTTGTAATAAGAAGTACATCACACTGAAAAGATGCATCAAATAAAACATTTAATAAGTTATAGGAGATCAGCATATCCCCAAATTTAGCAGTTAGTTATCCCAGTGGGTTGGCTTTTAATGTACCTTATATTTACGTATATGGAATTTGATAGCAAAATGAAAGTTTTTTCACATAATTAATGCAATAAAAGTTTATGTCTGTGCATGAAACTCTTAGATACATACCAATAAACTAAAGATAATAAGAAATAATTTCTAATTTTTCTCAGAAATAAAATATTTCCTAAAAAATAGAGTATTTCCTAACATCATTCTTATTTATTTTTCCTAATATTGTTCCTACTTTTTGAAGGAATAATAACTATAATTTTGTAGCAATTAGACTTTACCTTTATAAACATTCAAATAATGCATAAAGAAACAAATAATGTACTTTTTAAAATTATATTATACCACTCAGAAGCAACCATTGTTAACATTTGATAGACATCACTCCAGACATCTCAATTGGTGCATATACTGATAAAAGAATGGATGAATGGATGGATGGATAGACACTGTATCAGTCATCTATTGCTGTTTAAAAAATAATCACAAAACATCAGTGGTATTAAAAAATAAGCACTTACTTCTCATTCATATTTCTGTGGGTCAATTGGGGAAGGGTTTTCTACAGCCTGCAGGTCTGTCAGTTGCTCCTTATGTTTCACTTTGCTGCTCAGATTGGAGGAGCAGTGGTTACAATGTATATTTTTTTCACGGTGATGGCAAAAGTACAGAAGAGCCAATAAAACCTGGGCAGACACATCTCAGGTCTCTGTTTGTATCTTGACTGTTAAAATCCAATTGGCCAGGGCGCCTGGGTGGCTCAGTCGGTTAAGCAACTGCTTTCGGCTCAGGTCATGATCCCAGGGTCCTGGGATCAAGTCCCACATCGGGCTCCCTGCTCTGCGGGGAGCCTGCTTCTCCCTCTCCCCCTCCCCCTGCTTGTGTTCCCTCTCTCGCTGTGTCTCTCTCTGTCAAATAAATAAATAAAATCTTTAAAAAAAAAAAATCCAATTGGCCAAAGCAAGCCATGTGGTTAAATCCAAGGTCAAAGATCAGACAAGTACTTACCTTGAGGCAAAAGTGTGGATATAGAATTCTATTTATAGGGGATTGAATAATTGGGACAAATAAGTCAATCTATCACAAATGGATAAATGGAAAGAAAGAAAGACAGTCTGATCATCTGGTAGAATTATATAAAAATATAAGCTAACTATTTAATTCTTGAATATAACAGAAAAAGAAAATGCATTACAGGAATTGTTTAATGTCAAGTAAATGTTTTTCCATCATAGGATATATTTTGTTTGTTGTTGTTGTTATGTTCAGTTAGCCAACATATAGTACGTCATTAGTTTTTGATGTAGTGTTCAACGATTCATTAGTTGTGTATGACACCCAGTGCTCATCACAACACATGCCTGGTGATAGGTATCATGGATATATTTGTTTTTTAAAAAATATTTTAAAATTTCTTTCTTTAACTTTTTTTAAAAAATTGAGGTATAATTGACATAACATTATATTATTTTCATGTGTATAATGCAGTAATTCAATATTTGTATTATTACAAAATGATCACCACAATAAGTCCAGTTAACATCCATCCACCATACATAGTTATAACTTTTTCTCATGATGATAAGTTTCAAGATCCACTCTTCCAGATATTTTAATATATGCAAGACAATAGTATTAACTATAGCCACTATCCTGTACATTGCATCCCCATGATTTACTTATTTTATAATTGGAAATTTGTACCTTTTTCATCTCTATTCATTTCTATCTTTCATCTCTGACATTTTACTTTTTCTTTATATTTCATGTATCTACGTAACTTTTAGAACAGAAATACAGTTATAACTGTTTTAATGTCCTTGCCTGTTTCTTTTTTTTAAAGTTTTTATTTAAACTGCAATTAGTTAACATATAGTGTAATATTAGTTTCAGATGTATAATATAGTGATACAGCACTTCCATATAACACCCAGTGCTCATCACAGCTAGAGCAGGCCTTAATCCCCACCACCTATTTAACCCATCCCCCTCACCCACCTCCCCTCTGGTAACCATCAGCTTGTTCTCTATAGATAAAAGTCTTTCTTTGTTTGCTTCTCTCTCTCTTTCTTTTTTCCTTTGCCATTTGTTGTTTCTTAAATTCCACATATGAGTAAAATCATATGGTATTTGTCTTTCTCTGACAGATGTATTTTGCTTACCATAGTACTCTCTAGTACCATACTGTTTTGATAACTACAGCTTTGTAATGTATCTTGAAATCTGGGATAGTGATACCTCCAGTTTTGTTCCTCTTTTTCAAAATGGCCTTGACAATTTGGAGTCTTGTGTTGTTCCATACAAATTTTAGTATTATTTGTTCTGATTCTGCAACTGATTTTGATAGAAATTGCATTAAATTCTTACATTTTTTTGGGCAGTATGAACATTTTAACAGTATTGGTTCTCCCAATCCATGAGCATGGATTATCTTTCCATTTGTTTGTGTCATCTGCAATTTCTATCATCAGTCTTTTATAGTTTTTGGAGTACAGGTCTTTCAACTATTTGGTTTGATTTATTCCTAGGTATTTTATTATTTTTGGTGCAATTGTAAATGGGATTGTTTTCTTAATTTATCTTTCTACTACTTCATTATTAGTGTATAGAAATGCAACAGATTTCTGTACATTAAATTTCTCTCCTGAAATTTATTGACTTCACTTATCATTTTTAATAATTTTTGGTGGAGTTTTTAGGGTTTTCTCTATATAGTATCTATCATTTGCAAACAGTGACAGTTTTAGTTCTTCCTTACCAATTCAGATGCCTTTTATTTCTTTTTCTTGTTTGATTGCTTGGGACAGGAGCATAGAAGAGGAAGACTGTTATTATATTTATTATTTTTATTATATAAACAATTTATATAGTAATGTATAATACATAATGCTAATTTATTCATTACATAATTTACATTATAACTCTTATTTATTTATTATAGAAATTATTTATGCAATGATTATATAAATAATAAATAAATAAATGTTATTTATATAATACTGTTGAATTTATATTGAATGCTGCTCTTATATTTGTGCCATGATGTCTCTCTCCAAAACCCAGATACCAAGGCTACTCTGGGAAAGATACAGTCAATAGGACAAGATAGTAGCGTGTCAAAAATCTTGCCTGCCAAAAGTAATTGTGATTTCCACCATTAGAAATTAGAAGACACATGATGAAGTTTATCTTTATTTGGATGTGACCAACTAACCCAGTGGGTTTATATTTAAGATACATTATTATCATTTGGGAAATTTCCCAAAATGCAGATTTTGAGTTTCCATTCCCGGAGAGTCTATTTCAGATAGAAACAAGACCTCTGGCAAAAAATAAGATGTATCAAATGCCAAAAATATTGTTAATACAAGTCTTTTTCAAAATTGTATAGGGAAAGTGAGCAAAAAGAAAATATATAATGACAATAAAGACTGAGTCAAAGCCTAGAGTGATAAAATCCTGTTGACAAATTAAATAACACTTATTACTTCTCAAACCTGCACTAATACCTTTGAAGCAAATTTAATTAAATCTTGGCTAATGTGTTTGTTTTGGGGAACTACCTATATATTTCTCTACAGATGATTAGTTTGTCATCTCCACATAATAAATTCTGTTTCTCCATATTTAATTAGGCTGTCCATGTTATTATTCTTAATATTTTGTTAATATAATGGGAGAAATATTTACCAGTGTAAGACTCTTGCATTTCCTAATGTTCTTACATGCTTTTGCACAAGTTAATTGTTAAATACAACAATTTGAGAATGTCTACTGTAGTAACCAGTAGGTTTGTAAATATGAATGAAAGCACACATAAACTGACAATTGTTTATTACTAAATTTATATGCCTATTTTGGGGACTTATAATTATCTCAGGGGTACTGGCTCTACACGTAGCCCAGGATATATTTTCCAACTCTGAAAAAAAGTCATAAAACTATGTTTTAAAACATTTACATTTATCTCACTAACCCTTTATATTGTGCATTTTCATTACAAGGAATGTCATTTAAAAGCTTACGTAGTGTCATAGTGCTTTAGTCTTTCACTTACCAGAAAGACAAGAAGTAACTTCCCTGTAGTTTTCCTAATTAGTGCCACTTTGCTGCCTGCATTTGTCAGAAGGCTATTTCATTACTAACCAAGATGAAACTCTATATTGAACACTACATCTGAAATTAATGATATACTATATGTTGGCTAATTTAATTTAAATTAAAAAAGAAACTCTAGAGTATTTCTGATATTCAAGTGATATCTACTGTCTTCATAGGAATTGCCTCAGACTCATCCACTGGCTAGGCTTTACCTCTTAAATATATTGGAATGCCAAAGACTGATTAGAAACCCTTTCTTTTCCTGATATATTATGGCTGCTCCTTTGGATAAGTTACATTTATTTAAGATCTACAGTCAACTGTGAAAAAAATCAGCCATTTTCAGAATATCATAGGTATATAACAAGAAATTCAATTATGGGGATGCTCAGTCAGTTAAGTGTCTGCCTTCAGCTCAGGTCATGATCCCAGGTTCCTGGGATGGAGTCCTGCATCAGGCTCTTTGCTCAGCAGGGAGCCTGCTTCTCCCTCTGACTGCTGTTCTCCCTGCTTGTGCTCAATCTCTCTTTCTCTGACAAATAAATAAATAGAATCTTTAAAAAAAAAAGAAATTCAATTCTGGGTTTAAGGCTGGTAAACTCTGGCAGTCAAGGCTGGTAAACTCTGGCAGTCAGCCTGGTATTTGATTATTATAATCAGGTTTCACTAGTATTGATGGTAGTGAGATTTCTGTTTTTTTATTTTCTATAAATAAAATAATTTGCATATAAACATATATAGGGATTAAAGAACATTTGATAGGAGTCTCAAATACATATATCCCTGTGTAATCATGATGGAAATAAAAGCTAAAGTGATGAGGGGATGCTTCATTTAGGGAGGGCTGATTCAAAGGCTTTTAGCAGAATACATCATATTCTATTGATAATTCACAGCAACAACTTAACAAAATTACCAGGTATTTATTAAGCACTTTTTTGTGTCTCAGGTACATGTAAGAAAAGTAGAATAAAGCTGCATATACTGTATTTTGTTCAATTGTTAATTGATTGCTTAAGTAAAGGCTGCAACTGGATGCTAAGCCTATTTAGAAGGTACATTCATTCTAAGAAGCATTGGCTGTATGTGGTCAAGGCAATTATTACATACTGATTATAATGTACCTATTATAACAGGAAATGCATTTAATAAGTAGTTACAGGATTTCTTTTTAAATGTTGCTAACAACAGTCAACTTGGGTTAAAGATTAATTATACAGGTTCTGAATTATACAAATTATTGCTTTTCTCATTTCTTCTCCTGTTTTTGGTCCTTTTTTGTCCCCTGAAGCCTGGGCAGGTAAGAATTTATACATTCCATTTTACTACTTATTAGTTCCCATGGGAAAATATTTAATAGGAGAAGTGAAATAAGGGTTTAAGACAATCTGTGGATTGATTTCAATTATTCATGCTACCTTTAGACACCAGTATCATGACTAAATAGGAGTTGACCATAATATCAAAGTATAACCTAAGCGTACCAGTCACATCAAAGAACTCATCAATAATTTTTGTTCTAATATCAAATGTGACTTGACCTTTCATAAATACAGAAGCAAAAAGAAAAGCAGATATTATGCAGAATTTTGCTACCATATGAAGTCCTGATTGAGTCTTACAACTAAAACAAGAATTTGAAATGAAGAGAGTCTTGAAGATTAATTAGTAATGTAGAAGTTTAGAGATCAAAAATAAAATAGACATTACCATTTAAGACAGAGTCTTTAGTACAACCAATAAAGAGATTTCTTTTTAAATGTTGCTAACAACAGTCAATTTGGGTTAAGGATTAATTATATAATTAAGTAAGCTTCCAGATATCATCAATGGTGTTTACCCTGCTAAACTGTAAACCAGTTTTGGCTATGTAAAAGATTAAGTGGAACTGCCACCAGCAGATGGGTTTGAATCCCCCCTCCCTTTTAAAAAAAACTTTTATGTAAGTATCAAAAGTGAAAAAGGAAATAAAGATTTCAGCTGCTAAGGTATGGTCATTACTGAGGATTTAATTTTGCAGAAGGTAAGAAATTATGAAAAATATGAGAAACAATGTAAGTAAAGGAAATAAGAATATAACAGTCAGATGCTGGGAAACACCACCAATGCGGATGAGATATTAGCTTATGGTGGGAGATTCCTTTTTTAAATGAACCAAACATCACTTTACTGAATGGCATCCTAGGGATGACTCTTAAAATATAAGCAGTTTTTGGTTATCTACATGAATGGGGGTTTATTGTGGTATGGGTATTTGGACATTGTGTATATTTAACCAAAATTTGTTATATGTTATCTAATATATTATAAAACTATTTTTTTAGTGGGGCATGGTGAGTCTAACTTCCTAGTTGCATACTATATTAGGCTTACAAGGGCAAGAGAGAGAGGATAGAAGGCAGAGAAAAGCTAGACTAGGATTAAAAAATGCAATGGATAATACATATGAAGTTAATGGAGACTTAACTGCTTATTTTAACATTCTGTTTGATGTTCTGTTGAATAATCACTGAAAGAACTGTTTTTATTTTATATTTTTAGCCTCTGCAAATGTCTTCAGAGGGTAAAATTTTAATACACTGAAATAAAATAAATAATATAGGATTTTCGCATATATCTATATACACTATCATCACAGACAGCAGGATTAATTTGCCCAAATTCATGTTAGTCATGGAAATTCTAGAGTCCTTAAGGAGGCAATTTAGATGACCCTTGAACAATGCAGGGATTAGGGGCACTGACCATCCCCTTCCCCATGCAATTGAAAATCTGCTCATAACTTTTGACTCCTCCAAAACTTTACTAATAGCCTACTGTTAATCAGAAGCCTTATCAATAACATAAACAATTGATTAACACACATTTTGTATGTTATATGTATTATTCTTGCAATAAAGTAAGGAAGAGAATAAAAGGTTATTAAGAAAATCATAAGAGAAAATACATTTACAGTACAGTAATGCATTTATTTAAAAAAATATGCATAAAAGCAGACCTGTGTAGTTCAAACCCTGTTATTCAAGGGTCTAATGAAATGGTAGTTTTAGAGAGGCTTGATGGAGGAGAGGTAGTGGACACAGATAGTAATTTCTCTCCTCTCATGAAGGTGTTTAACTGCGTGACTTACAACTACTGAAATATTTTGGACACCATGAAGGAACTTATTTGCCATAATTCTATCTTGAGTTAAAAGCCTCTTTTAGAGTCAGAGATTGTGTTTGGTTAATGGGTTCTCACTTGCCAAATCCAGATGAGGTCATTTCTGATCGTTCTATATATTTATTTTTATTGGTTATTTTATACTTCAGTTCCTTTTAATAGTCAATCACTGCAGTTTTTATAGACACAGTCATGTCAGTAATTAACCAAAAGCATTTCCAACTAATATACACATAATAAAATAATTATAGCCCAGGGGGGCGGAGCAAGATGGCGGAGGAGTAGGAGACCTGGATTTCCTCTCCTCTCAGGAATTCAGCTGGATAGGGATCAAACCATTCTGAACACCTACAAACTCAACAGGAGATCGAAGAAAAGAATAGCAACAACTCTCTGAACAGAAAAGCGACCACTTTCTGGAAGGTAGGACGTGCGGAGAAGTGAATCCGAGGCGTTATTCGGGAGGATAGACGGCGGGGGAGGGGCCTCCGTCGGCCGCTTCTGGCAAGTGATAGAGCCACGGAGCACAAAATCGGAACTTTTAGAAGTCGGCTCCGCTGAGGGACGTCACCCTGGGGGCGAAGTGGGGGGTGGAACCCTCGCGGGACAGTGTGGTCTCAGGACCCTCGGGGTCACAGAAAGACCGGGGGTGCCTGAGTGCGGCAGAGCTCCCAGGTATCGGAGCAGGGAAGCCGGCTGCAGAGACGGAGCCCAGGCGCGGGCTCTCAGCTCGGGGGTGCCATAAACTGTGATCCGCGGCACAGTCGGGCCACTGCTCCTCCAGCAGGGACCCAACAAGCGGCAGATCCGGGGAGACTCACCTTCTTCCCCCGGGAGGAGAGGTGCGGGAGCGCACCGCGGGGATCTGCTGGGTTTGGAGACTCCACCCGGGGTCGGGTGCCAGATAGAAAGGCGCGGTCACAGGCCGGGTGAGCGCGGAGCGTGGCCGGAGACCGGGGAGACGGGAGTGACTGACTGCTTTTCTCTGGGGGCTCGCTGAGGAGTGAGACCCCGAGTTCTCGGCTCCGCCGGGGCGGAGACTGGGAGGCTGCCATTTTCACTCTCCGCCTCCAAAGCTGTACAGAAAGCTTGCAGGGAACAAAAGCTCCGGAGAACAAACCCGAGCAGATTCCTTAGCCCCGACCGGCAAGGGCGGGGCAATTTTGCCTCCGGCAAAGACATTTGGGAACCACGGCAACAGGCCCCTCCCCCAGAAGATCAGCGAGAACAGCCAGCCAAGACCAAGTTTACCAATCAATGAGAACGGCAGAACTCCAGCGCTAGGGGAATACTGCACATAGAATTCATGGCTTTTTTTACCATGATTCTTTAGTCTTTCAAAGTTAATTATTTTTTTTAACTGTCTTTTTTTCTTTTTTCCTTTTTTCTTTTTTTTTGAATTTTTCTTTTTCCCTTTTTCAACCAACATCTTATCAATCCCTTTTTTAAAAAAAAAATTTTTATTTTTCATTTTTAAAGTCATATTCTATCCCTTCATAGTAGTTACCCGTATTTTTGGCATATATATATAAGTTGTTCTCTCTTTAAAATCTTGAGATAGTTTCTTCTAACAGATCAAAATATACTCTAAATCTCTAGTGTATGTTTTTTTTTTTTTAAGATTTTATTTATTTATTTGAGAGAGAGAGAGAGAGAGAGCACATGAGAGGGGGGAGTGTCAGAGAGAGAAGCAGACTCCCTGCTGAGCAGGGAGCGCGATGCGGGACTCGATCCCGGGACTCCAGGATAATGACCTGAGCCGAAGGCAGTCGCTTAACCAACTGAGCCACCCAGGCGCCCCTAGTGTATGGTTTTTTTCTACTCCCCTGCCTGATCACATTCTCTCCCTTTTTTCTTTCCTTTTTTTTTTAATCCTCTTCTTTCTTTTTTCAAACAACTTATCAAATCCTTTTTTAAAATTTTTTATAATTTCCATCTTTACAGTCATATTCCATCCCTTCATCATATCAACCCTTATTTTTGTACATATATAAGTTTTTCTTTCTTTAAAATTTTGGGAGGGACTTTCTTTTAACAGACCAAAATACACCCAAAATCTAGTGTGTGGCACTGATCTATAATCCAGCCTGATCATATTTGATCACATTCTGTTTTTGTTTTGTTTTGTTTTGTTCTGCTTTTGTTTGTTTTTATCTTTATCTTTTTCTTTTTTCCTTTTTTCTTTCCTTTTCTTTTTTCTCTCGTTCCCTTTCTTTTCCCACTGCTTCAGGTCTTTTCTGATTTGTTTAGAGTATATTTTCTGGGGACGTTGTTACCCTGCTAGCATTTTGTTCTCTCATTAATCTATTCTCCTCTGCACAAAATGACAAGACGGAAAAAATCACCTCAACAAAAAGAACAAGAGGTAGTACCGACTGCCAGGGACCTACTCAATACGGACATCAGTACGATGTCAGATCTAGAGTTCAGAATCATCACTTTAAAGATACTAGCTGGGCTTGAAAAAAACATGGAAGTTATTAGAGAAACCCTTTCTGGAGAAGTAAAAGAACTAAAATCTAACCAAGTAGAAATCAAAAAGGCTATCAATGAAGTGCAATCAAATATGGGGGCGCTAACTGCTAGGATAAATGAGGCAGAAGAAAGAATCAGTGAGATAGAAGACCAAATGATGGAAAATAAAGAAGCTGAGAAAAAGAGAGATAAACAACTACTGGATCACGAGGGCAGAATTCGAGAGATAAACGATACCATAAGACGAAACAACATTAGAATAATTGGGATCCCAGAAGAAGAAGAAAGAGAGAGAGGGGCAGAAGGTATAATGGAGCAAATTATAGCAGAGAACTTCCCTAATTTGGGGAAGGAAACAGGCATCAAAATACACGAAGCACAGAGAACCCCTCTCAAAATCAATAAAAATAGGTCAACACCCCGACATCTAATAGTAAAACTTACGAGTCTCAGAGACAAAGAGAAAATCCTGAAAGCAGCTCGGGAGAAGAGATATGTAACCTACAATGGTAGAAACATTAGATTGGCAACAGACTTATCCACAGAGACCTGGCAGGCCAGAAAGGACTGGCAGGACATATTCAGAGCACTAAATGAGAAAAATATGCAGCCAAGAATACTATATCCAGCTAGGCTGTCATTGAAAATTGAAGGAGAGATAAAAAGCTTCCAGGACAAACAAAAACTAAAGGAATTTGCAAACACAAAACCACCCCTACAAGAAATATTGGAAGGGGTCCTCTAAGCAAAGAGAGAGCCTAAAAGCAACATAGACCAGAAAGGAACACAAACAATATACAGTAACAGTCACTTTACAGGCAATACAATGGCACTGAATTTCTATCTTTCAATAGTTACCCTGAATGTAAATGGGCTAAATGCCCCAATCAAAAGACACAGGCTATCAGATTGGATTAAAAAACAAGACCCATCGATATGCTGTCTGCAAGAGACTCATTTTAGACCCAAAGACACCCCCAGATTGAAAGTGAGGGGGTGGAAAACCATTTACCATGCTAATGGACACCAAAAGAAAGCTGGGGTGGCAATCCTTATATCAGACAAATTAGATTTTAAACCAAAGACTGTAATAAGAGATGAGGAAGGACACTATATCCTACTTAAAGGGTCTATCCAACAAGAAGATCTAACAATTGTAAATATCTATGCCCCTAACATGGGAGCAGCCAATTATATAAGGCAATTAATAACAAAAGCAAAGAAACACATTGACAACAATACAATAATAGTGGGGGACGTTAACACCCCCCTCACTGAAATGGACAGATCGTCTAAGCAAAAGATCAACAAGGAAATAAACACTTTAAATGACACACTGGACCAAATGGACTTCAGAGACATATTCAGAACTTTCCATCCCAAAGCAACGGAATACACATTCTTCTCTAGTGCCCATGGAACATTCTCCAGAATAGATCACATCCTAGGTCATAAATCAGGTCTCAACCGGTACCAAAAGATTGGGATCATTCCCTGCCTATTTTCAGACCACAATGCTTTGAAACTAGAACTCAATCACAGGAGGAAAGTCGGAATGAACTCAAATACATGGAGGCTAAAGAGCATCCTACTAAAGAAAGAATGGGTCAACCAGGAAATTAAAGAAGAATTTAAAAAATTCATGGAAACAAATGAAAATGAAAACACAACTATTCAAAATCTTTGGGATACAGCAAAGGCAGTCCTAAGAGGAAAGTATATAGCAATACAAGCCTTTCTCAAGAAACAAGAAAGGTCTCAAGTACACAACCTAACCCTACACCTAAAGGAGCTGGAGAAAGAACAGCAAATAAAGCCTAAACCCAGCAGGAGAAGAGAAATAATAAAGATCAGAGCAGAAATCAATGAAATAGAAACCAAAAGAACAGTAGAACAGATCAACGAAACTAGGAGCTGGTTCTTTGAAAGAATTAACAAGATTGATAAGCCCCTGGCCAGACTTATCAAAAAGAAAAGAGAAATGACCCAAATCAACAAAATCATGAATGAAAGAGGAGAAATCACAACCAACACCAAAGAAAGACAAACAATTATAAGAACATATTATGAGCAACTCTATGCCAGCAAATTAGATAACCTGAAAGTAATGGATGCATTCCTAGAGATGTATCAACTACCAAAACTGAACCAGGAAGAAATAGAAAACCTGAACAAACCTATAACTACTAAGGAAATAGAAGCAGTCATCAAAAATCTCCCAAAACACAAAAGCCCAGGGCCAGATGGCTTCCCAGGGGAATTCTACCAAACATTTAAAGAAGAATTAATACCTATCCTTCTGAAACTGTTCCAAAAAATAGAAATGGAAGGAAAACTTCCAAACTCATTTTATGAGGCCAGCATTACCTTGATCCCAAAACCTGACAAAGACCCCATCAAAAAGGAGAATTACAGACCAATATCCTTGATGAACATGGATGCAAAAATTCTCACCAAAATACTAGCCAATAGGATCCAACAGTACATTAAAAGGATTATTCACCACGACCAAGTGGGATTTATCCCTGGGCTGCAAGGTTGGTTCAACATCTGCAAATCAATCAACGTGATACAATACATTAACAAAAGAAAGAACAAGAATCATATGATCCTCTCAATAGATGCAGAAAAAGCATTTGACAAAGTACAGCATCCTTTCTTGATCAAAACTCTTCAGAGTATAGGGATAGAGGGTACATACCTCAATATCATAAAAGCCATCTATGAAAAACCTACAGCGAATATCATTCTCAATGGGGAAAAACTGAGAGCTTTCCCCCTAAGGTCAGGAACGCGGCAGGGATGTCCACTATCACCACTGTTATTCAACATAGTATTGGAAGTCCTAGCCACAGCAATCAGACAACAAAAAGAAATCAAAGGCATCCAAATTGGCAAAGAAGAAGTCAAACTCTCACTCTTTGCAGATGATATGATACTTTATGTGGAAAATCCCAAAGACTCCACCCCAAAACTGCTAGAACTCATACAGGAATTCAGTCAAGTGGCAGGATATAAAATCAATGCACAGAAGTCAGTGGCATTCCTATACACCAACAAGTCAGAAGAAAGAGAAATTAAGGAGTCGATCCCATTTACAATTGCACCCAAAACCATAAGATACCTAGGAATAAATCTAACCAAAGAGGCAAAGGATCTGTACTCAGAAAACTATAAAATACTCATGAAAGAAATTGAGGAAGACACAAAGAAATGGAAAAACGTTCCATGCTCATGGATTGGAAGAACAAATATTGCGAAGATGTCAATCCTACCTAGAGCAATCTACACATTCAATGCAATCCCCATCAAAATACCATCCACTTTCTTCAAAGAAATGGAACAAATAATCCTAAAATTTGTATGGAACCAGAAAAGACGCCGCATAGCCAGAGGAATGTTGAAAAAGAAAAGCAAAGCTGGCGGCATCACAATTCCAGACTTCCAGCTCTACTACAGAGCTGTCCTCATCAAGACAGTATGGTACTGGCACAAAAACAGACACATAGATCAATGGAACAGAATGGAGAGCCCAGAAATGGACCCTCAACTATATGGTCAACTAATCTTTGACAAAGCAGGAAAGAATGTCCAATGGAAAAAAGACAGTCTCTTCAACAAATGGTGTTGGGAAAATTGGACAGCCACATGCAGAAGAATGAAACTGGACCATTTCCTTACACCACACACAAAAATAGACTCCAAATGGTTGAAAGACCTCAATGTGAGACAGGAGTCCATCAAAATCCTAAAGGAGAACACAGGCAGCAACCTCTTCGACCTCAGCCGCAGCAACTTCTTCCTAGAAACATCGCCAAAGGCAAGGGAAGCAAGGGCAAAAATGAACTATTGGGACTTCATCAAGATAAAAAGCTTTTGCAAAGCAAAGGAAACAGTCAACAAAACCAAAAGACAACTGACAGAATGGGAGAAGATATTTGCAAATGACATATCAGATAAAGGGCTAGTATCCAAAATCTATAAAGAACTCATCAAACTCAACACCAAAAGAACAAAGAATCCAATCAAGAAATGGGCAGAAGACATGAACAGACATTTTTCCAAAGAAGACATCCAAATGGCCAACAGACACATGAAAAAGTGTTCAATATCGCTCGGCATCAGGGAAATCCAAATCAAAACCTCAATGAGATACCACCTCACACCAGTCAGAATGGCTAAAATTAACAAGTCAGGAAATGACAGATGTTGGCGGGGATGCGGAGAAAGGGGAACCCTCCTACACTGTTGGTGGGAATGCAAGCTGGTGCAGCCACTCTGGAAAACAGTATGGAGGTTCCTCAAAAAGTTGAAAATAGAGCTACCATATGATCCAGCAATTGCACTACTTGGTATTTACCCCAAAGATACATAAGTAGGGACCCGAAAGGCTACGTGCACCCCAATGTTTATAGCAGCAATGTCCACAATAGCCAAACTGTGGAAAGAGCCAAGATGTCCATCAACAGATGAATGGATAAAGAAAAAGTGGTATATATATACAATGGAATATTATGCAGCCATCAAAAGGAATAAGATCTTGCCATTTGCAACGACGTGGATGGAACTGGAGAGTATTATGCTGCGCGAAATAAGTCAAACAGAGAAAGACATGTATCATATGACCTCACTGATATGAGGAATTCTTAATCTCAGGAAACAAACTGAGGGTTGCTGGAGTGGGGGGTGGGGTGGGAGGGTTGGGGTGACTGGGTGATGGACACTGGGGAGGGTATGTGTTCTGGTAAGCGCTGTGAATTGTGCAAGACTGTTGAATCTCAGATCTGTACCTCTGAAACAAATAATGCAATATATGTTAAGAAAGAAAAAAAGAAGAAGAAGAATGTAGCAGGACGGGAAGAATGAAGGGGGGGAAATCGGAGGGGGAGAAGAACCATGAGAGACAATGGACTCTGAAAAACAAACTGAGGGTTCTAGAGGGGAGGGGGTTGGGAGGATGGGTTAGCCTGGTGATGGGTATTGAGGAGGGCACGTTCTGCATGGAGCACTGGGTGTTATGCACAAACAATGAATCATGGAACACTATATCTAAAACTAATGATGTAATGTATGGGGATTAACATAATAATAAAAAAAATTTTAATAAAAAAAAATAATTATAGCCCAATTGTTCTCTGCTACAGCAGGAAGTCCCTTTTGTAACAGATAAAAAGAATTAAATCACCATAACTATAAACTTACATAGTGACTATAGATTAACTACAGTGCAGCTTTTGTTTATCTATATTCTTTTTTTTTTTATTTTAGAGAGAGAGACTGTGCACTCGTGTGTGCAAGTAAGGGTGGGGGGAAGGAGCAAAGGGAGATGCAGAGAGAGAATCTTAAGCAGGTTCCACACCTAGCATGGAGCCCGATGTGGGGCTTGATTTCACAACCCTGAGATCATGACCTGAGTTGAAATCAAGAGTCAGATGCTTAACCAACTGAGCCACCCAGGCACCCTTGTTTATCTGTGTTCTTGATGCAGTTACTAAAGCAGCTACTGAGTGCCTCAGAGACACAGCTAAAAGAGAAAACAAAGAGAAGGGAGAATTTCAGGTGGCTATAAAAAGATAAGCAAGGAGACTTCTGAAATTGTTTATTAAATATTTTAATAATTAAAAAGTTTGAAGTGAATGTTTTACTTAGTGATGACAAATCTGAAGGGAAAAGGTTTATTTCTACTGATAATATGGCAGTTCTGTTTGGTGTGTAACAACAAAACTGAAGAATTAATAGAATAATCCTATTCTTTAAAAATGGCATTCAAATTATATACCTCTGTCAGTGTTTCACTGATATGTTAGTAATGAAGCTTCAAATATCTCTGGTAATATAATTTCTTCTGTGGTATATGAATAATACCTTTTTGTTATCACACAGTTTCTATTTATTTTGGGGTAGTTCATAATTACAGAAAGAAAGTCTAAATATCCTTTAAAATTTTAAGGACAGAATAGTGAAAGCTTAAAATGTCCACAGCTGAGAAGAAAACAAACAAATTACCTTCCTTTTAATATTGTCAATACAAACAACTTGACCTTTCTTGTTACCTGGATGACAGTTACATACAAGGGAAATCCCATAAGGCTATCAGAAGATTTTTCAGCAGAAACTTTGCAGTACAGAAGGGAGTGGTATTATATATTCTAAAGTGCCAAATAGGAAAAATCTGCAGCCAAGAATACTCTATCCAGCAAGGCTGTCATTCAGAATAGAAATAGAGATAAAGGATTTCTCAGACAAACAAAAAATAAGGGAGTTCATGAAAACTAAACCAGCCCTAAAAGAAATATCAAAGGGGACTCTTTGGGGAGAAGGGAAAGACCATAAGTGAGATTATGAAAAGTTGGAAGTAAAAAAGCAGTAAAAATAAGCATATCTGTAAAAATCTGTCAAAAGATTCACAAGATAAAGGAATGTAAAATATGACACCAAACCTAAAATGTAGGGGGCTGATGGGGGCAGGAGTAAAGAATGGGATCAAACTTAAGTGACCATCAACTTAATATATGTTGCTATATGGATATTATATACAAACCAAATGGTAACCACAAATCAAAACCCACTAATAAATATACAAAGAATAAAGAGAAAGGACTTTAAGTATATCACTAAGGAAAGCCAACAAACCATGAAAGAGAGAAAGAGAAGAAAGGATCAGAGGGGTGCCTGGGTGGCTTGGTTGGTTAAGCAACAGCCTTTGGCTCAGGTCATGATCCCGTGGTCCTAGGATTGAGTCCCACATTGGGCTCCCCCTACTCTGTGGGGAGCCTGCTTCTCCCTATGCCTCTGCCTGCCATTCCCCCTGCTTATGCTATCTCTCTCTCCTTCTCTGTCAAATAAATAAATCTTTAAAAAAAGGGAAGAAAAGATCAGAGAAAAACTACAAAAACAGCCACAAACAAGTAACAAATGGCAATAAACACATATCTTTCAATAATTACTTTGACTATAAATGGCCTAAATGCTCCAATAAAAGACAAAAGTTTATAGAATGAATAAAAATACAAGACCCATTTATATGCTGCTTACAAGAGACTCATTTTAGAACTAAGGCACCTGCAAATTGAAAGTGAGGTGATGGAGAAACATTTATCATGCAAATGTATGTCAAAAGAAAGCCAGAGTAGAAATACTTCTATCAGACAAACTAGATTTTTTTTTTTAGACAAACTAGATTTTAAGACAAAGACTGTAACAAGAGAAAAAGGAGGACACTGTATAATCATAAGGGGAACAATCCAACAAGAAGATATAACAATTGTAAATATTTATGCACCCAAATGGGAGCAACCACATACATAAAATAACAAACATAAATGAATAATTGATAGTAATAAAATAAAGGTAGAGGACTTTAATGCCACACTTGCATCAATGGATAGACCACCCAAACAGAAAATCAACAAGGAAACAATGGTTTTAAATGACACACCAGAACAGAGAGATTTAACAGATATACTCAGAATGTTCTATCTTAAAACAGCAGAATACAAACTCTTTTCTTTTTTTTTTTTTAAGATTTCATTTATTTATTTGACAGACAGAGACACAGCGAGAGAGGGAACACAAGCAGGGGGAGTGGGAGAGGGAGAAGCAGGCTCCCCACTGAGCAGGGAGCCCAATGTGGGGCTCGATCCCAGGACCCTGAGATCATGACCTGAGCTGAAGGCAGATGCTTAACGACTGAGCCACCCAGGCAACCCCAAACTCTTTTCAAGTGCATACAAAATATTCTCCAGAATAGATCACAGTTTGGGCCATAAAACAAGTCTTAAATTAAAAAAGATCAAAGCCATTCCATGCATCTTTTCTAACCACAACATTATGAAACTGGAAATCAACCACAAGAAAAAAATCTGAAAAGAACAAATACATGGAGGTTAAATAACATGCTACTAAACAATGAATGGGTCAACCAGGAAATCAAAGGAGAAATAAAAAATTACTTGGAAACAAATGAAAATGAAAACACAATGACCAAAATATTTAGGATGCAGCAAAAGCTGTTTTATGTGGGAAGTTTATGGTAAAACAGGCCTATCACAAAGAAGTAAGAAAAATCTCAAATAAGCAACCTAACCTTACCAGTAAAGGAGCTAGAAAAAGAACAATAAACAGAACACAAAACTAGCAGAAAGAAGGAAATGATAAAGATTAAAGGAGAAATAAATAATACAGAAAATTAAAAAAAAAAAACCTATAGAAAAGATCGATGAAACAAGAAGCTGATTCATTGAAAAAATTATTAAAATTGCTAAAACTCTAGACAGACTCATCAAAAAAGTGGACTCAAATAAAAAAAAAATCACAAATGAAAGAGGACAAATAACAACCAACACCACAGAAATACAAACAATTGTAAGAGAACATTATGAAAAATTATATTCCAAGAAATTTGACAACCTGGAAGAAATGGATAAATTCATAGAAACATATACTCCACTAAATCTGAAGCATGAAGAAATAGAAAATTTGAAAAGACTGATTACCTGCAATGAAATATAATGAGTAATCAAAAAATTCCCAATGAACACAAGTCCAGGACCAGACAGCTTCACAGCAAATTCTACCTTACACTTAAAGAAGAGTTAATACCTATTCCTCTCAAACTATTCCAAAGAACAGAAGAGAAAAGAAAACTCCCAGATTCATTTTATGGGGCCAGCATTACCCTGATACCAAAGCCAGATAAAGACACCACAAAGAAGAGAACTGTATGCCAATATCACTGATAAACATAGATACAAAATTCTTCAAGAAAATACTACCAAACCAAATCCAACAATACATTTAAAAGATCATTCACCACAATCAAGTGGGATTTATTCCTGGGATGCAAGGATGGTACAATATTCACAAATCAGACAATCTGATGTATTACATCAATAAGAAAAAGGATAAAAACCATACAATCATTTCAATAGATGCAGAAAAAGCACTTCACAAAGTACATCATTCATTCATGATAAAAACCCTCAACAAAGTAGGCCTACAGGTAACATACCTCAACATAATAAAGCCTTATATGAAAAACCCACAGTGGGCATCATACTCAATGGTGAAAAACTAAGAGATTTTCCCCTAAGGTTAGGAATAATACAAAGATGTCCACTATCACCCCTTATACTCAACATAGTACTGGAAGTTCTAGCCACAGCAATCAGACAAAAAATATAAATAAAAGACATACAAATTGGTAAGTAGGAAGTAAAACACTTATTCTTTGTAGATGACGTGATACTATATATAGCAAAACCTAAAGACTCCACCAAAAAATTACTAGAACTGATAAATAAATTCAGTAAAGTCACAGGATATAAAATCAATGTACAGACATCTGTTGCATTTCTATACACCAAAAATGAATCAGCAGAAAAAGAAGTTGAGAAAATAGTGCCACTTAAAATTGCCAAAAAAATAAAATACCAAGGAATAAACTTATCCAGAGGTGAAATACCTGTGCAGTGAAAATTATAAAGCATTGATGAAATAACTTGAAGATGACATAAAGAAATGGAAAGATATTTCGTGCTCATGGGTTGGAAGAACAAATATTACCCAAACCAATCTACACATTTAATGTAATCCCTATCAAAATACCACCAGCATTATTTTATTTATTTATTTATTTATATAAAGATATATCTATATATGTCACCTCTTCTTTATCCATCCATCTACTGATATATACATGAGCTACTTCCATAATTTGGCTATTGTAAATTGCTGCTATAAACATAGGATGCATGTAACCCTCCAAGCTAGTGTATTGTAATTTGGGGGTAAATACCCAGTAGCACAATTACTGGATTATAGGGCAGTTCTATTTTTAACATTTGATGAACCTCCATACTGTCTTCCACAATGGCTGCACTAGATTACATTCCCACCAACAGTACACAAGGATTCCTTTTTCTCCACATCTTTTCAACATTTGTCTTTTCTTGTGTTTTTGATTTTAGTCATTATGACAGGTGTGAGATGATCTCTCATTGTACTTTCGTTTTGTATTTCCCTGATGATGAATGATGTTGAGCATCTTTTCATGTGTCTGTTGGCCATCTGGATATCTTTGGAGAAATGTCTGTTCATGTCTTCTGCCCATTTTTTAATGGGATTATTTGGTTTTTGGGTGTTGAGTTTTATAAATTCTTTATATATTTTGCATACAAACACTTTATTGGATATATCATTTGCAAATATCTACTCCCATTCAGTAGGTTGCCATTTAGTTTTGTTGATTGTTTCCTTAACTATGCAGAAACTTTTTATTTTGATGTAATACCAAATAGTTTATTTTTGCTTTCATTTCCCTTGCCCCAGGACACATACCTAGAAAAATGTTGTTGTTACAGCGAATGTCAGAGAAATTACTGTCTGTGCTCTCTTCTAGGATTTTTTATGGTTTCAGGTCTTACATTTAGGTCCTTAATCCATTTTGAGTTTACTGTGTGGATGATGTAAGAAAGTGATCCAGTTTCATCCTTTTGCATGTCACTGTCCAGTTTTCCCAACATCATTTGTTGAAGAGACATTCATTTTCCCATTGGATATTCTTTCTGCCTTTATGGAAGACTAATTGACCTCATATTTTTGGGCTTATTTCTGGGTTTTCTATTCTGTTCTATTGATCTATGTGTCTATTTTTGTGCTAGTACCATACTGTTTTTATTACTACAGCTTTGTAATATAACTTGAAAGCTGGAATTGTGATACCTCCAGTTTTATTTTCTTTTTCATGATTGCTTTGGCTACTTGGAGTCTTTTGTGGTTCCATACAAATTTTAGGATTGTTTGCTCTAAACAACAATGCTGGTGGTTTTTGATAGGGATTGCATTAAATGTATAGATTGCTTTGGGTAGTATAGATATTTTAATAATATTTGTCCTTCCAATAGATTACATTAAATGTGTAGATTGCTTTGGGTAATATTTGTTCTTCCAGTCTATGAGCATGAAATATCTTTCCATTTTTTTTGTGTGTGTCATCTTCAATTTATTTCATCAATGGCATAAGGTTTACTTAAAAAAAGACAGAGAAAAAAACCACAATTTCATTGTTTTCATAATAATATATCTGTTGTTATTGAATTTAAATTTCTTTGTATATGTATTGGCCTATGTATTTCTTTTTTCATTTTTTCAATGCCTCTGCACATTTTTCTAATGTATTAGAATATTTTATTATTGATATGTAAGAACATTTTTATATGAAATATTAATCCATTATATTTGTTGTAAATATTTTTTATCAGTTTATCATTTGACTTTTAATGTTTATGGCATTTTACATATAGAAAACTTACCAAACTTTTGTCTTCAGCCTTCTTCAGGAGTTCTTATGCTTAAAAAGACCTTACTAATCTTAGATCCAACAAATATCTACCCTTATTTTTCTCATTACATATTTTTTACTGAACTATTTGATCCATTTAGAATGAATTTTGATATTAGATATGAGTAGTAATACCCCTTTATTATTTTTCCAATTAGCTAAAATAATAGTTTCATAAAATTTTATTGAATCATCCTTCCTTTTTTTTCACTGATTTGTGATGTCCTGATTCTAATAAAGTGTTTTCCTTTAGAAATGTACTATAATAGCATTTAACCCTGAAAATTCTGAACTACTTAGTGCATTCCATAATGTTACCCATAGCTGTGTATTTGCACATTCCATGCTCTTTTATCACACGGGCCATAGCTTCTTTCAAATATTTTCATGAACCCACACTCTTAGTGCCTAAAACATTGCTAGATATAACAATGGGTATTCAATATGACCCGATGGCTAAGGATGATGGTTCTGGACCTGGGCCTTCTCACTTTCAATCCTGGATCTGCCAAATATTGCTTTTAGCAGGTAACTTAACTTCTATAAGTCTTAGTTTCCCCATCTGTGAGATAGGGGAAAATATTCATACCTATCTTTTTTTGTGTGTGAGAGTTAAATGAGATAAAGCATGCAAAGTCTTTAAGCCAGTGCCTGGCAAATAATAAGTACCCAAATGTTGACGCTTTCAAAGTTACTACTGTTGTTGTTATTGCTGTTATTATTACTGCAGCGAATAATATAGCAATGGTGAAGGTCAGTGCAGTGAACAATATAACAATGGTGAAGGTCAGTGCTGACAATAGAAGGGCCTTATTGAGGACAGTGAAGTTCACAGCCTCCTGGATAGAAGCTGACCTAGAAGCAGAGGCACTCTCAGAGATAACTTAGTAGTGATAGATATGTGGTTTCTTCTTTGTCATAGTGTCATGCCAACGTGAATCAAGGAACAAGGGGAGAAAAAATGCTAGAAAGGGATTCTCTAGGTATGTAGGTAACATACTTATTCTATAGTTCTTTAGAAACAGATTTCTGTACATTAATTTTGTATACTGCAACTTTGCTGAATTCATTTATCAATTCTAGTAGTTTTTTGGTGGAGTCTTTAGGCTTTTTATATATAATATCTTGTCATCTGCAAATAGTAAAAGTTTTACTTCTTACCAATTTAGATGTTATTTATTTATTTATTTATTTAGTTTGATTACTGTGGCTAAGACTTCCAATAATATGTTGAATGAAAGTGGTGAGGATGGGCATCCTTGTCTTGTTTCTGACCTTAGGGGAAAAGGTCTCAGTTTTTCCTCATTAAGGATGATGTTAGCTGTGGGTTTTTCATAAATGGCCTTTATTAGGTTGAGATATGTTCCCTATAAACCTACTTTGTTGAGGATTTTTATTGTGAATGGATGTTGTACTTTCCAAATACCTTTTCTGGATCTATTGAAATGATCATATGGTTTTTATCTTTTCTCTTGGTAATGTGATACATTATGTTGATTGACTTGTGATCTCTGGAATAAATCCACTCGATCATGATAGATTATTTTTTAATATATTGTTGGATTCAGTTTTCTAATACTTTGTTGAGGGTTTGTGCATCTATGTTCATCAGATATATCTGCCTATAGTTTTCTTTTCTTTTTTTTTTTTTTTTTCTAGTGTCTTTACCTTGTTTCTATATTGGGGTAATGCTGGCTTTGTAGAATGAATTTGGAAGCATTACTTCCTCTTCTGTTTTTTGGAATAGTTTGAGAAGAATAGGTATTAACTCTTCTTCAAATGTTTGATAAAATTCTTCTGTGAAGCCATCTGGTCCTGGACTTTTTTTTGTTGAGAGTTTTTTGACTACTGATTCTATTTTGTTGCTAGTAATTGGTCTGTTTGAATTTTCTATTCCTTCATGATTCAGTTTTAGGATTTTTTGTTTCTAGGAATTTATCCATTTCATCTAGGCTGTCCAATTTGTTGGCATATAACAATAGAAAAATATAACCAGTTTCATTTGTTGGTTGTGGTGGGCGTTAAGGTAAATAATCATTTAAAATAGCTTCATTGTTGACTTCTTGGCCTTAAAATGAAAAAAAAAAACATAGAATGTTACACATAAGGAATAATCTAATGCAAACCCCTTATTTTACAGATGAAACACAGACTGGCACAGAGAGGTTAAATGACTTACCTAAGGTTACGTAGAAACTTACATGTTAAGCTTGGAGTTTGAACTCAAAATTCTTAAATACAGCCATGTGTTCTTTATATTGCCTCCCTACCCATAGCTTAATTTGAAAATGTAGATAGAATACATGACTCATAAAATACTATCTCAACAAATTTTTATGATTCCCAGCCCTAGGGTAGATTAGCAATGTTGTTTTGTGTTATAAAATACATTTAATGAAAGATAATTGGACATTGTGGTTAGAAATCAAAACAAATTTTATCCTGAAATTGATAGCATTAACATGTTTACTTTAATATGGTTATCAAGTTGGAGTTTAGAAAATAAAATGGACTGCACTTCAACTGTGCCCCTTCTGGTAATAAGTTCATATAAAGCCAGTTATTCCAGGGTGCCTGGGTGGCTCAGTTGGTTAAGCGACTGCCTTCGGCTCAGGTCATGATCCTGGAGTCCTGGGATCGAGTCCCACATCGGGCTCCCGGCTCAGCGGGGAGCCTGCTTCTCCCTCTGACCCTATCCCCTCTCATGCTGTTTCTCTCTCTCTGTCAAATAAATAAATAAACAAAATCTTTAAAGCCAGTTATTCCAATTGGTACTGATTGATCCCAGTGATTATTTGCAGAGCAGCTGGGAAGAAAGGCATGTTCCAAAATGACCACTCATATATAAACACTTCTTTTATAAATGTGACTTACTTTTCATTGGTATTATTCCTTGATCCCTGTATTCCTACCGGGTGATCTAGAGACAGAAATTAAAATAAAATTAATTAATTCAGTTGGTAAGCTGACTAAGAGGGCTACATTGATTCTCATTCAGATTAATTAAATTTGGGTAAATGGTTTTCCTTAAAATATAATTCCCTGATTTAAAAGTGGCTCATAAATGAGGAAGGGTCCAAGAGGGAGCAAAAATACTGGTGATGTTAGTGGATCTCATTAACTTTCCAATCAAACAAGCTTGCTGTGACTCCCTTTCAGTTTTTTTTTTTTCTTTTCATTTAATCAGCTACTTTGTGTTATTACAGCATGTTGAACTCTTCAGTTTGTATAACATTTTTAAACAGTGATTTAAATTGTGAGCAAAATAATAAATATAAGAATATGGTATACTTTTATGTGCATTGCTCAGAAGCTTGCAGTTCTCTTCTCTTAAAACCCTATCCCTTTGATCATCCATAGTAAATAATAAAATTTTAGAATTCTAGAAAGGGGCACAGAGCAATATCGCTAACTGTCATAACTGAGGCCAAAAATACAGATTTGACTCAGTAGCAAAATAAGGCACAGGGGTAATGGAATACCTTTAACTGAGAGAGACAGAGAATTAACAACACAATTTCAGGCACAGGTACTTTTCTTTTAGGTTTTTACCAGGCTTTCCTTACCATCCAAATAAAGAAACAAAATGAAGTATTTATCGTTCCAGTCCAAAATAGGCCTGGGATGCTTGAAAACATATGTCATGTGCCACTGGCATGAACTAAGGTGTGATACTTATGAGGATATTTTACCAATAGTATAGTCATGATTAAACAGGTGATGTGAGTTCTCAGCCACTAGGCTCATTTCTAGCCTTTCTGTGCCTTCCTCTATTACATCCTTTTTCTCAATAGAAAATTGAAATGGCATTGTAATTTGAGGCAGTCCAATTGTAGCTCTGTAGCCAGTTAAACTGTCAGGCCCTCGAGGAAGGCCAGTATTTTTCTGCCAAGTACTACTACTGCAAAATGTTGAATTATTATAAAAACCATAAGCCAGGTGGTCGGTATAAAAACTAGACTGTGATGAGCAATCTACTCTTATCTGTGTGTTTATCTCTTTTCCCTAATGAGGCTCATTAGGGGCTTGTACATGAGAGGGACAATTCAGGGTTGAACACTCCTTTCTAAATGTCCCTATTCAGTTTCCTCTTTGTATAAAGGCAGAAAAAATATTAAAGGTCATTCCATCATGTTTGTTTTATGATATGAAAAATAAAGTTTTCTTTTTTCTCTTTCTAATGTTAAACAAGAATGGGCAACTAGTTTTTTTTTAAAAAAATCTTATCTTTTATTTGTGTAGTATTCCTATGAAATGATTCACCTTACATTTACTATACAAAACATTTTCTCATAAATTATGTAATTTGATTTTCAAATTAGCGCTAATTTTATCTTCAAACCAGCACTTTGAAGTGCTCTTAGCCCAATTTTGCAGATGAAGAAATTGAGGCTCAGAAGTATAAAATGACTTGACAAAGACAATTAAGCAATAAAGCGGCAATAAAACTGTTGGGTTTCTAAAAGGAAAAACAGAAACTCGGACCCGTGAAATACTTTAGATGATAAGAAGGTTGAGAAGATTAATTTGCCAGTTCCAGAAGCAAGTGGATATAAGGCTCTTAATGTTTTTTCCAGGCTAATGCAGGAATTTTCAATGTAGTATAAATCAACACAGTCAAACCTCCATTTACAACCACCAAGAAAAATAATAATGCAATGAAGTATTTTAAATCTGTCCATTCGGAATCAGTGCACCATGTCAAAGCTTTTTTAAGTATCTTATTTGAACAGACAAATCACTATTTTGTATAGTAAAGAAACAGGTAAAGTCATATTCTTGGTCAGGAATCACTTGGCCTTTAGAATAGGAAAAAGTACTATTACTGAAATTCTATAAGGTATCTGCTGTCCCCATGCATACACACTTGTGGTTTCTGAAGTTATTATAGATATCAAGGCATTTCCTTAGTGAACAAAGAATTTTGAGAATGCAGCCAGTTTTCCCTTATGTGTAACTACTTTTGCTATGGTGATTATACTATTTTCTCATGACACTGAGCCACTAAGAAATTTGGAAACTTTCTTTACAAGTAGATGGGGAGTATTTTTGCAGGATTTGGACTAGCAAAGTACAGTAAGTGTTCAGCAAAGCTATATGTATTTCCCTTCAGATATTTTTGAGCTTTGCTATTTTGACATTAGCCTCTCTCCCTTTAATATTTTGCAGTGTAGTTTTTGAGGAGGGAATCTGTTTGGTTTGTCTGATAGAACATATTTACTTAGGAAAGAAGCCAGAGCAAACGCCAAGCTTTTCTTTTGAAGGAATTGTGCTGAAATTTGAAAGAGCACAAATTGATGGATGGCAAAGCAAAAGCATAAGACTGGCTCTTTGCTCAAACTGAGAAATAGGACAAGTCTGTCTTAATCCCAACTTCCCACCTTTCTGTTCATGTAACATCTGAAGTTCTGTATCTTTTCCTGGTGGATTTTTCCTTTTACCACTTATCATACTGAAACTTTAATGTCCTCTGCCTCAATCTCTTGGCTAGGAAATTGATAAATCACCAGTAAATTGTTAATGAGCGCAAATGATATTCAATTTGTCATTCTCTGGACCTTTACATTTGGGTATTAAGCCATAGGAGGGATTGAAAATGTTGCCCAATGTGACAGGCTATTAGCTACCAGGGAATTGGAGGATTGATGTGTGTTTTACGTGTCCCTCATTTGACACTATATACAGAGATTCTCACTACCTGCATATGTACTCTAATTTCTGGTGGAGGATTTAAAAACCAAGGGTGTTAAGGTGGTAAAAAGAAGAATTAGGAGATTTACCTCAGATTAATGCTCTTGATTTCAAAACATGAAAGATTCTACACTTAGCCACATAATAACGATTTCTAGAATTAGTAGCACATAGACTTTCTGCAGAGTAGTTTTCACTGGGATAATTTATACATTCTCTATGCTTACTAGAACACATCTGGCAAGTGCCATACTGAGACTTCAGTTCAGGACTCTATGCCTAATTGAATTCAATTCTACTTATTCATATGTCCCTCCTCCTGCCTCACCCATCCACTTTTCTGATAGCTCATCTCTTGTGTGTTTGACACTCTCATTTTCTTGTGAACAAACACTTCCATATCTATGTGCAAGGAATCTGGAACCAGATTGCTTGGGTTCAAATTCTGAATCTACCACTTATTAGTTTTTTTAATGTGAACTTAAGCGGATACTTAACCTCAGTTTCATGACCTATAAATATGGAGACCATTAGTTCCTATATTACAGAGTTGTTTATTGGCTTAGATGAGTCAAAATATGTAAATCACTTAGAAGAGTGCCTGTATTATTTTGTGTTCAATAAATGTTGGCTGATTATTATATTTCTTCCACTGTCTCACTTTAATTAAAGCATGGATTTTACCTGAAACGATACTTAAAACTTCACCTTACCCTTGTGCTTCTTATTCGTAATACAGATGGACTCTCTTGCTTCTACAATCTCCACTCCATCTCAGTCTTTCCCCATATGTTCATCCTCCTTTCCTTCTGTTGTAAAAGAACATGTTTCTGTTTTTCTTGGTTAACCCTGTATCTCCCATTTCTTTAGCAACCTAACTTTTCTCTTTCTTGTATCTTTGATCATTTCCTCTCCACTAGTTCCTTCCCCTTAGTCTGCAACTATCCTCAAGGATCATCTCCTTTCAAATCTTCCCTCAGCTTTATTGGTTACTCAAATTTTAGTCCTATATCTATCCTTCATATTGCTGTTAAACTTTTAAAAAGCATGTGTGGCATGAACTTTGCAGGTAGAGGAAAATATTCCAAACCCCTCTCTATTATTTACAAACTGGGTAATCTTGAACATGCGAACATCTCTGAACCAGTTTTCTCATATTAAAAAATGGGAACAAGAATAACTACCTCATTGAATTGTTGTAAGGATGAAATACTGTATTTTAAAAAGTGCTTAGTGTGAGTAATGTTCTACTTTTTGATCTTGGTACAATTATATAGGCATGTTCAGTTCTGGAAAATTCATTGACCTCTACACTAATGACATGTGCCCTCTTTTGTATATATATTATAATGTATGTTATATTTTTATGTTTGAAATTAAATAAATGGTAGTGCAGTTTGTAGCATGGAGTAGGTGCTCAATAATTGTGGCTATTATTATTTTTATTGCTAGTGATTGCAGTTTGAATTCCACTTCTACCACTCCAAGTTCATCAGTGACCACTAAAAAATTATATCCAATGCCTTTTCCTATTTGAAGAATAAACACAATTACTTTAAATCTTTTTTATTCCTTTGGCTTCCTTGATATACCTGGGCTACTACATTCAAATACCACTCAGCCAGGTTTTTGTTAACAGTTCTCTTTTTAATTATGGAAAGTTCTGTGAATTCTCATACATTTATACATACATACAGAACTTTCCATAATTTGCACATATATGGGGGACAGAGAAGGAATTTTTGGAGAGTTAGGGTTGGAGTCACAATAGTGTATTTTTGTCCAGACAACCAAATCTTGTGCTTGTGATATGCAATTAATTGTACATTAATCTCTGAAGGTAAAATTGAAATGATTGCAATAAAATGTGTAAAATATCATTAAAAATCACTGATATCCCCATTTGAGGGATAGTAGAGAGAACACTAAGACATAAGTTTGACAATCTAGGTTCAAGTATCAGCCCTTCTATTTAGCTAGTAGTGCTGTACTCGGTAAATTATTTAAACCACTGAGTTTCAGTTTTCTCATATTCTGATCTATATAATAGTCTCTCCTCTAGATCATTTTCAAAAATTTTCTGTGGGGCTTAACTGACATATGTAAAGATGCTTTGCAGCTCGCATGGTATCACACAAATGCAGGAGATGATTTGTAAGGTATTTGCTACATATCCCTTCCCATGCACCTGCCATGTGATTGGGTGTTACTACAGCACAGCAAATGATGTCAAGGATAGCAAGACCAGTAGGTGGCTGAAGGCTGTAGCTTAGGGGAGTAGGTTGGAATTGGAGACAGTTCCCAGAGTACAGACTTGGTGGTGAGCTCTCTTGCTTTTAAGAGTCAGTGTTGTTTAAATTCCATCCTGAATGTGACAACCTGCTGCTTATTCATAGATGAGTCATTCTTATAAATATATGATCAAATCCCAGTAATCAACTGTGCCTGACTTATATGGGGGGGTTCAGTGAAGAAAACAGTAAAGAGGGGCGCCTGGGTGGCTCAGTCGTTAAGCGTCTGCCTTCGGCTCAGGTCATGATCCCAGGGCCCTGGGATCAAGCCCCGCATCGGGCTCCCTGCTTGGCTGGAAGACTGCTTCTCCCTCTCCCACTCTCCCTGCTTGTGTTCCTTCTCTCGCTGTGTCTCTCTCTGTCAAAAAATAAATAAAATCTTTAAAAAAAAAAAGAAAAAAAAAAGAAAATAGTAAAGAAAGAAAATGAGGTGCTTTTGTTGCTAGCGCTTATATTAGCTAATATTGTAAAGATGAAGAATAGATATTTTAGGAGTTAAAGGATCAATTAACGTGCTCTATTTGGATTCTCAGAAGGATGTTTGTGAGTTTGCAATCTGGAGAACTGAATTTTATTGTAAATACTAAATTTCAGGGTTAAATGTTTGGGAAACAGGACTTTATAACTGACATATTTATTTTTTAATGGAATCTTTCCTGCTTAACACAATCAGAAGTATATCTTAGCTGAGGTACCTGAGTATTACAAAAAAAGGAAATGGGAAATATGAACCAAGTGTGATTACACAGTTAAATTGGATTCATGATTTCATTTATATCTTAGTAAAATAAGGAAATTTGCTACTAGCACGTTACTCCTGTCCTACTATTTGGCAATATTTTGCACATGAAGTAGAAGAGACAGAAAAAAAGCAAAATATTCTATTTATGATATAATATATTGAAAATGGCAAATCAATAATGTCTCTGAGAAGCTTGGGAAGCTGTACCTTCTATACTAATATTTGGTATGGTTATTATTATGGAAATTGTGCCAAGGATTCTTTGCAAATACTCCATAGTAGTAATATGAAACTCACCAAATAGGATGTAGTTGTAATATTCATCAAAATGAGTTATTGACTTTTATTACATGTTAATTAATAGTTATTATCAAGCCATGAATTTAACTGTCTTTGTTAATAAAACATAGCAGTGGCTATGTACTCATAAGAATTTAGTCTTGTTTTCTGGCCAATAGTATATCACTGGAAGGAAATGAGAAAATACATTTGAAAGCCATTTGAAATCTGTGACATGATATTCAGAAGCTTACTCCTGTATTTTTTTTTGTTTTTTATTATACATATTTTAAATATTTATAATTATAAGCATTTGTAAGTACATGAACTTTTAAAAAAGTTTTTATTTAAATTCCAGTTAGTTAAAATACAGTGTAATATTAGTTTCAAGTGTACAGTTTAGTGATTCAACACTTACATGCAACACTGGGTTCTCATGATGACAACTGCACTCCTTAATCCCCATCACCTATTTAACCCATACCCCCCACCCACCTACCTTCTGATAACCGTCACTTTGTTCTCTATAGTTAAGAGCCTGTTTCTTGGTTTGCCTCTATCTCTTTTCCCCCCTTTGTTCATTTTTTTGTTTCTTAAATTGCAAATATGAGTGAAATCATATGGTATTTGTTTTTCTCAGACTGACTTATTTCACTCAGCATAATACTCTTTAGCTCCATCCATGTCATTGCCATTGGCAAGATTTCATTCTTTTTTTTAAGATTTTATTTATTTATTTGACAGAGAGACACAGCTAGAGAGGGAACACAAGCAGGGGGAGTGGGAGAGGGAGAAGCTGGCTTCCCGCAGAGCAAGGAGCCCAATGCAGGGCTCGATCCCAGGACCCCGAGATCATTACCTGAGCCAAAGGCAGATGCTCAATGACTGAGCCACCCAGGTGCCCCAAGATTTCATTCTTATTATGGCTGAATAATATTCCATATATATATGTATATATATATACATATATATATATACACATACCACTTCCTTATCCATTCATCAGTCAACGGACATTTGGGCTATTTCCATAATTTGGCTATTGTAGATAATGCTGTTATGAACATTGTGGTACATATATCCCTTTGAATTATTGTATTTTTGTATTCTTTTGGTAAATACTTAGTAGTGCAATTGCTGGATCCTAGGGTAGTTCTAACTTTAACTTTTTGAGGAAACTCCATACTGTTTTCCACAGTGACTGCATCAGTATGCATTCCCACCAACAGTGTAAGAGGGTTCCCCTTTCTTCACATCCCCACCTATTTTTTCCTGTGTTGTTAATTTTAGCCATTCTGAACACTTCAATATATTAATATATTACATTTATTTATGCATGTATTATATATATGTATGTATATATATAGTTTTAAGGAACAAACAGAAAAGGAATTGAAGAGTAACTAAACCTTTCCAGGTTTCCCTGATTGCCATTCAGTACACAAAGCTATTTCTAAATTGCAAGTTTGGCAACAATTATTAACAAATTGGCACAGATTGGTTTGTCAGATTAATTTGTACAAAGTTGAAACCTTGGGGAATAAAATAAAAGTGTTATGCTTCAACTCCAAAGAGATATATTCTATTAGTTAAATGACAAAAAAAGTAAAATTTCCACAATTTGGATATGCCAGCGTTAATCTACCTTCTGTAATACAAAGACTTTTGAATGACACATTCAACTACCAAAAAGATAGTCTTTGACTGCACGAATACATAAGTTATGTTATTTATAACCATAATCATAATGATAATTACTTAAATTTGTATAGTATAAGATTAAGTATGTATAAGATTCAGTGGTTGAGCAAACAGGAGAGAAACTACTTTGAGACAGCTGATTAAAATGGCAAATATCTGTCTTTGTAAAAGTGGATGTGAGCCAAAATCTTTTACCCTGTGTGCTGATTCTAATAATTTCATGTGGCCAGAAGTGATTCATGGATGCTCACACTTGTAAAAAACTCACTGTTTTCTTGCAAATATTGCTTCTACCTCTTCCCACTCATCATCCCCTGCTTTCCTTTCTCATCATTAGAGAGTGTTTGGGTGTTTTTTGGTTGTTTCATTTTGTTTTTCTCACCCCTTCTTGTGTCTAAATCTTGGGAGACAGAAAAACTTTGTGTGACTTCTTCCCAAAACTTTCTCCATTTGCTTGAGATGCCATTTAATTTTGGTATGTATGGGGTTTGGTGGAAGGACCACCAAAGTTCAGATACCTGGGCTCTTTTTCTAGTTCTGGCACTAAATTGTTGTGTAACTTAAAAAATGTCTCTTCTACCTGGGGCTCAGTTTCCTCAATTGTAAATGAAAGAATTAGATAAAATTATTTTTCAGGTTCATTCCAGCTACATTTAGCATTTGATTATTCTAGTTGGTGGGCTAGATGGCCTCCTTTGGTGGTATGGAATGCCTAGGGAAATGTTTTCCAGTGAATAGGACTATTAATAGAAATTTTGATTTAGTTTATTACTGCTTTTAGACGTTTGCTTTGATAAAGGACTTGAAACACAAATGCATTCACCTATTATGGTACCATATCTGGGCTCACAGCTTCAAAAACGGTATAGGTATGATGTTGAGGAGTACTACAGTAGCATTAAAGAATAGTTTCAGCTTTGGTCAAAATGGGGTTCACAAACTCACAAAGTCAAGGAATGCAATGTTCTGGTGATAATTTGTGTTCAAATGAAACAAACTATTTTAAATTTCATTTTGAACATGGAGTACTACTTCAAGTCCACTTTTAAACTGGCATTATCTAAATCCATGGCACATCAAAATGGGAGCTACTTGAAGTAATCTGAGAATGTAAGCCTGCTAGAGACCCTAATTCTAGTCTTTCCCCACCCCCAAGTCTGGGCCTCAGTTTTATGGTCTATAAAGTTACATTAAGAAAAGGGGCGCTTGGCTGGCTCAGTCACTGGAGCATGCCACTCAATCTCTAGATTGTAGTTGGGTGCAGAGATCACTTAAAAAAAAAAAATCTTGAAAAAAAAAAGAAAAAAAAGTGGATTTCTCATGAACACCAGTGAGGGTCTTGTCTTCAGCTCAGCATTCCAGCAAATGTCTCTTTTATTGAGAAATTTGTGACCATTTGTTGCCTCCAGGTTATTTTTCTTCTTTCCTTGAATTCATATTCACTTTGTGTATGTGTTTAATCTTTTCATGAGAATCCTTACAGCACACCCACAGATATTTGGGCAGTATCACAAGGAAAACAAACTTTCAACAGCTATTATGAGTGGGAAAGGATGAAGACCAGCTCCCCACCAACCATCCCCCTCCCCTCTGCAGTGTAGGGCAAGAGCTACGTCACCAGCAATGCCCGGAAACGCGCCAGGCGTTGGGGCGACCGTTGGCGCGACCGTTGGGGCGACCGTTGAGCCGCAGGCGGAGCGCGGGGCTGCTGGGAACTATCCTAACCAGATCCAACCGCCAGATTGGTGGCTGAGGGGATCCTGTCCCCGCGGCGTCAGGCCTGACAGGGTAGGGAAAGAGGCAAGTAGCAAGATTGTTTACTGTAGCCCTCACGTGGGGCTGTAGAGGGAGGTGTTTACTTTTCTGAGGAGCATCCCTTTTAAAGCCAGAATGGCGACGCTGTCCGACGGGAATGCCATTATCCCTGGATAGGAGGAGGCCTACCTGGACTGCCTGGACAGAGGGGCAGGGATAGTGTTAGGGTGACTGAGCGGCACCTGGTCCCCCCAGACTCAGGTGGTAAGGCCGCTTTGGCCTTGAATCTCAGTTCCGAACCCCACATTGCGCGGATGGAAGTCCTGATAGACTAGTGGCAGACCTTTGGGTGAGGACAGCGCTGGGAAACTGTCCTATGGAAAACAAGAGGGAGAAAGGGTGTGCGGGACGGTTAGATTGTCCAACTGACAACTCACTGGGACTCGGCGGTAGATTGGATGATGCTCTCTGAGGTAAAAGTCTCTAGAGACTCCTTCACAGGAACAGCGTGAGGCAGAGCTAGGACAAAAATAGGGAGTAGGGGCGAGAGTTCAGAAAAGGCTGATTTCAGCTCAAAAATGAGGAAAACTTCCCATAGAATTTTAGCTGTTGGCGGCTATTCCAAACGTCGAATTCCAACCTTTTAGTTAGATATCACCTCTGTTTTTTTTTAAATCCCCTGAGTCAATGATTCTTTCTTTATAGTAATAATATAGTAATCCATCTCAACATTATTTTATGTTATTCTCTTATGGAAAAAGAAATCCAGCATGCTCAGAACAGCGGATGATTTAATTTAGAATTTTTTTGTTTAAGTCTTAACACTTTATTGTCTAGGAAATGGATAATAGGACTTCTGTGGTTGTGCGTTTGAAATACATTAGGCTTAATTAAAATGCTAACAATTAGGAACCATTTAGCATCTAGTTTGTCACCCTACATAGGCGATAGACCCAAGCCTTTCAACATAAAGAAATGTAATTGGAAAAAAAATTTTTAAAGCTAGTCAACATTCATAAGAATAGACACTGAAGTCTTGAGGAAGGAAATTTTTCACTACTATCTTAGATCATTATTTTTTATTTATTTTTTAGTGTTTATTTTGGCAGTTTTGTTTTCCTCCTTTTCTTTTTTTTGGGGGGGAGGGGCTCTTTTAAAGCTGAAATGGAACACCTTGGTGAATATTTTGCATAAACAGCTATATGGAATGACAAGAGAAGAAAACAGGCAATAGTCCTCTGAACTGAAATTAAAGGAAGAAAGCAATGAAAACTGGAAAGACCAAACAAACAGAAAGGAAGAAAAAAGTCATTTAGGTAGATTCCAGAAGTAATGTAAATGTTAAATAGACAAAAAAAAAAAAAAAAATAGGGAAACCACTGCACACCAAGAACCCCTTTCCTCGAAATTAAAGGACTTTAGGTGATGCTGTACAATTATATAAAACACAACCACATCTTTTAATCAATGAAATTTCCTCTGCCTGGCACATAGTAAGCACATTATTGTTGAATGTGCTTGAGTGAAATTTTTACCTATTTATTTTAACACTCTCTGCTGAATGTGAGAACTTCACTATGTATTTCTGTCTTACTAACTTTATTTATTTTTATTTTTTCAGAATAACTGAACCCTATTGGAGATTCAGTTCACCAGTGGAGGCTACCTAAATCTTTCCTTTATCCACCGCCCCCACTCTGTACAGCCTCTCCTACCCTCACACCTCAGGTGAAGGGGAAATCAGAGAAGGACCAGAGACTTGCTGGTGTTGGTAGGCTCACTGCCACTTTCATTGTGCATTTTAAGACTACAGATAATCTGACAGTAAGCATCACGATTCTTTCAGATCTTCCTATTCCCCTAGCAGCCCTCATTTTCAGTCTGAGATTGTCTACCAAGTACGTAAACCTAATGCTTGATCAGAGGTTCTAGAACTGTGTTGTCCAATGTGGTAACCACATGTGGCTACTTAAATCTCAATCAATTAAAATTAAATAAAGTTAGGAATTGTGTTTTCAAGTCTCAGTAGCCACATTTTTCATGCTTAATAGCCATATGTGGTCAGTAGCTACTATATTGAATAGTGCAGATGTATAATATTCCATTATTACAGAAAGTTCTGTTGGACAGTGCTGCTCTAGAAAGCACCCCTTGTCATTTCCGCAGTTTAAAAGATATTCAGTTTCAAGCCCAGTTTTCTTGCAGGGCAAGATAAAGAAAGGTAGACACAAATATGCTGTAGTAGTTGAAAAAGTGGCTGTGAAAGGCAGGGTCTGAGTTCATTGGTTAAGTGAAGAAGTAAAACATGGCAGCACCACTCATCTGATTTGGTCATACTTATTTAGGCTGGGAAAGCGCTACCCATGTTTAAGTTTTTTTCAGGAATGGATTTAGCTATGATTGTAGACCTTTTGTTTAACATGAACATCAATGATTTACATTTGTAAAGCATTTCTATATACAAGGTCATACAATTTAGTTTAAAGATGGTAAATGGAAGGGGAGAACCGTTAATTCTAATAGCATTATCACAGTTACACAATACTACTTCTTAAATTGTGATTAATGTGTCCTTTGTATCTTGGTTTCAAGAGCTGAGTAATACAGATAGGAAAACTGCAAGCAGCAACAAATTGGAGTTTTAAAACCAGGACTAATAATGAGTCACATTTCCATAATGAATGTTTTACTTTAAAAAAATGATTTATTTATTTATTTTAGAGAGAGAAGGAGGGAGAGAGAGTGCGAGCTGGGGGAGGGTTAGAGAGAGAAAGAATCTCAAGCAGACTCCCTACTGCGCATGGGGCCCTAAGCTGGGCTAGATCCCAGGACGCTGAGATCATAAGCTGAGCTGAAACCAAGAGTCTGATGCTTAATCGACTGCACCACCTAGGTGCCCCTGTCTCACATTTTAAAAAGCATTCTCCTTCCCAATTTTTTTTTTTTTTTCTTGGGTCTCACAAGACACTCCTGATGTAGGTAGGGAAGATATTATTGTTCTCTCAAGGTTCTTTTCTGTCTAGTCTTTGCCTTGACTCAGATGCCACCTGCTGCATGAAGCTCTCTCTTTTCCTTGCAGTTAAACTCCTTAGCACTTTTTCTGTTTAGTACTTGTCTCAAGCTAATTAACGATGCTATTCATGTGTTTTTGATCCTTCTTAATAGGTTCACAATTCTTTTTGGACAGAAGTTGTGTCAGGTTTATTTATTTATTTTTTTGCCTTTTAAATTTTATCTCAGTGAGGTAAAATTTACGTAACAAAATTAACCATTTTAAAGTCTGCAATTAAGAGGTACTTAATATATTCACTATGTTGTACAACCATCACTTTTATCTAGTTCCAGAACATTTTCATCACCCCCAAAGGGAGCCCTGTACCCATTAAACAGTCTCTCTTCCCTGTCTCTCCCCAGCTCCTGGCAACCACTAATCTTTCTGTGTCTATGGGTTTACCTATACTGAATTTTTCAACTAAATGGAATCAGACAATATGCAACCTTATGTGTCTGTCTTCATTCGCCTAGCATAATGTTTTCAGTGTTCATCCATATTGTATCAGTATTTCATTCAGATTTATATTTGAGTTTTTGTATTTTACTAAAGAGATGTGCAGTACATATTAATTATTTAATTAATGGTGGACTATTTTATCCCAAACTCCCACACCTGACAGCATATGCTAATATAATGCAGTCTGTATGAATTGATAATGCCTGAACCTGATTAAGTTCTGTTATTTCATTCTTAGCTACTCAGATTATCTAAGCCTTAAACATTGAACGCCAGAGGATTTTCTCTATGTATCCATTCTGAGACATGGCACAATTATTTCACCTTCTTCAACAAGATCCTACTGTGACATCCTCTCCTATTGAAGTTCGTGTGTGGATAGAAGGTAAGATGTTTTGAAACTTCTTAGCTCTGCACCTCACATTTCATCTTTTACAGGCTCAGCTTAGCAGATTTCACAGGTACTAGTGCATAAAAACACATTATTTTGCAGTCTTTTAAGGAAGATGCTTCAATATTAAAGATTTGAACCTGAAGTCTGTAACTTTAAGGTCATAACATTGTGTTTTAATAATCACATTCCAAGAATAATTTCCTTTTCTTGATTAATGTATTTTTATATGAATATTATAATTAATATAGTATTTTAAATTAACATATTAATGTGTGATTTTGTTCTTAATAGAAGTAATATGTGAATTTGGGAAGAAACCAAATATTCTAAAATAATGACATTAGATAAACAGTAAAACACACTAACAGATAAGATTTACATTCTTCTGTTGGAAGGAGCCATTGACTGAAGAGAATGGATTGTGTAAAGGAATAGATGCAATGAAAGGAGGAATTAAATGCAATTAAGTTAAATAAGTTTATTATTAATTATAATTTATTCCATTTAATATGTAGTTTACCTTTAAGAGCAAATGCTTTTCCTGCCTCCATCACTTAGTGTTTACGTGAATAGGTACTAAAAAATAATATATTCAATGATTTAAGAGGGAGGAAAAATCCAAAGTCTTCTATATGATCAGCTGTCTTTATTAGCATCATACCAAGGAGCACTTTAAGAAAGATTGGCAGTGCTCACCATTTTTTAATGATAGAAACTCTTCTAAAGATGATTAATTACTATGAAGCTTTGCTCTATTGCAATGTTTTCTCTATGTAAAGCTGGTTTAGTATATTCTGTTGTGTTAAGTATAGTGGATTAGGTACTACATAGATGAAAATAATATATTATCATTACAGAATTATAGTATCTTTTTGAAATTTTAATTCTTCACCATAAAATTCAGTTCAGTAAGATTTCCCTCCCAATAAATTAAGTACATACAGTTACCTAGCACAATATTTGTGAGTTTATTATAAAAATAATTTCAGTTATGTCAACAAAATTATTTTAATGCAGAAGAATTTCAAATGAAGAATAAACTTCAAGTTTTCTTGGCTCACACTTTAATCGTAAATGTTATAATCTTTAACATCAGAAAACTTAAACATTTTAACATCACCCTACTTACTAGTTTAGGGAATAAAATATTGGTTCCTGCTTTTGAAAAGAAATTCCAAGTTTTCTCATCAGCATTGCAATTTTTTTTTCTGAGTGATTCCTTTTAAATTTCAGACCTTGCATTTGCAAACTACTGAGAATAATACTAATACAAGAAGAAATGTCTTCCTCCCCCTGTGTTTCCATAATATTTCCTTTGCATTTCAAATCATTTTGTGCCTATCACTGTATTTGTGTGTGTGTGTTGGGGGGCTATCTTTTTTCCTATCAAACTGCAAATAGTTTGAAGGCAAAATGTAATAATTTACTTATCTCTGACAACACTCAGCGCAATACCTTGCAAAGACTAGGTGTTTAGCAAATATTTTTGTTATTATTGACAAAATAATGACTTTAATATTTCACTTCTCAATTTTTCCTATAAAATTGGCCTAATAAACAGAAACTTTCAGGTTGTCACTCTTAGTTAACTTTTGTTTGGTGATATTGGCATATTCTTATAACAGTAATTGTAAAAGAAAGTAAATTCAAATAAACAGGCTGTGAATTATAGGCACCAGACCTCAATGCCTTATTGGTATCCTAGCTTGGATTTTGTCTTTGATTAGTGGTAAGTTACAACATTATTAAAAAGGTAAATGGTTTCTGTTATATGAACAGAAAACCAAAGATGATTATAACAATTTGACTTACTGGAGACCTTTTTACACAGTTAATTTAGAGGGAAAAACCTAGAGCAGGCTAGCACTATTAAAACTGAAAATGCAAAAACAAAACAAAACAAAACAAAAAACTGAGAATGCAAGATGGTTTTTCAGGGAGCTGTTATTATAGCGTATCCAAGATATTATCATGCATAAACAGATTAAGAGTATTAGTCATATTGCACTATCTATTGAAGTTTGGGTGCAGTTTGAGACTCAAAAAATACTTTAGAGGAATAAACTGCTATTGAGACTGCCAGTGTTTAGAAAAGTCATTATTTAGTCTTTCCTTTTTATTTGTGTTTGTTTGTTTGTATGAGCAATGTAGACAGATTGTGTCCCTAGGTTGCATTTCTAGCCCAGTTCAGGTGTTGGGCTTTCCAAAATCTCTCAGGTTGTCCTCAGAGTTAACAAAGGTTCCCACAGAAAGTCCATTCAGTGTGGATTTAATTGCAGAATCACTTAGCATTATACACTCTAGCTCCATCCACATTGTTGCGAATGCCATGATTTCATTCTTTTAGATGGCTGAGTTATATTCCATGTGACTGACATATGTATATGTATGAATGTATAAAGATGTGAGAGATATATATGTTTTTTAAATTTTATTTTTATTGAGGCATAATCATATAATATATTAGTATATATGTATGTATGTATGTATGTATTTAAATTCCAATATAGTTAACATAGAGTGTTACATTAGTTTCAGGGGTATAATATAGTGATTCAACAATTCCAAAAATCACCCAGTGTTCATCATGACAACTGCCCTCCTTAATCCCCAACACCTATTTAACCCTTCTCCCCACCACCTCCCCTCTGGTAACTATCAGTTTGTTCTTTGTAGCTAAGGGTCTGTTGCTTGGTTTGCCTCTCTCTCTTTTTCTTTTTTTCCTTTATTCATTTGTTTTGTTTCCTAAAATCCACATATGAGTGAAATCATACGGTATTTGTCTTTCTCTGACTGACTTATTTCACTCAGCATTATGTTCTCTGGCTCCATCCATGTCGTTGCAAATGGCAAGATTTCATTCCTTTTGATGGCTGCATAATATTCCATTGTATATATACACCACATCTTCTTTATCCATTCATCTGTCGATGGACATCTTGGCTCTTTCCAGAGTTTGGCTATTGTGGACATTGCTGCTATAAACATCGGGGTGCACGTACCCCTTCGGATCCCTACATTTGTATCTTTGGGGTAAATACCCAATAGTGCAATTGCTGGGTCATAGGGTAGCTCTATTTTCAGCTTTTTGAGGAACCTCCATACTGTTTTCTAGAGTGGCTGCACCAGCTTGCATTCCCACCAACAGTGTAGGAGGGTTCCCCTTTCTCTGCATCCCCACCAACATCTGTCATTTCCTGACTTGTTAATTTTAGCCATTCTGACTGATGTGAGGTGGTATCTCATTTAGGTTTTGATATGGATTTCCCTGATGCCGAGCGATGTTGAGCACTTTCCCATGTGTCTGTTGGCCATTTGGATGTCTTTTTTGGAAAAATGTTCATGTCTTCTGCCCATTTCTTGATTGGATCATTTGTTCTTTGGGTGTTGAGTTTGATAAGTTCTTTATAGATTTTGGATACTAGCCCTTTATCTGATATGTCATTTCCAAATATCTTCTCCTATTCTGTCGGTTGTCTTTTTTCTTTTGCTGTGCAAAAGCTTTTTATCTTGATGAAGTCCCAATAGTTCATTTTTGCCCTTGCTTCCCTTGTCTTTGGTGATGTTTCTAGGAAGAATTCGCTGTGGCTGACGTCGAAGAGGTTGCTGCCTGTGTTCTCCTTTAGGATTTTGATGGACTCCTGTCTCACATTGAGGTCTTTCAACCATTTGGAGTCTATTTTTGTGTGTGGTGTAAGGAAATGGTCCAGTTTCATTCTTCTGCACGTGGCTGTCCAATTTTCCCAACACCATTTGTTGAAGAGACTGTCTTTTTTCCACTGGACATTCTTTACTGCTTTGTCGAAGATTAGTTGACCATCGAGTTGAGGGTCCATTTCTGGGCTCTCTATTCTGTTCCATTGATCTATGTGTCTGTTTTTGTGCCAGTACCATACTGTCTTGATGATTACAGCTTTGTAATAGAGCTTGAAGTCCGGAATTGTGGTGCCACCAGCTTTGCTTTTCTTTTTCAACATTCCTCTGGCTATTCGGGGTCTTTTCTGGTTCCGTACAAATTTTAGGATTATTTGTTCCATTTCTTTGAAAAAAGTTGATGGTATTTTGATAGGGATTGCATTAAATGTGTAGCTTGCTCTAGGTAGCATTGACATCGTCACAATATTTGTTCTTCCAATCCATGAGCATGGAACGTTTTTCCATTTCTTTGTGTCTTCCTCAATTTCTTTCATGAGTATTTTATAGTTTTCTGAGTACAGATTCTTAGCCTCTTTGGTTAGATTTATTCCTAGGTATCTTATGGTTTGGGGTGCAATTGTAAATGGGATCAACTCCTTAATTTCTCTTTCTTCTGTCTTGTTGTTGTTGTATAGGAATGCCACTGATTTCTGTGCATTGATTTTATATGCTGCCACTTTATGGAATTCCTGTATGAGTTCTAGTAGTTTTGGGTTGGAGTCTTTTGGGTTTTCCACATAAAGTATTATATCATCTACAAAGAGTGAGAGTTTGACCTCTTCTTTGCTGATTCAGATGCCTTTTTCTTTTTGTTGTCTGATTGCCGTGGCTAGGACTTCTAATACTATGTTGAATAGCAGTGGTGATAGTGGACATCCCTGCCGTGTTCCTGACCTTAGGGGGAAAGCTCTCGTTTTTTCCCCATTGAGAATGATATTCGCTCTGGGTTTTTCATAGATGGCTTTTATGATATTGAGGTATGTACCTTCTGTCCCTATACTCTGGAGAGTTTTGATCAAGAAAGGATGCTGTACTTTGTCAAATGCTTTTTCTGCACCTATTGAATCATATGGTTCTTGTTCTTTCTTTTATTAATGTATTGTGTCACACTGATTGTTTTGGGGATGTTGAACCAAGCTTGCAGCCCGGGGATAAATCCCACTTGGTCGCGGTGAATAATCCTTTTAATGTACTGTTGGAGCCTATTGGCTAATATTTTGGTGAGAATTTTTGCATCCATGTTCATCAAGGATATTGGTCTATAATTCTCCTTTTTGTTGGGGTCTTTGTCTGGTTTTGGGATCAAGGTAATGGTAGCCTCATAAAATGAGTTTGGAAGTATTCCTTCCATTTCTATTTTTTGGAAAAGTTTCAGAAGAATAGGTATTAATTCTTCTTTAAATGTTTGGTAGAATTCCCATGGGAAGCCAGCTGGCCCTGGGCTTTTGTTTGTTGGGAGATTTTTGATTCCTGCTTCAATTTCCTTAGTGGTTATAGGTCTGTTCAGGTTTTCTATTTCTTCCTGGTTCAGTTTTGCTAGTTGATACATCTCTAGGAATGCATCTCCTTAGTGGTTATAGGTCTGTTCAGGTTTTCTATTTCTTCCTGGTTCAGTTTTGGTAGTTCATACATCTCTAGGAATGCATCCATTTCTTCCAGATTATCGAATGTGCTGGCATATAGTTGCTCATAATGTTCTTATAATTGTTTGTATTTCTTTGGTGTTGGTTGTGATCTCTCCTCTTTCATTCATGATTTTATTTGGTTGAAAAAAGAAAGAAGAGGATTTAAAAAAAAAAAAAGGAGAGAATGTGATCTGGCAGCAGACTAGAACAAAGCCATACACTAAAGATTTAGGGTATATTTTGGTCTGTTAGAAGAAACTGTATCCCAAGATTTTAAAGACAGAACAACTTATATATAAAATATACCAAAAGTAAGGTTAACTACTATGAAGGGATAGATTATGACTCTAAAAATGAAAAATAAAAAAGATTTTTAAAAAAATCTTGGTTGGTTGAAAAAGGGAAAAAGAAAAATTAAAAAAAAAAAAATTAACTTTGAAAGGCTAAAGGATCATGGGAAAAAAGCCATGAATTCTATGTGCAGTATTCCCTCAGTGCTGGAGTTCTGCCGTTCTCATTGATAGGTAAACTTGGTCTTGGCTGGCTGTTCTTGCTGATCTTCTGGGGGAGGGGCCTGTTGCAGTGGTTCTCAAATGTCTTTGCTGGAGGCAGAATTGCCCTGCCCTTGCCGGGTTAGGCTAAGTAATCTGCTCGGGTTTGCTCTCGGGAGCTTTTGTTCCCTGAAAGCTTTCCATACAGCTTTGGAGGACGAGAGTGAAAATGGCGGCCTCCCGGTCTCCGCCCCGGAGGACCTGAGAACTCGGAGCCCCACTCCCCAGAAAAGCAGTGAATCACTCCTGTCCCCCCAGTCTCTGGCCGCACCCTGTGCTCCCCCGGCCTGTGACTGAGCATTTCTATCTCTGGCACACGACCCCTTGTGGAGTCTCCAAACCCAGCAGATTCCTGCGGTGCGCTCCCACATTGCTCCTCCCTGGGGAGGAAGGGGAGTCTCCCCGGATCTGCCGCTTGTTAGGTCCCTGCTGGAAGAGCAGTGGCCTGACTGTGCTGCGGACCATGGTTTATGGCAACCCTGAGCTGAGAGCCCACTCCTCGGCTCCATCTCTGCAGCTGGCTCCCTGCTCCGATACCTGGGAGCTCTGCCACACTCAGGCACCCCTGGTCTTCCTGTGACCCCGAGGGTCCTGAGACCACACTGTCCCAGCGAGGGTTCCACCCCCGGCTTAGCCACTGGAGCGACGTTCCTCAGGGGAACAGACCTCTAAAAGTTCCGATTTTGTGCTCCGCTGCTCTATCACTTGCCAGTAGCGGCTGACGGAGGCTCCCTACCCCGCCATCTATCTTCCCGAATATCTCCTCGGATTCACTTCTCTGCACATCCTACCTTCCAGAAAGTGGTCGCTTTTCTGTTCAGAGAGTTGCTGCTATTCTTTTCTTCGATCTCCTGTTGAGATCATAGGTGTTCAGAATGGTTTGATCCCTATCTAGCTGAATTCCTGGGACCAGATGAAATTTAGGTCTCCTACTCCTCCGCCATCTTGCTCCTCCTCAGAAAATGTGATTTAAATTTGACAGCTGGAGCATCTTGAATCTATTGAAAAAACATAAGCTGAATTTGGAGCCCTGACTTCTAGGCTTGATATTACTGCTAAACTCCATTGGTACCATAGACAAGGCACTGGCTGTTAGGATTTCTAAAGTTTTCTTTATTTTTTTAACATTGGTTTTCTTTCAGTATCTTTCTTTCCTTCTTTTTGTCTTCTCTTCTTTCTTTCATCCTTTCTTCCTTCTTTCATTCTTTCTTTTCTTCTAAAATTGGCAATACAGTTATGTATGTCTGAGAATTTTGTTGCAGTGAAAAGTAAAAATCAGGGGCACCTGGGTGGTTCAGTTGGTTAAGCATCTGCCTTCAGCCCAGGTCATGATCCCAGGGTCCTAGGATTGAGCCCTGTGTTGTCGGGATCCCTGCTCAGCAAGAATCCTACCTCTCCCTCACCCTCTGCCTACTGTTCCCCCTGCTTGTGCTCTCTCTTTCTTTCTCTCTCTCTCTTTCTCAAATAAATAAATAAAATCTTTTAAAAATCAATAATAAATATTTGGGGATGATTAAAGTACAAAATAAATGTGAAATGTATTTTATCATTGTTCTTCTTATTTTTATCCCACTATCAATTCAACTATTGTTATTATTATGCTAGTGTCTACACTGTCAGAAGCACCAACATATTGTTACTGTTTATCGAATTTCTTGGATCCTACAGGTTTAGAAGATTGTTATCTTTATCTATATATGGATTTTAATAACATAAAGCCAGGTATGCCTCTAATTAGAAAGCATTAATTAATGGATAATTTTCATTAAGAAAATATTTATTTGTCTGGAAAAGATTAATTAAATTGGAGAGCTTACAAAATTAGTAAATTAGGAAAGTTCATAATAATGGGCAGCTATGGTCCTCTTCCTTCACTGCTGATGTACACTGATATTGTCAAAATCATAAGCTATGCAAGATATATTTGATAAGGGAAATCATTCTACTGTAGTGACTATGACAATATTGAATTATCATTCTGGAAGAGACTTGTGAATGAACAGAAGGGCTTCATATTAAAAATAAGTAAGAATGGTTGGTATCAAAACATCAGGAAAGAGACCAAGTAACTGTTATAGCCTATTCCCTGAAATAATAAAAATACCTATATAGATTTTGGAAGAGGTTGGGTACAAATCACCAGTTATGAAATATGATGCGTTAACAAGAGAGAAAGTTTTTTATTTGTGGGTAAGGCTCTTTCAAATGCTTCTTAAATTACATTTCACAGATGACTGGCTGTGCTGTCTTTATCTCATGTCTAAGGCTAGTACTGAGTAGCAGGACAGTTCTGGAAAAAAAAAAAAAAAGATGCCACTCTTCCTGGTTTCTATCCTTATTCAAGTTCTGGGGATGGAGATTTTGCCCTGATAATTAATACCAGGTGGGGATGACTACCACTGCTGTTTATATACTGTTATATACAGATTTACAATAGTAAGTTATTTACATTCAAATTGTAATTTGGGTACCTGGAGACCTGCTTTAGCTTTCAGAGTTCCAGATGCTATTACTGAGTATACTGATGTAATTGTTTTGCTTAACAGTCTGTAATAGATGCCAGCAACCTATCGCATTGCATAGAAGATGACTTCTTAAACATTTAAGTGTCACAAGTCCTAATCTCTTTGAAAATTTGATGAAAACTATAGACTCTCTCCTTCAAAATATACATATGTTCTCTATTTTGTATATCATGACAATCAGACGGTTTGTACACCAGTATTCCAGACCAAGGAACTTCTTCACTAGGTAATGAATCATTAATGTGTGATGAGCAGATCTTTCTTTCCTTTTGTCTTCAATATTTTCCCACATTTCTAAGCATATTGCTCAGATTTAAAACACCTAAGCAGTTTCTCCTAAGTGAGAAGTTATAGTTGTATAGTATGCATAAAGCAAAAAAAAAAAAAAAAAAAAAAAGCATGGCGGTGTAAAGACTAGGAACACATTCTTGCATTGAAGAATATTCATTTCCCATATTGGTTGTCAGAGTTACCAGGTGGTTAAGCATAACGTATATAGATATATATCTGCAATATTTTGACAGTATTAGTATCTACCACAGTTTGAAATAATTTGTATAAGTGTTCTTATTGTTTCCATCAATTTCTTTTTGTCTGCTTATAGGCTTTTTGCTTTTGTCCTGAATGGTTGATGGAAAAGTAACTATATTTATAGTAATTCCTCAGTATCTTTTTTAGTTTTCTTCCAAAGCAGATCTTCTTAGCTTCATCAAAGAATGCAGTTCTTCACCAAAAAGCATGGCATTATAAGGCTTCTGTGCTTTCTTCAATCCCCGCCATGCCCCTAACAAACCTGAGCTGAGCTTTTTGACAAAACCAAGGTGATCTTTACCTTTATTTCTGGTAATGGTCTGTGGATAAGAGGACTAAGGATATCTGAATATCCAGTATATAAATCAAATAGTGAATCTCAATTTAAAAGAATTATACTTATTGGTAGAACCCAATCTTTCCCTTCATTCATAATAGAAACTAAAAGTCTGAGTTGTTTTTTTAAAAATATATTTTATATTTTAGGGCAGTTTTAGGTTCATAACAAAATAGAGCAGAAAATATAGAGTTTTCATGTATTCCCTATTCCCACACATGCAGTCTCCCCCACCATCAACATTCCAAGCCACAGTGATGCATTTGTTACAATTGATCAACCTACATTGGCACATAATTAACACCCAAAGCCGATAATTTACATTAGGGTTCACTCTTGGTGTTGTACATACTATGAGTTTTTGTCAAATGTATGACATGTACCTGCCATTGTAGTAACATATGAAATAGTTTTACTGCCCCCCGAATTCTCTGTGCTCTGGTTATTCATTCTTCCTTTCACCTGAAGGAAAAGAAAATTTCTTCCCCTACCCTTCAAAGACTCCCATCTGGACTAAATATTAAATTTACATGAGACAGGTTAACAGGAGTAAAAAACAAAATAAAAACAAAAACAAAAAAACAAAGTTTTGCTACATGTGCAAGGAGACCCAATATTGAAATTGAGACCTAAAGAAATTACCAAGGCAGGCAGTGTTTAGACTTTTTAGACAAAGAAACAATAAACTTGTGAGGAATTGACAAGATAAAGAAAACAGATGTTTGGGAGCTTTAATTAGTAAGGAATTCTAAGTATTTGGGCTGAGGTACTAGATTAGTTAAAAAGTAAAAAGGTTTGTTTCTATAGCTTTCTCAGCTTTAAATTTCCTATCTCTGATGATAAGACTGTCTCTCTACTTCTTAGTACAGGGAGGGTACTTTTCATATGAGAGATTTATTTCCTGCTTTTTTGGGAGAGAGGAGGGTTTGAGTGTCCTTGCACTGGTTATTTCTTGAGTAACTTTTATTTAAAATGATCAATATGTCAAAGTGGCCCATTTTGAGGTGGCCTGCCCTTAGGCCCTACACAACCTAACCACTGGCAACCACTTAATCTTTTTACTGTCTCCATAAATTTGCCTTTTCCAAATGTCATATATATATATATATATATATATATATATATATATATATACACATACATACAGAATGTAGCCTTTTCAAATTGGCTTCTTTCACTTGGTTATATGCTTTTAAGGTTGTTTCTTATCTTCTCATGGTTTTATAGCTCATTTCTTTTTACTGCTGAATAAAAATTCATTGTCTGGATGTCCCACAGTTTATTTATCCATTCATTTGCTGAAGGATATCTTTGTTGCTTCCACAATTTAGCAATTGGGAATAAAGCTGCTATAAATATTTCTATGCAGGTTTTGGTGTGGATGTGTTTTAAACTCCTTTGAGTAAATACCAAGGAATGTGATTGCTGGATTTTATGGTAAAATATGTTGAATTTTGTAGGAAACTGCCAAACTGTCTCCCAAAGTGGCTGTATCATTTTACATTCTAACCAGCAATGATGAGAGCTCTTGTTGATTCACATCCTGACAACATTTGTTGGGTTTTTTTTAGTTTTTATTTAAATTCTGGTTAAATTTGTTTCCTAAATTCCACATATGAGAGAAATCATATGCTATTTGTTTTTCTCTGACTAACTTATTTCACTTAGCATGATACTACTCTAGTTCCATCCATGTTGTTGCAAATGGCAAGAGTTCATTCTTTTCTTTGGATGAGTAATATTCCATTGTAAATATAGGACACATCTTTATCCATTCATCAGTTGATGGACATTTGGGCTGTTTCCATAATTTGGCTATTGTAGATAATCCTGCTATAAACATCAGGGTGCATGTATCCCTTTGAATTAGGAATTTTGTATTCTTTAGGTAAACACCTAGTAGTGCAATTACTGGATGGTAGGGTAGTCCTATTTTTGATTTTTTGCAGAATCTCCATACTGTTTTCCACTTTCTTACACCATACACAAAAATTAATTTAAAATGGATTAAAGACCAATTTGAGACAGGAAACCATTAAAATCCTAGAGAACACCGCAGTAACCTATTTGACATTGGCTGTAACAGTCTCTTACTAGATATGTCTCCTGAGGCAAGGGAAACAAAAACAAAAATAAACTATTGGGACTTCATCAAAATGAAAAGCTTATTCACAGCAAAGGAAACAGTCAACAAAACTAAAAGTCAACCTACAGAATGGGAGAAGATATTTGCAAATGACCTAAGAAAGGGTTAGTATCCAAAATATAAAAGCACTTACAAAACTCAACACCCTAAAAGTGAACAATCTAACTAAAAAATAGGCAGAAGACAAGAATAGAAATTTTTCCAAGGAAGACATCAAAATAGTCAACAGACACATGAATAGATGCTCAACATCACACATTTGCTGTTATCAGTGGTTTGGATTTGAACCATTCTGATAAGTGTGTAATGGTATCTCAATGGTGTTTTAGTTTACAATTCCCTAATGTTTTGAAGACTATTCTTTCTCCATTGTATTGCTTTTATTCCTTTAGCAATTTATGTGGGTCTGTTTCTGGGCTATTCTGTTGTATCAATTGATTTTTTATTGTTGTTCTTTCACCAATATCACTCCATCATGATTACAGCAGTTTTATATTAAGTCTTGAAGTCAGTGTCAGTCAACTTTGTTTCCCTTTGATATTGTGTTGATTATTCTGGGTCTTTTATCATTCCATATAAACTTTAGAATCAATTTGTTGATATCTACAAAATAACTTGCTGAAAATTTGATTGGGATTATATCAAACCTATATATTATGTATGTACATATATATTATATATGTACACACATACATATGTCAATTTGGGAAGAACTGACATCTTAACAGTATTAAATCTTCCTATCTCTAAACCTGGACTATTTCTTCATTTATTTAGTTCTTTGATTTTGTTGATTAGAATTTTGTAATTTTCCTCATATAGATCTTTTAAAAATTTTATTAGACTTGTACCTAAGTATTCAATTTATTGAAGTGTAATATAAAAGGCATTGTGTTTTTATTTTTGTTTTTTAAGATTTTATTTACTTATTTGAGAGAGAGAGAGAGAGAGAGAGAGAGCACAAGTGGGGGGGGGGAAGGGCAGAGGGAGAGGGCAAGCAGGCTCCCCGCTGGTCAGGGAGTCTGACACAGGGCTCAATCCCAGAACCCTAAGATCATGACCTGTGCCAAAGGCAGATGCTTAACTGACTGAACCACCCAGGAACACTGGTATTGTGTTTTTAATTTCAAATTCTATTTGTCCACTGTTGGTACATAGGAAAGTAATTGACTTTTGTGTATTAACCTTGTATCCTTCAACCTTGCTATAATGGTTTGTTAGTTCCAGGAGTTTTCTTTTACAAATTTTGTTATATCTACAACTATTTCATTTTTTGGAGTCCTTAATATAAATTATATTGTGTTTTAAATTTCACATTCCACTTGTTCTTTTCTGGTACATACGAAGGTGCTTGACCTTTGTATATTAACTTTGTATCCTGCAAACTTGTTAAAATCACTTATTACTAGAAGGTTTCTTTTTTCAAATCTTTTGGACTTTCTATATAAACAATCATGTCATCTGTGAACCAAGAGTTTTAGTTCTTTCTTCTCTATCTGTATACTTTTTATTTCCCTTTTTTTTTCTTATTGCATTGTCTAGGACTTCTACTTTGATGTTGAAAAGGAGTGGTGTGAAGGTACATCCTTGCCATGTTCCTGATTGTAGGGGAAACGCTTTGAGTTTCTCACTATTAAGTAAGGTGTTAACTGTGGGGTTATTTATTTTTTTTGGTAGATGTTCTTTATCAAGTTGAGGAAGTTCCTCTCTATTCATAGTTTGCTGGGAGTTTTACTATGAATCGGTATTGGATTTTGTCTAATGTTTTTTTCTGCGTCTTTTGATATAATTGTATGATTTTTCTTCCTTAGACTTTTGATGTGATGGATAACATTCACTGATTTTCAAATGTTGTACCACCAGCCTTGCATACCTGTGATGAATTCCCTTGATTGTCGTGTGTAATTATTTTTTATACATTGTTAGATTCAATTGGTTAATATTTTGTTGAAGACTTTTGCATCTATATTCATGAAAGATAACTGGTTTGTAGTTTTCTTTTCTTTTGATGCTTTGTCTGGCATTGGTATTAAGTAATTCTGGCCTCACAGAATGAATAAGGAGTATTTCCTCTACTTTTACATTCTGGAAGAGACTGTAGAGAATTCATGTAATTTTTTTTCTAAAATATTTGGCAGTATTCACCAGTGAACCCATTTGGAATGGATGCTTTCTGTTTTGGAAATTTATTAATTATTGATTCAATTTCTTTAATAAATGTAAGCCTATGTAGATTGTCTATTTATTCTTGTGTGAGTTTTGGCAGATTGTGCCTTTCAAGGATTTCGTCCATTTCACCTAGTTTACCAACTTTATGGACATAAAATTGTTCATAGTATTGCATTAGTATCTGTCTAATGGTAGTGGGATCTGTAATGATATTCCCTCCTTCATTTTTGATATTAGTAATTTGAGTCTTTTTTTTTTTTTTAGTTAGCTTGTATGAGGCTTGCCGATTTTATTGATCTTTTCAAAGAACTAGGTTTTGGTTTTGTCGATTTTCTCTATTGATTTCTTATTTTTAAATCATAATTTCTGCTCTAATTTTTATTAATTAATTTTTTCTGCTTACCTTGGATTTAACTTTTACTTTTTTTTTCTAGTTTCCTAACATGGAAACTTGGATATTTATTTTAGATGTTTATTTTTTAATGTATGCATTCAGTGCTCTAAATTTTTCTCAAAGCACTGCTTTCACTGTATCTCACAAATGTTTATAAGTTGTATTTTCACTTTCATTTAGTTCAAGATAATTTTTAAATGTCTCTGGAGATTTCTTCTTTTATTCTTGTGATATTTAGAAGTATGCGGTTTAATCTCCAAAATTGTTTAATTTTCCAGATCTCTGTATGTTATTGATTCCTAATTTAATTCCACTGTTGCCTGACAGCAGACATTGTATGACTTTTATTCTTTTAAATGTGCTAAGGTGTATTTGATGATCCTGAATGTGGTCTATATTGGTAAGTACTCTATGAGAGCTTAAAAAGAATGTGTATTCTGCTATATTTGGATGAAATAGTCTACAGATGTCAATTATTTCCAGTTGCCTGATGGTGCTGTTGAGTTCATCTATGTCCTCACTGATTTTATGAATGCTCGAACTGTCCATTTCAGATAAAGGTATGTTGAAGACTCCAAATATACTATTGAATTTATCTATTTATTCTTGCATTTATATCAGTTTTTGCCACATGTATTTTGATGCTGTGATGTTAGGCACATAAACAGTAAAGATTGTTATGTCCTCTTGGAGAAATGACCTCTTCATCATTAGGTAATTCCTTGCTTAGAATTCTGCTCTGCCTGAAATTAATATAGCACTCCAGCTTTCTTTTGACTACTGTAAATATAGTATATCTTTCTCCATCCCTTTTCTTTTATTCTATAAGTGCCTGTATATTTAAAGTGTATTTCGCATAGGCAACATAATGCTGGATCTTGTTTTTTATTCACTCTGACAATCTTTTTTAATTGGTGTATTTAGACCATTGAAATTTAAAATTATTATTGGTATAGTTTGATTAATATCTACCATATTTGTTATTGTTTTCTATTCATTACCCTTGTTTTTCAAATATTTATTGTCCATTATGTTTCTACCTTTGTGATTTGATTTAACTTAATTTAAATTTTTTATGAAAAACAAACATTTATTTCTTTTTTATTTTATTTTTATTTTACTATGTTATGTTAGTCACCATACAATACATCATTAGTTTCTGATGTAGTGATCCACGATTCATTGTTTTCGTATAACACACAGTGTTCCATGCAGTATGTGCCCTCCTTAATACCCACCACTGGGCTAACCCATCCCCCTCCCCCCCTCCCCCCCTCCCCTCTAAAACCCTCAGTTTGTTTCTCAGAGTCCATAGTCTTTCATGGTTCATCTCTTCCTCCGATTTCCCCCCCTTCATTATTCCCTTCCTTCTCCTAGTGACCTCCATGCTATTCCTTATGTTCCACAAATAAGTGAAACCATATGATAATTGACTTTCTCTGCTTGACTTATTTCACTTGGCATAATCTCCTCCAGTCCCAACCATGTTGATGTAAAAGTTAGGTATTCATCCTTTCTGATAGCTGAGTAATATTCCATTGTATATATGGACCACATCTTCTTTATCCATTCGTCTGTTGAAGGGCATCTCGGCTCTTTCCACAGTTTGACTATTGCAGACGTTGCTGCTAGGAACATTGGGGTGCATGTGGCTCTTCTTTTCACTACATCTGTTTCTTTGGGGTAAATACCCAGGAGTGCAATAGCTGGGCCATAGGGTAGCTCTATTTTTAATTTTTTGAGGCACCTCCACACTGTTTTCCAAAGTGGCTGTACCAACTTGCATACATCTTTAAAATAATTGTGTTGTTATAAGCCAGCATGATTTTTATTTATAATTTTTGATCAGTAAGGTATAACCAGTGTTATCATAGTAAGTTAATATATTTTCAACTCAAAGAAATTTGGCATTTCGTATACCTGTGCATCTTTTTTATATCTAAATACCTAATTTCTTTAAGTTTTCTAAAATACTGAAAATAGCTTTCAGACTCTTATAACAACATTCATGGATCTATTAATGACTTAATAAATTAATTAATTGATGAATATATTCCACTATACAATTCATCCAAATATTTTAAGAAAACGAAATATCGTTAGGTTAATCCTATAAAACTTCATCTTCTCAAAGAGATTTCAATTTAAGTTCATTTCCAAAGTGGTTTTACAGGTGTTTCACTTGTATTAAATAATATACAACACTTTGTGTTTGTTGCAAGATGGCTGGTAGAGCAATATTCCCAACCTATAGAAATAGACAAGTGAATGATAGTTTATTTTATATCAACTCCTATCTAAATGAAATTGTTGGCATTCAAGATCCTTCCATTTATATGCTTTCTGAGAGTTCACGTGGCCTTTCTTTGGAAGAGTAAATGATCAGTGTTGCTTCTAGTCACTGAGTAGAGATGAGCTTCAAACTTTTCTAAGAAGGTAACAAATGAAGACATTGGTTTATAAGGTAGTTAATTAAATGTAGATTACAGAAAAGGTGGACTTTTCAACCTCTTTGAAAGTCCTTAAAGTCAACAGTGGTAAATACTCTTTGGAAAATATTTAATATATGCACCATTGATGTATTATAAATAAATGCTACTGATGACAATTATGGTCAACACAGGGATCTGAACATAGTATTGGGAAAAAACATTGCCACAAAATGTTAAGCAAAAGTCATGACTTCCAAGGTTTTACACGACTAAATAAACCTCAATGGATCAGTTATGCTTAAGGGAAAATCACAAACCATCACACTGATTTTTTAAAGAATTAATAAATTTATTAATCAGTAAAATTTAATAAATTAATAGGTTTTAAAAATAATTAATAATAAAACAATTATATTTTTTGCTTCAAGTTTTTATTTAAATTCCAGTCAGTTAACATATGGTATGATATTAATTTCAGGTATACAGTTTAGTGATTCAACACTTAACATGCAACACCTGGTGCTCATCAGAAGTGCACTCATTAATCCCCAACATCTATTTAACTCAACCCTCTGCCCACCTCCCCTCTGGTAACCATTAGTTTGTTCTCTATAGTTAAGAGTCCATTTCTTGGTTTGCCTCTCTTTTTACCCTGCTATGTTTGTTTGTTCTATTTCTTAAATTCCACATATGAGTGAAATCATATGGTATTTGTCTTTGACTGACTTATTTCACTTAGCATAATGCTTTTAGCTCCATCCACATCATTGCAAATGGCAAGATTTCATTTATTCTCAGTAATATTCCATTGTATATATATACCATATCTTCTTTATCCATTCATCAGTCAATGGACATTTGGACACTTTCTATAATTTGGCTATTGTTGATAATGCTGATATAAACATTGGGATGCATGTATCCCTTCAAATTAGTATTTTTGTGGGGTGCCTGGCTGACTCAGACAGTTAAGCATCTGCTTTCGGCTCAGGTCATGATCCCAGGGTCCTGGGATGGAGCCCTGCATTGGGCTCCCTGCTCAGCGGGGAGTCTGCTTCTCTCTCTCCTTCTGCCTCTCCCTCCGCTTGTGCTTTCTCTCTCTTAAATAAATAAAATCTTTTTAAAAATTAGTATTTTATATCATAAAACAATTATCTTTAGAACAGTTTCAACCTAAAGAAAAAAATGACTGGAAACTACAGAGCAGTCCCACATGCTCCCTCTCCCTCACACATAATCTCCCCTATTATTTACATTTTATATTAGTCTAGTATATTTGTTACAATACATGAGTCAATATTAATCCATTATTGTAGCTAAAGGCATTTACTTACATTAGCATTTCTCTTTGTGCTGTACGTTCTATGGGTTTTAACCAATGTGTAGTGGCTTGTGTCCATTATTACTATATCATACAGAATCATTTCAGTGCCCTAAAAAACCCTGTGCTCTACTCATCATCCCTCCCTGAATCCCCCTGAACTCTTGGCAACCATTGATCTTTTTATTTTTTCCATGGATTTTCCTTTTCCAGAATGTCATATAGTTGGAATCCTACAATATGTAGGTTTTCAGACTGGATTTTTCCACTTAGCTATATGTTTTTATAATTCCTTCATGTCTTTTTGTGGCTTGATAGCTCTTTTTTTTTCCTTAGATGTTTCAGTTTCTTTATCCATATATATATATATATTGAAAGACTTATTGGTTTCTTTCAAGTTTTGGCAATTATGAATAAAACTTCTAGAAACATCCATGTACAGGTTAGCGTGGACATAAGTTTTCAACTCATTTGGGTAAATGCCAAGGAGTGCAACTGGTAGATCATATGGTAAGAGTATGTTTAGTTTGTAAGAAACTGCCAAACTGTCTTTCAAATGGCAGGACTCTTGTACATTTCTGTCACCAGTGAATGAGTTCCTGTTGTTCCCCATCCTTGCTAGTATTTGGGGTTGTCAATGTCCAGGTTGTGGCCATTCTAATAGATATGAAGTGGTATCTTATTGTTTTAATTTGCAATTCCCTGATGATATATGATGTTGTGCACCTTTTCATATGCTTATTTGCCATCTGTATATCTTCTTTGGTGAGATGTCTGTTTAGATATTCTGCCCATTTTTAAAATGGATTGTTTATTTTCTTATTGTTGGGTTTTAAGAATTCTTTATATACGGGCGCCTGGGTGGCTCAGTCGTTAAGCGTCCGCCTTCGGCTCAGGTCATGATCCCAGGGTCCTGGGATTGAGCCCCGCATTGGGCTCCCTGCTTCGTGAGAGGCCTGCTTCTCCCTCTCCCACTCCCCCTGCTTGTGTTCCTGCTCTTGCTATCTCTCTCTCTGTCAAATAAATAAATAAAAATCTTTAAAAAAAAGAATTCTTTGTATATTTTGGATACTAGTCCTATATGAGGTATCTTTTGCAAATATCTTCTTCCAACATGTGACTTGTCTTTTCATTCTTTTAATAATAGCATCTCACAGAACAGAATTTTTAAAAAAAATTTTAATGAAATCCAACATGTCATTTTTTTTTTCTTTCATCGATCTTGCTTTTGATATTGCACATAAAATGTCATAGTGAAACCCAAGGTCACTTAGATTTTCTCCTATGTTAATTTCTACTAGTTTTAGTTTTGCATTTTACATTCAAGTTTATGATGTATTTTAAATTAATTTCTGTGAAAGCTGGAATATCTCTGTCTATATACATCTAGTTTTTCCAGCACTATTTGTTGAAAAGACTATCTTTCTCTATTGAATCACATTTTTTGCATGTTTGTAAAGAAGATATCATTGAGGGCTTGCTCTGTTACCCTGGAATATTCATTAAAGATTAATCTAGATTCTAGAAAGTGATACTATTGTGCTCTTTTTTTAGCTACCTTTAATATAATTTATTGAATCAGACAATATTTATTGAGAAATTACTATCTGCCAGACCTGTGTTAATTGCTGGCAGTAGAATGGTGAATAAACACATGTAATTCCTGTTTTTATTAAGTACACAGACTAGTGGGGGGAAATTATAGCATTCATAAAATTTCAGAGTTCAAATGTTCTTTTGAGATCCTACAGAGCAATTAGTCTTCATCATTTTACAGAAAAGTACAGTAAGGTCAGGAAATATAAAGTAAATTGTTCACTCCAGGCAACACATTTATTAGAAGAAGTAAAAATAAAATCCATGTGACATGGCTCTCAGTTAAGTGTTATTCCTGCTCCTCTATCCTCTGTTTTGTTCTATATGCTAACTCACAGCCTCCGTAACCTCCCTGTAAGGAAAGAGGTCATTATCCTTAAAACTGATCTTTGAAACTGGAAGAACCAAAGAGAATGGAGCCATTTCATCATGTTTCATCACTGGTTTCTGAAGAAATGGGTTAGAAGAATGAAAACACTAATTTGAACAGATATTTGCACCCCTGTGTTTATTGCAGCATTATTTACAATAGCCAAGTCATGGAAGCAGCCAAAGTGTCCATCAATACGTGAATGGATAAAAAAGATGTGATACACACATGCGCACGCACACACACACACACACACAAACACACACAATGGGATATTACTCACCCATAAGAAAGAATGAGGCCTTGGAATTTACAACAACGTGGATGAACCTAGATGTTATTATACCAAGTGGAATAAGTAAGATAGAGTAAAACACATACCATATTTTGTCACTTATATGTGGAATCTAAAAAACAAAACAAATGAACAAACAAAACCAGATTCTTAAATCTGGTGGTTGCCAGAGGGGAGGTGGGTTAGGGGATGGGCTAAATTAATAAAAGGGATTAAGATGTACAAACTTCCATTTATAAAATAAATAAGTCACAGAGATTCAAAGAACAGCATAGGGAGTATAGTCAATAATATTGCAATACCATTGTGTGGTGACAGATGGTAACTACACTTATTGTGGTGAGCATTGAGTAATATAATAAATTATCAAATCAATATGTTATATACCTGAAACTAATATAATGTTGCAGGTTAATTATGTTTAAATAAAAAATAAATGAGTAAGAAGAAATTATATTTCTTTATTTCTTTAAAAAAATTTTTAATAGCTGGCTTTTATTTTTTTTCTATTTTTTAAATTTAATTTATTTTTATTATGTTATGTTAGTTACCACACAATGCATCATTAGTTTTTGATGTAGTGATCCACGATTCATTGTTTTCGTATAACACACAGTGTTCCATGCAGTATGTGCCCTCCTTAATACTCATCATCAGGCTAACCCACCCCCCCACCCCACTCCCCTCTAAAACCCTCAGTTTGTTTCTTGGAGTCCATAGTCTCTCATGGTTCATCTCTCCCTCCGATTCCCCCCCCTTCATTTTTCCCTTCCTTCTCCTAATGTTCTCCATGCTATTCCTTATGTTCCACAAATAAGTGAAACCATATGATAATTGACTTTCTCTGCTTGACTTATTTCACTTAGCATGACCTCCTCCAGTCCCATCCATGTTGATGTAAAAGTTGGGTATTCATCCTTTTTGATGGCTGAGTTATATTCCATTGTATATATGGACCACATCGTCTTTATCCATTCATCTGTTGAAGGACATCTCGGCTCTTTCCACAGTTTGGCTACTGTGGACATTGTTGCCAGGAACGTTGGGGTGCATGTGGCCCTTCTTTTCACTACATCTGTGTCTTTGGGGTAAATACCCAGGAGTGCAATTGCTGGGTCATAGGGTAGTTCTATGTTTAATTTTCTGAGGCACCTCCACACTGTTTTCCAAAGTGGCTGTACCAACTTGCATTCCCACCAACAGTGTAAGAAGGTTCCCCTTTCTCCACAACCTCTCCAACATTTGTTGTTTCTTGCCTTGTCAATTTTTGCCATTCTAACTGGTGTAAGGTGGTTCAATGTGGTTTTGATTTGAATTTCCCTGATGGCTAATGATGATGAACATTTTTTCATGTGTCTATACATCCAGACTGAAAGTGAAGGTATGGAGATCCATCTTCCATGCCAATGGACCTCAAAAGAAAGCTGGGGTAGCAATTCTTATATCAGACAAATTAGATTTTAAGCTAAAGACTGTAGTTGGCTTTTATTTAAATAGCGCAAAATTAGATACTTTAAAATCAGTACAGGGAAGCATTTTTATATTCAGAATTTTAATGCCAAGTATGATAATGTATTAACTAAAGCCATTGGCTTTAGAAATCATATTTTTTTAGATGATACCTTCTTTGACTTAGAAAATACATAGTGAAGGTTTGACAAATAAGTAAAATCATAGTTTAACATTCCCACATCATCCTGACTCTGCCCTGTATCAGTAATAGTTTAATTTAACTATAAGGAACAAAACATATACATTGTCTAAAGCATAAGTGATGGCTTATGCTCTGATACAAAAACAACCAAACCAAACAAAATGAAATAAATATTGTGTCGTTCACTCAGTAGAAACTAGCACAGCAGGGGCACCCAAGATTATTTATTTTAGAAAATAATAGTTTTTTTTTAATTTTTAATTTTAATTCCAGTTAGTTAGCATACAGTCATATTAGTTTCAGGTGTACAATATAGTGATTCAATAATTCCATATAATTTTCTGTGCTTATCACAGCAAGTGACCTCCTTAAGACCCATCACCTATTTAGGCCATCATCCCATCCCCCTCCCCTCTGATAACCATCAGTTTGTTCTCTATAATTGAGTCTGTTTCTTGGTTTGCCTCTCTGTTTTGTTTTCCCTTTGCTCATTTATCTTGTTCCTTAAATTCCACACGTGAGTGAAATTATATGATTTTTTCCTCTGATTTATTTCACTTAGAATTATACTCTCTACCTTCATCCATGTCGTAGAAAATGGCAATATTTCATTATTTTATATGTCTGAATAATATAAAATTTACATATAACACTTCTTTATGCATTCATCAATCAGTGGACACTTGGGCTACTTCCATATCTTGGCTCTTATAAATAATGCTGCTATGAATCTCAGGGTGCATATATCCCTTCGGATTAGTGTTTTTGTATCCTTTGGGTAAATGCCCAGTAGTGTGATTACTGGATCATAGGGTAGTTCTATTTTTAAATTTTTGAGGAACCTCCATACTGTATTCCTGAGTGGCTGCACTGGTTTGCATTCCCACCAAGAGTGCAGGAGTGTTCCTTTTACTCCCTCTTTGCCGACACCTGATGTTTCTTGTGTTGTTGATTTTAGCCATTTTGACAGGTATGAGGTGATATTTCATTGTAGTTTTGATTTGCATTTCCATGATGGTAAGTGATAATGAACATCTTTCATGTGTCTGTTGGCATCTGTATGCCTTCTTTGGAGAAATGTCTGTTCATGTCTTCTGCCAGTTTTTTAATTGGTTTTCTGAGTATTGAGTTTTATAACTTTTTATGTATTTTTGGATATCAACCCTTTATCACATATGTTGTTTGCAAATATCTTCTCCCATTCTGAAGCTTGCCTTTTAGTTTTATTGATTGTTTCCTACACAGTGCAGAATCCTTTTATTTTGATGAAGTCCCAATAGTTTATATTTGCTTTTGTTTCCCTTGCCTCAGGAGACATATCTAGAAAAATATTGTTATGGCCCATGCAAAAAAGTTACTGTCTGTGTTCTCTTTTAGGATTTTATGGGTTCACATCTCACATTTAGGTCTTTAATCCATTTTGAATTTATTTATTTATTTATTTATTTATTTATTTATTTATTTATAAAAAAGATTGATGTTTTGTTTTGTTTTTATGTTTTTATTTAAATTCCAGTTAGTTAACATACCATGGATTAGTTTCAGGTGTACAATATAGGGATTCAGCACTTCCATACAACATCTGGTGCTCATCATAAATGTGGTCCTTAAACCCCATTACCTATTTAACCCATCTCCTCACCCACCTCCCTTCTGGTAACCATCAGTTTGTGCTCTATAGTTAAGAATCTTTTTCTTGGTTTGCCTCTCTCTCTCTTTTTTCCCCTTTGCTCATTTGTTTTGTTTCTTAAATTCCATTTATGAGTGAAATCATATGGTATTTGTTTTTCTCTAACTGTACATAATCTATTATTAGTAGAGAAGATTTAGATATTTTGAATCCAAGCCCATCCCTTACATATACTGTTGTACTACTTTTGATGCTAAAGTGATAGCCTTTTTTTCAAATTAAAGAGGCTAAAAAGTATTTCATATAATCACAGCACTGATCTAATAAAACAAAATAAGATCTTTGTTTAGGAAACATACCTTTTAGGCTTTCCCCTTTCTTGTTTTTGTTATTTAAATTCAATTAACCAACATATAGTACAGCATTAGTTTTTGATATAATGTTCAATGATTCATTAGTTGTGTATAACACCCAGTGCTCATCATACCACATGCCCTCCTTAATGCCCATCACCCAGTTACCCCATCTCCCCACCCATCTCCCTTTCCACAACCCTCAGTTTGTTGTTTCCCGGAGTCCACAGTCTCTCACGTTTTTTCTCCCTCTCTGATTTCTTCCCATTCAGTTTTCCCTCCCTTCCCCCATTGTCCTCTGCCCTATTTCTTATATTCCTCATATGAGTGAAACCATATGATAATTGTCTTTCTCTGATTGACTTATTTCACTTAGCATAATACCCTCCAGTTCCATCCACGTTGATGTAAATGGTAGGTATTCATCCTTCCTAATGGCTGAGTAATATGCCATTGTATATATGAACCACATCTTCTTTATCCATTCATCTGTTGAAGGACATCTTGGCTCCTTCCAAAGTTTGGCTATTGTGGACATGGCTGCTATGAACATTGGGGTGCATATGGCCATTCTTTTCACTACATCTGTATCTTTGGGATAAATACCCAGTAGTGCAATTGCTGGGTTGTAAGGTAGCTCTATTTTTAACTTCTTGAGGAACCTCCATACTGTTTTCCAGAGTGGCTGTACCAGCTTGCCTTCCCACCAACAGTGTAAGAGGGTTCCCTTTTCTCCACATCCTCGACAACATTTGTTTATTTTAGAGAGAGAGAGAGACCATGTGCACAAGTTGGGGGAGGGGCATTGGGAGTGGGTGAGAGAGAGGGAGGGAAGCAGACTCCCCACTGAGCACAGATCCTGATTCAGGGTTCAATCTCACAAACCTGAGACCATGACTTGAGCCGAAATCAAGAGTGGGACTCTTAGCTGACTGAGCCACCCAGGCGCAACTTGAATTTATTTTTTGTATAGTGTAAGGAAGTGGTCCACTTTCATTGTTTAGCATTTTGCTGTCCAGTTTTCCCAGCACCATTTGTGAAGAGACTTTTTCCCATTGGATATTCTTTCCTCCTTTGTCCAACATGAATTGGCCACACAGTGGTGGGTTTATTTCTGAGTTTTCTATTCTGTTTTATTGATCTATGTGTCTATTTTTGTGCCACTGCCATACTGTTTTGATAACTACACCTTTGTAATATAACTTGAAGTCTAGAATTGTGATGCCTCCAGCTTTGCTTTTCTTTTTCAAGATTGCTTTGGCTATTCAGGGTCTTTTGTGGTTCCATACAGATTTTAGGATTCTTTGTTCTAATTCTGTGAAAAATGCTGTCGGTATTTTGATAAGGATTGCACTAAATGTGTAGATTGCTTTGGGTAATATAGACATTTTAATAATAATTGTTCTTCCAATCCATAAGCATGGAATATCTTTCCATTTTTTTTTGTGTGTGTCTTCTTCAATTTCTTTCATCAATGTTTTACAGTTTTCAGAGTACAGGTCTTTTACCTATTTGGTTAGGTTTATTCCTAGGTATATTATGGTATTTGGTGCAAATGGATATGGGATTGTTTTCATAATTTCTCTTTCTGCTGCTTCATTATTGGTATATAGAAATGCAACAGATTTCTGTATGTTGATTTTATAACCTGTGACTTTAATGAATTCATTTATTAGTTGTAATAGTATATGGTGGAGTCCTTCAGGTTTTTACTTTATTTATTTATTTGACAGAGAGAGAGAGCACAAGCAGGAGGAGAAGCAGAGGGACGGAGAAGCAGGCTCTCTGCTGAGCAGAGAGCCTGATATGGGGCTCGATCCCAGGACCCTGGGATCATGACCTGAGCTGAAGACAGACACTTAACCCTCTGAGCCACCCAGGCACCCCTCCTTCAGGTTTTCTATATAGAGTATCATGTCATCTGCAAATAGTGAAAGTTTTACTTATTCCTTTTATTTCTTTTTGTTGTCTGGTTGCTGTGGCTGGGACTTCCAGTATTATGTTGAATAAAAATGGTGAGAGTGGAAATCCTTGTCTTGTTCTTGATCTTAGGGAAAGAGCTCTGTTTTTCCCTAATTGAGGATGATGTTAGCTGTGGGGGTTTTCATACATGGTCTTTATTTTGTTCAGGTATGTTCTCTCTAAATATATTTGTTGAGGGTTTTTTATCATGAATGGACATTGTACTTTGTCACATATTTTTTGTGTCTATTGAAATGATCATATGGTTCTTACCCTTTCTTTTATTAATATGGTTTTATCATGTTGCTTGATTTGCAAATACTGAACTGCACTTGCAACCAAGGAATAAATCTCAAATAATGATGGTGAATGATTTTTTTTTTTTTTTAAAGATTTTATTTATTTGACAGAGAGAAAGACAGCCAGAGAGGGAACACAAGCAGGGGGAGTGGGAGAGGGAGAAGCAGACTTCCCGCTGAGTGGGGAGCCTGATGCAGGGCTCGATCCCAGGACCCTGGGACCATGACCCGAGCCAAAGGCAGACGCTTAACAACTGAGCCACCCAGGCGCCCCGATGGTGAATGATTTTTTAATATATTACTGGATTCGGGTTGCTAGTATTTTGTTGAGGATTTTTGCATCTATATTCATCAGGGATATTGGTCTGTAGTCCTCTTTTACAGTGGTGTCTTCATTTGGTTTTGTTATCATGGTAATGGTGGCCCCATAAATGAATTTAGAAGTTTTCCTTCCTTTTCTATGTTTTAGAATATTTTGAGAAGACTACGTTAATTCTTCTTTAAATGTTTGGCAGAATTCCTTTGTGATGCCGTCTGGTCCTGGACTTTTGTTTGTTGGGAATTTTTTGATTACTGAATCAATTTATTTGCTAGTTATCAGCCTGTCTAAATTTTATATTTCTTCCTGTTTTAGTTTTGGGAGGTTATATGTTTCTAGGAATTTATCCGTTTCTTCCAGGTTGTCCAATTTGTTGGCATTTGGTTTTTCATAGTATTCTCTTATGATTGTTCATGTTTTGGTGGTGTTGCTTCTTATTTCTCCACTCTCATTTGTGATTGTATTTATTTGAGTCTTTTCTCTTTTTGGTAAGTCTGCCTAGAATTTTATCAATTTTACTGATTTTTTTCGAAGAATCATGTCCTGGTTTCATTGATATGTTGTATTGTTTTCGTTTTTGTTTCTATACCATTTTTTCTGCTCTAATCTTTTTGATTTCCTTCCTTCTTCTGGTTTTAATTTTTTTTAAAGATTTTATTTATTTATTTGACATAGAGAGACACAGCGAGAGAGGGAACACAAGCAGGGGGAGTGAGAGAGGGAGAAGCAGGCCCCCTGCAGAATGGGGAGACCGATGCAGGGCTCAATCTCAGGACCCTGGGATCATGACACGAGCTTAAGGCAGACACTTAACGACTGAGCCACCCAGGCACCCCCTTCTTGTTTTAATTTTGTTTGGTCTTCTTTTTCCAGCTCATTTAGGTGTGAGGTTAGGTTGTTTATTTGAGATTTTTCTTGCTTTTTGAGGCCTGTATTGCTATAAACTTCCTTTTTGAACTACTTTTGCTGCATCCCGAATGTTTTGGACCATTGTATTTAATTTTCATTTGTTTCCATGTACTTTTTATTTCTTCTTTTACTTCCTGGTTGACCCATTCATTGTTGAGCAGTATGTTATTATTTATTTATTTATTTGTCAGAGAGAGAGAGAGAGCAAGCACAAGCAGGGGGAGCAGCAAGTAGAGGGAGAAGCAGGCTCCCTGCTGAGCAGGGAGCCCAACACAGGACTCAGTCCCAGGACCCTGGGATCATGACCCGAGCCGAAGGTAGATGCTTAACTGACTGAGCCACCCAGGCATCCCGAGCATTGTGTTATTTAACTTCCATGTATTTGGGCTGTTTCCAGATATTTTCTTGTGGTTGACTTCTATTTTCATAGCGTTGTTGTCAAAAAAGATGCATGGTATGACTTTGATCTTTTTGTATTTGTTGAGGCTTTTTTTGTAGCCTAGTATGTGATCTACTCTGGAGAATGTGCCCTGTGCACTGAAAAGAATGTGTATGTTCTGAAGAAAAGAGTCCCTGCAGCCATACCCTCAGTTTTGAAGGGGATAAAACACTTTACTGATATTATAAAAATCTAATAGAAACAGAAAGAAGGGAAATGTGTGCATAGGTGAGGGCAATAGTAAGCAGTAAAGGAGAATAAGACAGAATTACATCAAATCAGGTACTTAAAACATCCAACCTCATTAGCTGGGGAAGCCCCATGGAGACAGCCAGACAGAGGCCTGGGTGGCACGTCCTCCCCTCAGGTGAGACTTCAACTGACCATCGCAGTAAGAGCCATATTTATAAGGCAAATGACGGGGTCTGGAATTAAACATTTGTTTGTCTGTGCAGTTTGGAGTGAGCTGCACTCTTATGTTATCATGTTTTTACATATTCAAGGAGCCTGGGCTAGTCTCCTCTCTTGGATTCCATTCTGGGGGGCCAGTCCAGCCTGGAGCCAGAAGAGGTGAAAAGCAATATTTATAGCTCTTAACATCCAGATCAGAAGGGCCAAAAAGGACCTGGAGGCCAGATAATGTCACCAACCCAGCTCCCAATGTCACTTATGCAGCACGAATCTCACAAACAACATTCTTTAGCCTGCCTGAATACATGAAGGTTGGGGTGGTTGGTTATGCAGGACAAATCACAGAAATCTCCATCCATACAATAGAGTTTATTCTACTGTTGTAGGATGGAATGTTCTGCATATATCTGTTAAATCCATCTTTTCCAGGGTGTCATCCAAAACCATCGTTTCCTTGTTGATTTTTTGGTTAGATGATCTGTTCATTGATGTAAATGGGTTGTTCAATTTGCCTACTATTATTCTATTATTATCAGTTAGTTCCTTTATGTTTAGTATTAACTGTTTTATGTATTTGTGTACTCCTATGCAAGGTGCATAAATATCACAATTATCTTCTTGTTGGATTGTCCCCATTACTATTATATAGTGCCTTTCTTTGTCTCTTGTTACAGTCTTTGTTTTATAGTTTAGATTGTCCGATATAAGTATTGCTGCTCCAGCTTTCTTTTGACATCCATTCTCATGATAAATATTTCTCCATCCCTTCAGTTTCAATCTGCAGGTGTCTTTAGGTCTAAAATGGTAGTCAGCAAAGCAATGGGTCTTGTTTTTGTATCCAGTCTGTCACCTTATTGTCTTTTATTTGAAGCATTTAGTCCTTTTACATTCAAAGTAATTATTGCTAAGTATGTATTTTTGTCATTTTATTTTTTGTTTTGTGATTGTTTCTGAAGATTTTCTCTGATTTCTTCTGGTCTTTTTCTATTTCATGGTTTACTGAGTTTCTTTAGTGATATATTTGGATTTCTTTCTCTTTATTCTTTGTATATGTATTTGTGGCTTTTGATACCTGGTTACCATTAGGTTTGTATATAACCTCTTCTGCATATAGCAGTCTATATTAAGTTGATGTCTGTGCAACTTTGAACCCATTCTTTATTACTCTCCTCCCCAAATTTTAGATATAAGTTGATACATTATATATCCTTCTATTTTGTGATTTCCTTTATTGATTTTTTACAGAAATATTCATTTTTACCCTTTTCGTGTTTCCTACCTTCATCTTTCACTTTTGGTGGCTCCTTTCCACTCAGAAGTTCCCTTTAATATTTCTTGCAGGGCTGGTTTAGCGGTCATAAACTCCTTTAGTTTTTGTTTGTATGGGAAACTCTTTATCTCTCCTTATATTCTGAGTGATAGCATTGTGGATAGAATGTTCTTGGCTGCAGATTTTTCCCATTCAACACTTTGAATATATCATGTCACTCTCTTCCAGTTTGGAAAGTTTCTGCTGAAAAATGCCCTGCTTGCTTTATGGGTTTTCCCTTTTAAGTTACTGTTTTCTTTTGTCTTGCTACTTTAAAATTTTGTTCTTTATCACTGCATTTTTTTCCAAATTAGTAAGAATATATCTTGGTGTGGAACTGCTTTTGTTGATTTTGATGGGGTTCTCTGTGCATCCTGGTTCTATTATTTCTTTCCTCCCTAGATTAGGGAAGTTTTCAGCTATTTCTCCAAATAAATTTTCTGCCCCCATTTCTCTCTCTTCTTTTTCTAAGACTCCTATAATACAAACATTATTATATTTGATGAAGTCACTGTGTTCCATAAGTCTATTCTCATTTTGCATAATTTCCTTTTCTCTCTTTTTTTCAGCTTGATTACTTTCCATTACTGTCTTCTAGGTCATGAATTCATTACTCTGATTCTTCCAGCCTGCTGTCATTACATACATGTTTTTCATTTGTTTATTGAGCCCTTTATCTCTGCTACGTTATTACTTATCTTTGTTTTAAGGTCCCACTTATGTCTTCCACTTCTTTCTCAAGTGCAATGAGTATCCTTACGATCATTACTTTAAATTCTCTATCAGACATGTTACTTATATTTGTTTTGCTCAGATCTCTGGCTGTGGCCTTGTGTTATTCTTTCATTTGGGAAAAAAATTCTCTGTCTTCTCATTTCATGTAAGTCTGTATGCCTGTTTCTGTGTGTGTGTGTGTTTAAGGAAGTCAGCTATGTCTCCTGTTTTTGAGGATAATGGCCTTATGAAGAAGAGGTCCTGTAGTGTGCTGCTATGTAGTTTCCCATGTTCTACAGGGCCTGGTGCTTCTGGGAATGTCTCTAATGTGTGCTGTGTCTTCTCTGCTCTTTTTGTTCTGGCTACTTTATCCTTCTGGCCAGTTGTCTGCAGAGCCTCTTTGCCTGTTGTAGGCAATATTTGGTCCCTGGCCTGATTGTAGCACAGTTTAACTAAGTGTGTTCTGGACTGTTTGTGAAGAGAGACATGCAACCATCACCCCCAAAACCAAGGTTCAACACAACTCCCGAGTTGGGAGACATGGTGTGATCAAGGGTTTAGGCCAGTCTTCTGGGGAAGGGGACCCACTGCACTGGAACTGGAGCAAGTGTGACTAGGAGGGGCAGTTGCACCAGAGTGCAGGAAGGTGGGGCTTTATGTAAGCAAGTTAAGTAGTGAATGCCAAGACTATGATGGTTCCCACAGGTGGCCCGGTGCTTATGCTGAGGGGTTGGGGAGGGAAATGGCACTGGCCAGTTCCTTTGTTCCTGTAGGGGTCTGTCTCTCTCTCTTTTTTAAAGATTTTATTTATTTATTTGACAGAGAGAGAGACAGCAAGAGAGGGAACACAAGCAGGGGCAGAGGGAGAGGGAGAAGAAGGCTTCCTGCAGAGCCGGGAGCCCGATGTGGGGTTCGATCCCAGGACCCTGGGATCATGACCTGAGCTGAAGGCAGACACTTAATGACTGAGCCACCCAGGCACCCCGGGTCTGTCTCTTAACACTGTCTCTCTGAGACACAGTCCAATATGAGCAAATAACCTCCCATTGTGTGCCCCAGGCACTCTTCAGATCACTGTTTATTTGCTGTATGTCTCTGCAGGTTGACTGCCTTCTCTCCAAGAGCAGACAATGCCCTCCAGGTTCTATCCCAGCCAAGCCCCACTGACTTTCAAAACTCTAGGTTTTTAGTCCTGCTGGCTGCTAGAACTCATGAAATTCATTCCCTCTCACTAACCAAGACAAATGCTACGGGAATTTGTTTCCCCTCTGTGCTTTCCTGTGTGCTAGTCTGTCTCATCCTTCTTGGCAATTGTGGCTCCCTCTCCACTGCAGTGATCAAGATCGGTTTCTCTCCCAAACCATGCCTCTGCACTTCCTACCTTCTTTAATGTGGTTTCTTTTGTACCTTTAGTTGTGGAGTTTTTTCTTCCAGTCTCCAGGTCAATTTCTGTGGTATTTAGGATGATTTGATAGATATCTAGTTGTATTTGTTGAATGAGGCAAGCCTAGGGTTTTCCTACTCCACTGCCATCTCTCCCCACTTGTCCTTGATGAACAAATATTTAATGGCATGAATAAACCCTTACAATAATACGTTTGGAAAAGATTGTATGTGTAATCTGATTAAAATGTTGTTGAATATATGCATTATTTGTTTAACTCTGTGATATTTTTATTGTATTTGGAATACATTTTGTACCAAAGATAAATACATTGAAAACAAGAAATAATGACACAAAGATTTAGAAAGCTCAAGTAAAAGTTTTTATACACGAAATATAATTTGAACAACTTGAATATTTTCTATTAATGACATTTAATCAACAATAATGATATTTTCCAGCCAAGATATAATCAGCAATAATTGGGACCAAATTACAGGTAGGTTGGTAAAATGTCCAATATCCCTTGAAAACCTTAAGTGTAAGTTTGCAGTGTCTCTGGGGAAGGTCATATTTAATTTCAGAAAATACAGTCAAGGAAGAAATAGCCTAAATTAACAAAACAAAATAATAACTTAACACTCTGGTTTCTCTTCAGATCGCATAAATCTTTCGCCTTTTACAAAATAATAACTTAGTATATGGAGATGCAGATTTGAGGTTATTTTATGTCTTATAAGGTATTAATAATATTGAAAACAACTAAGAATGTTGAATAAGATAATGTAGTAGTGAAATATGTCCTAGAGAAGACGGCATTATTTCTATATGGAGAATATGGTTAATTAAAATGGCAGACAATCATCCACTCTAGACATCAAGTTATATGTGGGAATGATGGGAATAATTATTTCTTTTACTGAAGTCAACAATCTTTTTTTTTTTTAATTTGAGTATAGTTGACACACAATGTTACATTAGTTTCAAGTATACAGCTCAGTGACTTAACAAAATTACACATTATGCTATGCTTACCACAAGTGTACCTACTATCTGTCAACATACAATGCTATTAAAATATCATTGTCTATATTCCCTATGCTGTAACTATTATTCTCATGAATTATTTATTCCATAATTGGATGCCTATATCTCCCACTCCCTTTCACCTATTTTTTACATTTCCTATTCCAGCCCCACTGACAAACATCAGTTTGTTCTCTGTATTTATAGGTATGATTCTGCTTTTTATTTATTCAATTGATTTTTTTTAGGTTCTATATATGTAAAATTACATGGTATTTGTCTTTCTCTCTCTGACTTATTTTACTTTGCATAATACCCTCAGTCCCTCTACTTTGTTACAAATGACAGTATTTCATCCCTTTATATGGTGGAGAAATATTCCATTAAATATATATCACATCAACAGAAAAATGGATAAAGAAGATGATATATATACATACACACACACACACACCACATTTTATCAATTCATCTGTTGATGTACACTTGGGATGCTCTCATATCTTTGCTACTATAAATAATTCTTCAATAAACATAGGGGTGCATGTATCTTTTTGAATTAGTGTTTTCATTTTCTTTGGGCAAACACACAATATTGGAATTATTAGATCATGTGTTGTTTCTACTTTTAATATTTGAGTAACCTCGTTACTGTTTTCCACATTGGTTGTATCAATTTACATTCCCACTAGTAGTGGATTAGGGTTACTTTTCCCCACATCCTTGCTAACCATTGTTATTTCTTTTCTTTTTGATCTTAGCTATTCTTACAGGGGTAAGGTGATACTTCATTTTGGCTTTGATTTGCCTTTCCCTGATGATTAGTGAATTTGAACATCTTGCCATATGTCTGTTAGCCATTTGTATGTCAAGTCCTTGGCCCATTTTTTAATTGGATTATTTGTTATTGGTGTTGAGCTGTGTAACTTCATTATATATTCTGGGCATTAGCCCTTTATGAGACAAATAATTTGCAAATATGTTCTGCCATTCAGTAGGTTGCCTTTTTTATTTTTCCTTTTAATTACAGTATGGTTAACATACAGTGTTATATTAGTTTAAGGTATACAATATACTAATCAACAGTTCTATATATTACACAGTGTTCATCAAGATAAGTGTACTCTTAATCCCCTTTGCCTGTTTCACCCACCCTGCCACAAACCTCCTCTCTGGTAACCACATTATTGTTCTGAATAATCAAGAGCCTGGTTTTTTGTTTATATCTTTTCTCCCCACTATTCATTTATTTTCTTTCTTAAATTTCACATGAGTGAAATCATATGACATTGTTGTTCTCTGACTTACTTCACTTATTGTTATACTCGCAAGATCCAATAATGTTGTTGCAAATGGCAAGATTTCATTCTCTTATGGCTGAATAATATTCCATTGTATGTACATACCACTTCTTCTTTATCCATTCATCAATCAATGGGCACTTGGGCTGCTTCCATAATTTGACAATTGTAAATAATGCTGCAATAAATACAGGGGTGAATATATTCTTTCAAGTTAGTGTTTTTGTATTCTTTGGGTAAATACCCAGTAGTGTGATTACTGGATTATAAGGTTCTATTTTTAATATTTGAGGAAAATTGATACTCTTTCCACAATGGCTGCACCAGTTTGAGTTCCAACCAACAGTGTGTGAGTGTTCCTTTTTCTCCACATCCTTGTCAACACTTGCTCTTTCTTGTTTGTTTTTTTTTTTTTTTAATTTTAGCCATTCTGACAGGTGTGAGGTGATATTGCATTGTAGTTTTGATTTATATTTCCCTCATGATGAGTGATATTGAACATCTTTTCATGTCTGTTGGTCATCTGGATGTCTTCTTTGGAGAAATGTCTGCTCATTCCTTCTGCCCATTTTAATTTGATTATACCTTTTTTGAATGTTGAGTTGTATAAGTTCCTTATTTTGGAAACTAACCCTTTATCAGATATGTCATTTGCAAATATCTTCTCCATTCCATTGGTTACCTTTTAGTATTATGGATTGTTTTTATTGCTGTGCACAAGCTTTTTATTTTGATGAAGTCCCAATAGTTTATTCTTGCTTTTGTTTCCCTTGCCCCAGGAAACATATCTAGAAAAATGTTGTTACACCCAATGCCAGAGAAATTACTGCCTCTATTCTCTTTTCTGATTTTTATGCTTTCAGGTCCCACATTTAAGTCTTTAATCCATTTTGAGTTCCTTTTTTTGTGTGGTGGAAGAAAGTGGTCCAGTTTCATTCTTTTGCATGTAGCTGTCTTGTTTTCCCAACACCATTTGTTGAAAAGACTTCTTCCAACTGCATATTCTTTCCTGCTGTGTCAAACATTAATTGACCACATAATCATGGGATTGTTTCTGTGTTTCCTGTCCTGTTCCATTGATCAATGTGTCTATTTTTGTGCCGGTAACATACTGCTTTTGATCACTACAGCTTTGTAATATTGATGTCTGGAATTGTGATACCTCCGGTTTTGTTTATTCTTTTTTCAGAAATGCTGTGGCTATTTGGTATCTGTTGTGGCTCCCTACACATTTTAGGATTGTTTGTTCTAGTTCTTTGAAAAATGCTGTTGACATTTTGATAGTGATTGCTTTAAATCTGTAGATTGCTTTGGGTAGTATAGACATTTTAACAATATTTCTTCTTCCAATCCATGAACATGGAATATATTACCATTTCTTTGTGTTGTGTTCGATTTCTTTCATCAATGTTTTATAGTTTTCAGAGTAACAGGTCTTTCCCCTCCTTGGTTAATGTTATTCTTTGGTATTTTTTTGGTGTACTTGTAAATGGAATTGTTCTTAATTTCTCTTTATGTTTTTCATCATTAAGATATACAAATGTGACAGATCTGTATAATGATTTTGTATTGTGAGACCATACTGAATTCATTTATTAGTTCTAGTGTTTAGTTGGGTCTTATGGATTTTCTCTATATAGTATCATGTCATGGCAAATAATGAAAGTTTGACTTCTTATCAATTTGGATGCCTTTTATTCCTTTTTCTTGTCTGATTGTTGTGACAGGGACTTCCAGTACTGTACTAAATAAAAGTGATGAGAGTGGACATTCTTGTCTCCTTTCCGACCATGAGGGAAAAGCTCTCAGTTTTTCCCCAAAGAAGATATTAGCTGTGAGTTTTTCATATATGGCCTTTATTATGTTCAGGTATGTTCCCTCTAAACCTACTTTGTTGATGGTTTTAACATGAATAGTTGTTGTACTTGGCCAAGTGCTTCTTCTGCATCTACTGAGATGATCATATGGCTTTTATCCTTTCTCTTAAGGATGTGATGTATCATGTTGACTGATTTGTGAATATTGAACCACCCTTGCATCTGGGAGTAAATCCCACTTGATTGTGGTAAATATTTTTTTAATGTGCTGTTGAATTTAGTTTGTAATATTTCATTGAGGATTTTTGGATCTATGTTCATCAAATATATTTGTCTGTAGTTGTCTTTTTTGTAGTGTCTTTATCAGGTTTTGGTATCAGGGTGATGCTCCCTCATAGAATGAATTTGGAAGTTTTCCTTTCTCTTCTCTTTTGTGGAAATGTTTGAGGATTGGTCTTAACTCTTTTTTACATGTTTGGTAGAATTTATCTCTGAAGCTATCTGTTCGTGGGCTTCTGTTTATTGGAGTTTTTTGATTACTGATTCAATTTCATTGCTGGATATAGATCTGTTCAAATATTCTCTTTCTTTGGGCTTCAGTTATTTTAGGTTATACTGTCCTAGGAATTTATCCACTCCATCTATATTGTCCAATTTATTAGCTAACATTTTTTGTAATATTTTCTTACAATTGTTTGTATTTTTGTGGTGTTGGTTGTTATTTCTCTTCTTTCATTTTTTATTTTGGTTGGGTCCTCTCTCTCTCTATCTCTCAATAAAGTCTGGCTAGAGGTTTATCAATTTTGTTGATTTTTTCATAGGACCAGCTCCTTTTTACATTGATCTGTTCTATTGTTTTTTTATTTTTAATTTTTTAAATCTCTGAATCTTTTCCTTTAACTTTAAATTCTAGTAAAGTTAACATACAGTGTTACATTGGTTTCAGTTATATAATATAATGACTCAACAATTCCATATATCACCAGTGTTCATTACGATAAATGAATTCAGTAAAGTCGCAGGATACAAAATTAGTGTGTAGAAATCTTTCATTTCTCTACACTCATAATGAAGCAGCAGAAAGAGAAATTAAGAAAACAACCCCATGTACAATTACACCAAAAATAATAAGATACCTAGGAATAAACCCAATCAAGGAGGTGAAAGACCTCTTCTCTGAAAGCTATAACATACTGAGGAAAAAAATTGAGGATGACACAAACAAATGGAAAGACGTTCCATGCTCATGGATTGGAAAAACAGTGTCAAAACGTCCATACTGCCCAAAGTAATCTACAAATTTATTTATTTATTTATTTATTTATTATTATGTTCAGTTATCCACTGTATAGTACATCATTAGTTTTTGATGTAGTGTTCAATAATTCATTAGTTGTGTATAACACCAAGTTCTCATCACAACACATGCCCTCCTTAGTACTGGGTGTTCTTCCATTGTTTTTTAGATTCTATATCATTTATTTCTGCTCTAGTCTTTATTATTCCCTTTCTTCTACTGACATTGGGTTTTGTTTCCTGTTTGTTTTCTAGCTTCCTTAGGTGTATTGAGATTTATTTGAGATTTTTCTTGCTTCTTGAGGAGGCCCTGCATTGCTACAAACTCCCCCCTTAGAGCTGCTTTTGCTACATCTGAAAGATTTTAGACCACTGTGTATTCATTTTCCTTTATTTCCATGTAAATTGTTTTATTGTTTCCATGTAATTTTTTATTTCTTCTTTGATTTCTTGGTTGAACTATTCATTATTTAGTTGCATATTATTTGACCTCTGTATATTTGTGCTCCTTCCAGATTTCTTCTTGAGGTTGACTTCTAGTTTCATAGCGTTCTGGTCAGAAAAGATGCATGATATGACTTATATTTTTGAATTGTTGAGAATTGTTTTGTGGCCTAATATATTATATATTTAGGAGAATGTCCTGTGTGCAGTGAAAAGAATGTGGATTCTTCTTTTTTAAGATGGAATGTTCTGGATATATCTGTTAAATCCATTTGGTCCGGGATTTCATTCAAAACCACTGCTTTCTTTTGATTTTCTATTTGGATGATCTTTCCATTGATTGAAGTGGGGACTTAAAATCTCCTACTATAAGTGTATTGCTATGGATTACCTCCTTTTTGTTTGATATTAATTGCTTTATGTATTTTGGTGTATGCATGTTGGATGCATCAACATTTAAAAATGTTATATTTTTTCTCCAATTAGTATTTTTAGGTTTATTTTTCTTAAGTTTTTTTAAAATTCCAGTTAGTTAACATACAGTGTAATATTAGCTTCAGGTGTAGAATTTAGTGATCCAAACACTTACATACAACACCCAGTGTTCATCAAAATTGTACCCCTTAAGCTACATCACCTACGTATCCCATCCCCCAACTCACCTCCTCTCTGGTAACCATCAGTTTGTTCTCTATAATTAAGAGTCAACTTCATAATTTGCCTCTTTCTTTTCTTCCCCTGTGATCATTTGTTTTGTTTCTTAAATTCCACGTATGAGTGAAATCATATGGTATTTGTCTTTCTCTGATTCACTTATTTTGCTTAGCATAATACTTCTAGTTGCACCCCCATTGTTGCAAATGGCAAGATTTAATTCTTTCTTATGGCTGAATAATATTCCATTGAATATATGTACCACTTCTTCTTTATCAGTTTATCTATCAATGGATACTTGGACTGCTTCCATAGTTTGGCTATTGTAAATAATGTTGCAATAAACATAGAAGTGTATGTGTCCCTTCAAATTAGTGTTTTTGTATTCTTTTGGTAAATACCCACTAGTGTGATTTGCACATGGAAGTGTAGTTGTAATTTTAATTTTTTGAGGAACCTCCATACTGTCTTCCACAGTAGCAGCACTGATTTGCATTCCCACCACAGAGCACCGAGGGTTCCTTATTCTCCCCATCCTCACCCACACTTGTTTCTTGTGTTTTTAATTTCCCCCATTCTGACAAGTGTGAGGTGGTATCTCATTGTAGTTCTGATTTTTATTTCCATGATGATGAGTGATGTTGAGTATTTTGCATGTGTCTCTTGGCCATCTGGATGTCTTTTTCTTGGAGAAATATCTGTTCATGTGTTCTGCCCATTTTTAAATTAGAGTATACATTTGGGGGACATTGAATTGTGTAAGTTCTTTATATATACTGGATACTAACCCTTAATCAGATATGCCCTTTGCAAAATTCTTCTCCAATTCAGTAGGTTGCCATTTAGTTTTTTTGGTTGTTTCCTTCGCTATGCAGAAGCTTTTTATTTTGATGTAGCCCTAATAGTTTATTTTTGCCTTTGTTTCCCTTGACTCAGGAGACGTATCTAGAAAGATGTTCTTATGACTAATGACAGAGAAACTACTGCCTATTCTCACTTCTAGGATTTTTATGGTTTCAGGTCTCACATTTAGGTTCTTAATTCATTTTGAGTTTACTTTTGTACATAGAATAAGAAAGTGGTCCAGGTTCATTCTTTGCATGTAGCTCTCCAGTTTTCCCAACACCATTTGTTGAAAAGATATTCTTTTTCCCCTTGGATATTGTTTCCTGCTTAGTCAAATATTAATTGACCATACAGTTGTGGGTTCATTTGTGGATTTTCTATTTTGTTGCATTGCTCTATGTGTCTATTTTTTGTGCCAGTACCATAGTGTTTTTGATTACAACAGCTTTGTAATACAACCTGAGGTCTGGAATTGTGATAACTCCAGTTTTGTTTTTGTTTTTCAAGATTGCTGTGGCTATTCAGGGTCTTTTGTGGTTCCATACAAATTTTAGGATTGTTTGTTCTATTTCTGTGAACAATGCTGTTGGTATTTTGATCAGGATTGGATTAAGTGTGTAGACAGCTTTGAGTAATATAGGCATTTTAATAATATTCTTCCAAACCATAAGCATGGAATGTCTTTCCATTTCTTTGTGTCATCTTCAATTTTTTTCATCAGTGTTTTATAGTTTTCAGAGTATAAGTCTTTCACCTCTTTGGTTAAATTTATTCATAGTTATTTTATTCTTTTTGGTTCAGTTGTAAATGGGATGTTTTCTCAGTTTCTCTTTCTGTTGCTTCATTATTAGCAGAAATGCAGCGGATTTCTGTATGTTGATTTTGTAAGCCAACCTTATTGAATTAATTTATCTGTTCTAGTAGTTTTTTGGTGGAGTTTTTTGGGTTTTCTGTATATAGTATCATGTCATCTGCAAATAGTGAAAGTTTTACAGCTTCCTTACCAATTTGGATATATTTTATTTCTTTTTGTTGTCCAATTGCTGTGACTAAGTCTTCTAGTACTATGTTGAATAAAAGTGGTGAGAGTGGAAATCCTTGTCTTGTTCCTGACCTTAGAGGAAAATCTGTTTTTACCCATTAAGGATGATGTTAGCTATTGGTTTTTCATATAAGGCCTTTATTATGTTGAAGTATATTTCCTCTAAACCTACTTTTTTGAGGTTTCTTATCATGAAAGGATATTGTACTTTGTCAGATGCTTTTTTCTGCATCTATTGAAATGATCATATTGTTTTTATCCTTTCTCTTATTGATGTGATGTATCCCATTGATTGATTTGCAAATATTGAACTTCCTTTGCATCCCAAGAATAAATCCCACTTGATTGTGGTGAATGATTTTTTAAAAATACTTTAAAATATATTTAAATATTAAAAAAAATATTGTTGGATTCAGTTTCATTGCTGCTAATCTGCCTATTTTCTATTTCTTCCAGCTTCCATGTTGGTAGGTTATGTTTCTATATAAATTTACCCATTTCTTCTACATTGTTCAATTTGTTGGCATATAAATTTTCTTTTTTTCGTTTTATTTATTTTTTAAAGATTTATTTATTTATTTTAGAGAGTACAGGGGGAGGGAGGGAGGAGGGAGAGGGAGAGAGAGAATCTCAAGCAGACTCCCTGCTGAGCATGAAGCCTGATGCAGGGCTCAATCCCATGACCCTGAGATCATGACCTGAGCTGAAATCAAGAGTCAGACACAACCAACTGAGCCACCCAGGCACCCCACTTTTTCAAATATTCTTTTATAACCCTTTGTGGTGTTGTTATTTCTCCTCTTTCATTTTTAATTTTATTTTAGTCCTTTCACTTTTTTTGATGAATGTGGCTAAAGGTTTATCAATTTGGTTGATCTTTTCAAAGAACCAGCTGCTGGTTTCATTGATTTGTTCTATTGATTTTTTAATAGTTTCTTTATTATTTATTTCTGTTCTAATCTTTATAACTTTCTTCTGCTGGTTTTGGATTTTGTTTGTTTTTTTTCTTGCTCCTTTAAGTGTAAGGCTAGGTTGTTTATTTGAAATTTTTCTTGCTTCTTGAGATATTGCTATAAAATTTCCTATTAGAACCACTTTTGCTGCATCCCCCAAAGTTTGGACCATTGTGTTTTCATTTTCATTTTCCTCTATGTACTTTTTGATTTCTTCTTTGATTTCTTGGTTGACCCCTTCATTGTTTAGTATCATGTTATTTAACCTCCATATGTTTGTGCTCTTTCTAGACTTTTTCTTGTGGTTGAGTTCTTATTTCATAGCATTATTTTCAGAAAAGATGTATGGAATGACTTAAATCTTTTAAAAATTTGTTCCTTCTTGTTTTGTCGCCTAATATATGATCTATTCTGGAGAATGTTCTGTATGCAGTTGAAAAGAATGTGTATTCTGTTGTTTTAGGATGGAATGTTCTAAATATGTTTGTTAAATCCATTTGGTCCAGTGTATCATTCAAAACCATTCTTTCCTTGTTGATTTTCTCTTTGAATGATGTGTCCATTGATGTATGTGAGGTGTTAAAGTCCTCTACTATTATTGTATTATCATTGATTAGTTCCTTTATGTTTGTTTTTAACTATTTTATGTATTTGGTTGCTCCCATTGGGGGTGCATGAATATTTACAATTGTTATATCTTCTTGTTGGATTGTCTCCTTTATTATTATATTGTGCTTCTTTTTTGCTTGTTACAGTCCTTGTTTTTTTTTTTTTTTAAGATTTTTATTTATTTATTTGTCAGAGAGAGAGAGAGAGAGAGCACAAGCAGGGGGAGCAGCAGAGGGAGAGGGAGAAGCAGGCTCCTGACTGAGCAAGGAGCCTGATGTGGGACTTGATCCCAGGACCCTGGGATCATGACCTGAGCTGAAGGCAGACGCTTAATGACTGAGCCCCCTGAGCATCCCTACAGTCCTTGTTTTAAAGTCTATTTTGTGCAATGTATTTATTGCTACCTTGGCTTTCCTGTGACACTGATTTGCATAATAAATGTTTTACCATCCTGTCACTTTAAATCTTCATGTGTCTTTAGGTCTGAAGTTAGTGTCTTGTAGGGAGCATATAGATGGGTCTTATTTTTTATATATATATATATATATCTAGTCTGTCACCCTGTGCTTTTGGTTGGAGCATTAAGTTCATTTATAAAGTATTTATTGATAGATATGTATTTATTGTCATTTTATTGCTTGTTTTGTGGTTGTTTTTGTAGCTTGTCTCTGATCCTTCTCTTGCTCTTTTTCATGGTTTGCTGGCTTTGTTTAGTGCCCTACCCTATCATCAGTAATAATGACACTACAGGCTACAAGTTCATTGCTTGGTTATTAAGTATCATTCACTGGGCTAAGATCACTTTACTTCCATTATCTTACTTAATACTAGCAACAACTATGAGCATGGTACTATCATTACTTTAATTTTAAACATTAGGAAGTTGGGGTTTAAAAAGATGAAGTGACTTGCCTGAAATCATGAAACTAGTAAATATCAGGGCCTGGATTTGATCTGAGTTTGGTTTTAGTGTTCTTACTCATAACTATTGCATATACTGATGAAGGACTATTGAGCACAATGGTCAAGAAAGAATTTTTGAGATGTTTTATGGTACAAAAACATTCTTATATTACAGCACTTGGACAGGATCCATGGGGAGAAAGAGCTACACTTGTGATTGTGAGGAGTGACTGATTATATACTTTTAAGTTTGTGGAGGGCGGGGGTAGAGATAACAAGTTTCTAAGGAATTTTTGCATGCTAAAAGTAGGGTCTGCAAGACCTTGGAGGTCTGGTCAAGATAAGGTCCCTTTTAGTCTGTAATGAAACATCAACATTAAGGCATCCATGACTTCCTGGAGGAATGTCATGCTCTGAATATCTCAGGTATTTATCAGTGGGCTGTAAGTTGTAAAGAGATTTAATGTTAGCCACATTTCTCTTGTCTTTGTTCTCATCATATACCACTTATATTATGCATTATATGGATTATGCATATAAGTGTACACACACACACACACACAGAGAATGTTATGACCTAGAGCTTTTGTATGTGTCCTATCATAAGTTGAAATTCATTTTCAATTTTTGAATAACTTGTACTGTATTTGGTGTGCCTTAAAAATAAAACCCATGCATACTCCATTGAATATTTCAAACAGTAAAGTAGAAGATAGATCTGATAGCTATCCTAGGCTGTATTAATTTTCCCAGGTATGTTCAGGAAGCACCATTTTCTTTCATATCAGTTGTATTACTGGTAAAAAAAAAAATTGCAAAGACTGGGGTGCTTGGGTGGCTCAGTTGGTTAAGCGACTGCCTTCGGCTCAGGTCATGATCCTGAAGTCCCAGGATCGAGTCCCACATCGGGCTCCCTGCCTCAGCAGGGAGTCTGCTTCTCCCTCTGACCCTCCTCCCTCTCATGCTCTCTGTCTGTCATTCTCTCTCTCGCAAATAAATAAAATCTTTTAAAAAAATTTAAAAAATTGAAAAGACTGAATTTTGAAATAATGATATAAGTATTTTAACTCCAGATACAGTTTTAATTTTTCCCTTGAGAATTTTTGTTTTGTTTTCTTTCTTGTTTATTTTTTGCAAGATTTAAAAAACTGATTTTGTAGTTTTTAGTTTAATATTCAGTTGTTTAGAAAAAAACCTATGGGGGTGCCTGGGTAGCTCAGTTGGTTATGTGTTGGTCTCTTGATTTCAGTTCAGGTCATGATCTCAGGGTTGTGAGATTGAGCCCTGCATCAGGCTCTGTGTTGGACATGGAGCCTGTTTAAGATTCTCTCTCTCCCCTCTCTCTCTCTAAAAAAAAAAAAAAAACAAAAGAAAAAAAGAAAGAAAGAAAGAAAAAGGAAAAAGCCTTATGAAGGACCTCTAGCTAGGTACAATTAAAATAATCTAATTTCAGTTATCAAGCAAATTAAGGGCCATGAATAAACCTCATTCTGAATACTTCCAAACAAGTAAGAGTGGGTTTTTCCCCTGAAATTCATCCACTTTGTACATTTACTTCAGTTATTTTATCTTTTTAAAGATTTCTTTCTTTATTTATTTCAGTGAGAGAGAGAGTGTGTGGGGTGGGGAGGGGCAGAGGAAGAGGGAGAGAAACTCAAGCAGACTCAGAGCTGAGTGGAGAGCCAGACATGGGGCTTGATCTCATGACCCTGAGATCAGACCTGAGCTGAAACCAAGAGTTGGATGCTTAACTGACTCTGCCACCCAGGGGCCCTTCTTCAGTTATTTTAGATATTGCATCGTCACACATGATTTTCACCAGTATCGATCTAAGAAAATATATCAGTTTATTATTGTTAAATCTTATTTAATTCTTTAACACCTGTATTTTTAGAATGTGTTTACATATTTTTTCCTGTTTTTAAACTTCCTTCTAAGTTTATTATTGATGGGCTAGTTTATCATATTGTCTTTTTTTAAGTAGAAAACGAGTGAGCCTTAGATATTTGTTAATGAAAATATTTTCTCATTGTTATACCCTGTGTTTCTATGACAAAATATTAAAATATAATTATATAATGCCTCCAAATGTGTTAAACATTGAAGTAGTATATATATGGACATGTGTGAGCTGAAATTTTGAGTGGCAGTGTACAACTCAGCAGCTGACAGCAATGGATGTTGAAAGGAATTACAAAGGTCCCAAGACAAACTTTTCTTATTTCACAATTTTATCTGAGATCTATTTTGTCAATAATTCATGTTGAGGCAAAAAGATATCCTCTAAGACAACAACAAAATTGGATCTCAACAGTTATTTCTTTTTAGTAGTAGTTTTTTCAAAGTTTAATATTTTGGTCTTCATGACATGTTTATGTAAGCATTTTAAATCAACCTCCCCACCCCCACGTCATCATTTGGCATGGATAATTTTTTTTAGTGTTCTTAGAAACATCTTTATTATGTGTTCTTACACACTTCATTACATGCATTGCAAAATGTGTATATCAGTCACTTACAATACACTCTTCTCTAAGTAGTGTGCAAGCCGTGTTCTTCCAAACATCTTTATTAGAAGTATTCTTAAACACCACTATACATGGATTGCAGAATATGTATAGCTTCCATTGACTGATATAACACTGATCTTTACATAGTAAGCAAGTATCATTCTTGAAACATCTTTATTAGAAGTGTTCTTAAACACTTCACTACATGCATTGTAGAATGTATAGATATCATTTACTGATATCTCAAAGTATATGCAAGTAGCAGACTTTTATAATTTAAGTAACAACACAAGCCATTTAAAAGTTAAGAAACACATTTGCCACAAAATGCACATACATACATACACACAAAAATTAACATATCCCCTTGGAATTCCAAATGTATATAAAATGTATATTCATTTACTTTGGATTATCTATGTTCATAGTCTCATTAAAGAAGAAAACATTGAGAATTAACTTTGTGTGTAATTTCAAATACCATTTTATTTTTTTAAAGATTTTATTTATTTATTTGAGAAAAAGAGAGCTAGCACAAGCAGGCAGAGCAGCAGGCAGAGAGAGAGGTAGAAGCAGGCTCCCCAGTGAGCAGAGAGCCCAACGATGTGGGACTCAATCCCAGGACCCTGGGATCATGACCTGAGCTGAAGGCAGATGCTTAACCGACCGAGCCACCCAGGTGCCTTCAAATATCATTTTATTTTTTATTTTTTAAGAATTTATTCATTTGAGAGAGAGAGAACACATAAGCAGGAGAGGCAGAGGGAGAGGGAGATGCAGACTCCCCACTGAGCTGGGATCCTGACATGGAATTTGATCCCAGGACCCTGAGATCATGACCTGAGCCGAAAGCAGATGCTTAACCATCTGAGCCATCCAGGTGCCCCCAAATACCATTTTAAATATAGTTCTCAATATTTAGGTAGAATTTTACCATAGCTTGCCCATTTAGCTTTATAATTTTTTACCATTTTTTCAAGCCAGTTTATTTCTACAATCTTCTTACTGTATTTTAAATTGAGTTCTATTGGATCTATTGAGCATCTTTCTTATTATGTTTGACTATTGTTCTAAACATCAAATCAAAGTGATAGTTTTCTGTTGGCGCCAGGTTTGTTTTGTGCCTTTGAAATTCCTGACTTTCTTTGGAATCTACTTTTGTAGTTTGCTCATAGTAGTATGTCTAGGCTCCATCACATACGGTTTTTATGACTTGCTATCGTGAAGAAGCTCTCAGTTAAAATGCTAACAATCATCTGTTGCTTGAAATTCAGTAAATTAAGAGTTTTAAAATGCATTTGGTGTCTTTTTTTTTCCTTTGGCCTCTCTTTTCTTTCAAGTATATACCAATTCTTTATAAAATATAGATAGATGAAATTTTAATTGTTGAGTTTCAGAAAATTTTAAATGCTTTTGGCTGTAGAAGCATCTCTTTAAATTTCAGTTGTGGTACTGGTTTAAATAATTTAATTAGCCAATTTCTGACTAATACAACTCAGCAATATATAGATTTTTCCTTGAATTCTTTTCATTATTTTTTTTGTATTTATCTCTTCTAGATAAAGTCATAGCACACAAATAAGAAACCAATTAGACTCAAAATAGTATTGTATTAACCTGTGTACAGTATGGTGGATTTTAGGAACATAAAGAATTGATTGGTAAAGCTGAATTACATGCTGTGTATAGTGTTAGGAAATACTAGATTGCAGTTTTATGGTGCAGGATATGTGTATGTGAAAACATTGCCTTATTACTCAAATTCATTCTAATCTCTCATCCCTTTGATTAAAGCCTACAATATTTCTCATTCACTTAACTCTTGGGGCATATTTCTTTTAGTGTGAAAAACATGACATTGACACTTTTTGTGTGTTTTTCTTTAGTTGCATAAAACAAAATTGTAAGCTCTTTAAATGCAGCAATTGTGTTGTGTTTCTTCCTGTCTCCCACAATTTCTAAAAATTACTGTGCATACAGAAAGCATTTATTAAATATCTTCTGAGCAAATACATGAGTGAGATTAAGGAATGGTGAGCTGTACATACAGATTATGATCTTTCCAAAAATTCACAGATGTGGATAGCTGGCTGTGCTTAGATTACTCTGAGATTGTGGTCAGCTGTCTCTTACATCTTCAAGCATGCCATTTTAGATTATTTTATGGATGTCATAGAAGCCATTCCCAATCTTAGGCCATCTCAATTACTATGACAAGTAGTATAACATAGTGGTTAAGAGCATGAGATCTGTAGTTAAACTTCTTAGATTTAAATCCTGACTCAGCCACTTACTAGCTGTGTGTCTTCAGTAAGTGACTTACCTCTCCTTAAGTCAGTTTTTACATCTGTAAACTGGGGATAATAGTAGTTCCTATGTCATAGTGTTGTTGTGAGAATGGAGTTAATATATAAAAAGTGCTTAGAACACTGGCAAATATTAGTTATTATTATTACAGTGGGTCTTGCAGCTTCTTAAACTAAAAGAAAAAAGATTCCAATCATTTTTTTTATAAACAAAATACACAGGCTAATCTTGATGGCTTATGTCAATCCCCATACATATACAGTGGGGTTATGACTGTATAAATTACTGATATATTTGGGAAAATAAGTGTAAAATTTATACAAGCACATGCACGCACATATTCACACATATACACAACATTTAAGAATAATACTGTGACTCAAACTTGTAAATCAATATTAATACCAAACTCTGATGGGACAAAATGACAAGGGATAAAAATAAATCCTGGGTAGGTGTGGATGTGTATGCCATATAAATCAATTTGAAAGTCACAGATTTTCAGATTGATAGCTTAGTATTCAATCATAAAATTTATCCTTGGCAGTAATTTGAACATCACCATTATGAATGTGTGAAAGTATATCAAAATACAGATAGTTTTACAAACCTGGAAGACTGTGTGCCAGATACTGAGAATGAGATTTCTGCCTTTCGTTAACAGTATCACTCTGAAGGGGCATGCTGATTGTGGAATTTTAATCAGTTCTTAGGCTTGCTAGATGTCTCCTTGGATATTTGCCATGGATTTTTTGCATCATGACATTTAGTTACTTCAGTCTTCATGCTTCCTTAAAGAAATGACCATGTCTCTGATTAGCAAGCTTTTCATGCTAATAACCTGATATATGTTAATCAGACCAACTTGTTAATTATGCCATTAATGGCTTAAAAGGCCAGTGTTTAAATGAAAGCAAACTGATATGTATGAATTCCATCCAAAATCCCATAATCAAAAGATGCAGACTATTGGTTAGTGAAGCCATAGAACTGGTTTCAGGTCCATATTTATTATCTGATCCGTATACTTTCTAAGGAATTTTTAATAAAAGGGTTTATAAAAACAAAGGCAAAGTAACCTAGCTCAAATAACTAGGATTTACTATATCAGATAATCATCTATAGAGACTAAGTTGTTTTATTATATTTGTATATATCACAATTCTTTAATTTAGTCCTACAATCTTGTTGACAGTATATTACATTTTAGTGCAAGTATCTGTTGCAGTTCATAAAACAGAATGTGGCCCTGGGCTGTGTGAAATATTCAAAGCATTATTATTCACTCACCATACACACATGAAGAGTAAAGAAAAGATAAAATCCTCTGTGATAAGTCATTCAGCATTTAAATATATTTACTGAGTAAAGTTTCAAGTACATATGAGCATCATCCATAAGACATTTATATATCATTCTATTGGGCAAAACTATAATTTTCTCCTAGCCAATTCCTAGCATAAAAACTGACCCATACAAATCTGTTTATTTTCTTATCATATTTAACAAATGTAACAAGTACTGTAAACTCTTCTGTAAATTAATAAGAAGATTACCTTGAGAAATTTAGCTTTCAATTTATTTTGACATAGTTACACAACTTCCCCAATAACCAAAGCAACTTTGAAAAAGAAAAGCAAAGCTGGAGGCATCACAATTCCGGAATTCAAGTTTTATTACAAAGTTGTAGTGATCAAAACAGTATAATATTGGCACAAAAATAAACACATAGATCAATGGAACAGAATGGAAAACCCAGAAATGAACCCACAACTATATGGTCAGTTAGTCTTCAACAAAGCAGGAAAGAATATCCAGTGGAAAGAAAATAATCTCTCCTCTTGATATTTATGACTTACTTTTAGCCACTCATATATGTACTCCCATAAATCAAATACTTAGTTCTCTTTACTTAATGAAAGGAAATAATAAACTTGAAAAATAAGTTGAAAGAAATACACCCAAGTTTGGGTTGGTACTTTGTAACTCTCTGAATAATATTGCTGGTTATTTTTATAGCATGGAGCAGAGAAGTAGTCTCTATGATAAAGCTCCAAGGGAGGGAAATGGGAAATCTGAATAAATAAACTGAGAAGTTGGGTTATTCCAGGCGGCTTTACTTTTTAAATTTGTAAATGCAGTGAGAAACTTTGCTAATTTATGAGTAATCAAGGATAAGTCCAGTCTAAATATGTAGGATTGAGAATTTAAAAATTTTAAAATAAAAGAAATATAGTTTTATACCTTTAAAGAGCAGATTGTAATAAGAATGAAACCAACAAGCACCAAAAAAAAATCTGATTAAAAAATGGGCAGAAAAAACTTAAAAAAATAAATAAAAATGGGCAGAGGACCTGAATAGTTATTTTTCTAACAAAGACATACAGATGGCCAACACACACATGAAAACATGCTCAACATCACTAATCACAGAAATGCAAATCAAAACCACAATGAGATATCACTTCACACCTATTAGAATGGCTAAAATCAAGAAAACAAAAAAACATCAAGTGTTGGTGAAGATGTGGAGAAAAAGGAACTCTTGTGCATCCTTAGTGGGGATGTAAATTGGTACAGCCACTATGGAGGGTCCTCAAAAAACTAAAAATAGAAATGCTCTATGATCCAGTAATTCCACTATTGGGTATTTACCCAGGGAAAAAGAAAACACTAACTCAAAAAGATATATGCACCCCTATGTTTATTGCAGGATTCCTAAGAAAGCAGGAAGGGAAAAATGAAGGGGGGGAAATCGGAGGGGGAGATGAACCATGAGAGACTATGGACTCTGAGAAACAAACTGAGGGTTCCAGAGGGGAGGGGGGTGGGGGGGATGGGTTAGCCTGGTGATGGGTATTAAAGAGGGCATGTATTGCATGGAGCACTGGGTGTTATATGCAAACAATGAATCATGGAACACTACATCAAAAACTAATGATGTAATGTATAGTGATTAATATAACATAATAAAAAAAAAACAATAGCTAAGACATGGAAGCAACTTAAGTGTCCATCAACAGATGAATGGATAAGGAAAATGTAGTAGGAAAAAATATATATAATATAGATAATGTGGTATATTATTAATTATTAGATATATGTGGTACATTATATAATGTTATATAAGATGAATGGATAAGAAAAATATGGTATATATATAATATGAATATAATGGAATATTACACAGCCATAAAAAAGGATGAGACAGTGCTGTTAGACAACATGGATAGACCTAGAAGGTATTCTGCTAAGTGAAATAAGTCAGACTGAGAAAGAAATACCATATGATTCCATTCATGGAATCTAAAAGAAAATGAATAAAGAAAGAACAGAATCAGAATTATAAATACAGAGAAAAAATTGATGGTTGCCAGAGGGGAGGGGTATGGAGAGGTTGGATAAAATGGGTGAGGAGAGAGAGATACAGGCCTCCAGTTATGGAATGAGTAAGTCATGGAAATAAAAAAACAGAGCATATGGAATACAATCAATGATATTGTAATAGTGATGTAATGGGACAGATGGTACCTATACTTGTGGTGAACATAGCATAACGTATAAACTTGTCAAATCACTAAGTTGTACAACTGAAACTAATGTAACATTGTGTGTCAACTATACTTAAATAAAAAAATAAATAATAAATAAATAGAATGAAACAAAGTAAACTTAATATAAGTCATTTATAGGCCTTGTTTTAATAAATAGTTAAGAATGCAAATATTATTTAATTAGCATATGAGTACAATGAAGTATATACTTGTAAAGTACTTGGCAAGTTTAAAAAGCAGTTTAAATATTCCTCATGAAATATTATATTATCTAATTAGCAAATTATCTGAAGATATTATAAAGGTAAACACTCTCCTGAGTTAATTATTTTTGAAAAAGCAAAGTAATAGGATCTATACTAATCAGCTTATATCATTAATTCCCAGGATATTAGCCACACTCACTTTCACAGGGAAGTTCAACATCAAATTTCAAACAAATTATAAGTTAAGTTTTGACCATTTCCGCTGTATTCCTACTCTTATTATGCATAACCAAAGAAGAATGATAATTTCATAATTTATTTAGTCTTTTGATGACTTCAGTTATTCATAGCTCAGCCTCCTTTTATGTCAGATTATGTTAATTTTTCTCCATCATGTAATATATTGTGTTACTTTTGGATCCTCAAATTACTTCTTTCTAAATAGAGCTAAAGATATGGCAGAAGAAGTTCACTAAAATATATATCTGAATAATTTTGGATTTTTTTCTGTTTTAATTATAGTTATGAAGCAGTTTACCCAAGAGATTGTACCCACCCAAAATAGTTCACATATATTAACTATAGAGTCTTAACTGATAAATTCCAAATGTTAAAGCAGTCACAAATCAAAAAGCACATTTTATCTCAGTTCAATTAAGTCCATCTTAGATGTTATTATAACAGATTATAAATATGCTTTCAGTTATAATCTCTGACTTTAACTGTATATTCAACAGGGTCTCTTATATTAATTAAATTTTGTACTTAAGCATTTCTATAAGGACCTATAAAAATTTGTCCTTCCTAAGCCTTTCTAACTAAAGATGCTGAGTTTAAGGTGGATTGTTGGAATAAAAATGGTAAATGGCTCATTGATAATGACAAAAAGCCACAAGTAATTCTATTTTTTTTAATTTTCTTTAAATTTTTTTAATTTTATTTTTTTCCACAAGTAATTCTATATGGGTAGAATTGTATAGTTATCTTTACAAGGAAGTATAGACTCTATTTTCCTTGAAATCTCCTCTACCTCTTTTGTCTTTTTCAGGATTGGATTATAGTTTTCTGGTATATGGAGAAAACTTCGAAAGAGCAGAAATAAATGGGGAGAAGCTACTTAATATAACCCGGCAAAAACTTAATGATCTTGGCATAATCCAGACTGACCACCAGGACATCATATTAAAAGCAATTGCTAATATTTATAAAAAGGTGAGTATAACACTGTCCTATATTTCCTTTCTTTCTAATTAACAAAAAAATAATTAATGAGTGTGCTTCTCTCTGATATTATATGCTCTACAGTGAATTGCAATTTTTTGCCTTTACACTTCAAAAGTAATTATGACTGATATGGTCTCTCATTACTCTGCTTAAAAATTCTGTGGGCCCTTCTTAATCCTATATTTGAATCATGGCACTGTCTGAAGTGATTGCTGTTTCTTCTTCTGCCTTGAGGATAATGTGTCCCATCATTCCTGGGAAAACTCAAGGATATTCTGCCTAAACTCAAGGATATTCTGCTTCCCAGAATTGAAAGTCAGACATGGAGGTTCTAGGAAATAAATTTACAAATTTTTATAAGATCAAAGGATTGAGAGGACTGCTATATCTACTGAGGCTCAAAATGAATTGAAGAATGGTAAGGGGGTTATCTGGGCCAGGCACAATATTCTAGACGGGCGTCTTTGCACCTAGAAATAGAGTTGTCACTTTATATAATAGTTAAGTCAACCTAAAATTCAATAATAAACACAAAGAATAAACCTGGCATTGTTTAACAAAGATGAAGAAAACTTGGAATTTTTCATTATTTCAAGGCTGTGATCAAAATCCATCTATCTATTCAACAAATATTGATTGAAGACCTTCAGTTACTTGAGAAATTCAAGCAACGTCATATGCCTAATTGTGTCTAATGAGTTTCATTTTCCACATTTTCATTTGATAGGCTTAAAAACTATTTCTTTCTCAGTCTGGCCTATTTCGCTTAGCATAAAAGCCTCTGGGTCCATCCATGTTGTTGCAAATGACAAGATCTCATCCTTTTTGTGCCTGCATAATATTCCATTGCAGGTATAAACCACTTCTTTATTCATTCATCTATCAGTGGACACTTAGGTTGCTTCCATACCTTAGCTATTGTAAATAATGTTACAGTAAACATACAGCTGCATATATATTTTTGAATCAGTGTTTTCATTTTCTTTGGGTAAATACCCACTAGTGGAATTATTGGATCATATGGTATTTCTATTTTTAATTTTTTGAGGAACTTTCACATTGTTTTCCACAGTGGCTGTACCAATTTATATTCCCACCAACAGTTCCCCAAGGTTCCTTTTTCTCTACACCTTCACCAACACTTGTTATTTCTTGTCCTTTTGATTTCAGCCATTTTGACAGGTGTGAGGTGATATCTCATTGTGGTTTTGATTTGCATTTCTGTGATGATTAGTAATGCTGAGCATTTTTTCATGTTTCTGTTGTCCATCTGTATATCTTCTTTGGAAAAATGTTTATTCAGGTCCTTACTCATTTTTACAATGGAACACTGTGCACTCCTTTTTAAAGTAGTCCCTGTGTATCTTTTCCATCATAGTCTTTACAAGAGTGTGACAGTATGTGTATTTCATTACACTTTATATCCCATTAAGTTAGGTATTCAATTGAGACTACTAACTAGTAAACACCATGAGAATCCTTACATACTGCCTGAACAAATTTAGTGTGTCAGTCCTAAAAGGGTTTAATTTTAACAGTCACCCATACAATTTAAATACAATTTATTTCTATATAGAAGACTTATATTGGAGACTGTTGATTATGTCAAGAGGTCAAGAAGTTTTTCCCTACAGAGTAGAATACCATTTAAAAATATTGGATGGAAAAAAAAAGAAATATTTGATGGGAAAACTCTAATAATATCAATTTCTCTCAACTGGCCAGCCATTCTCAAGAATATCTAGGTATCAAAATTGTTTCTTATTCTTAAATAATTTCATAAATTCTTGTGATTATGCTACCATGTTACCCATCCTTCGCAGCATGTTCTAAAGGATATCCTTTTGAGTAAAAGGGAAAAAAAGGAGTTGTAATGTGTTAGTACTTCAGTCAAATTATTAAGGTATACATGAACCTGAAGATCTTAAAAATTTATACCCTCTAAATGTTTCATGACCATGTTTATCTTTTCTGGGATCTGTCTGAATAAAAATACTTGGGCTGAAGAGCCATGCCATAAACCATATTTCATTAAATTTAAGATGCAGCTATTGAAGTGTGTGATTATATCATTTACCACTTTGAAAGAAAAAAAAAAGCTGCCAATTAAGCTAGTCCAATAATTTCTTCCCATATGGATCACATCCTGATTTAGGAAATTTTAAAATTCAAAAATAAATCTGCCTTTTTCAATCAATGTAATATTGTATTTTGTAAGGTTATATGGTCCCTAAGGTACAGGGTGTGATAATTTTTTGGAAGATCAAACTGAAAAGGGACACATGTTCCTAGAGGTCATAGGTAAGTTTTCATATAGTTGTGTGAGCAATGACTTTTGGTAAGGCTGTTTTTGACTCAAATTCTGAAAATTAGCCAAGTATCATATCATATCATATACTATATGTATCATCATATTTTAACTGGATATCTGGGACTTACGAGGTGGAATAAATTAAAACCCCATTAGAAGAAAAATGCTCAAAATATGTGACCTGGAAATAATCAAACAGAAAAAGTAGTGAGGGGACAAGATCTGAATAACAAATTATTTCTTAGTGAGGAGGACTATATTTGTTTTATTTCTGTGCTTTCATGGAGGGATGAAACTTGAGAAATGAGAGAAGACCGTATAATATAACTATTCTTCTTGCATATATTTAATAGAAATCCATCATAATTTCTTTAATATTAAGTGGAAAGTCGATACATGGATCACATGCAGATTTTAAATATATGATAACAGATAAAATTAAGTGTAGATAAAAAGAAATAATGGTATAAAATTATCAGTTTTTCAGCACACTCTGTATTATAATTTTATAGATTTAAAATGTGGTTTATGTGTGGTTAGAGGGTGGGAAATCAGGTTTAGAGATATCATTTTGAAGGCTGACACCATGCCAGGTGATAGTAGAAATCTTGGGAAGTGTTGGTGGAGAAGATCAGAAAGCTCAATTTGAAGATTTTGAAGTAATAATCTTAATATAATATTATTGACTTTAACTTTACTTCATATTATTATTGACTTTTAACTTGACTGTGTGTAGCAGGGAATCATTTATGAAGTACCATTCCATATTCTATTCTGATTTTAACAACTGAGAGATAAGAAAAGAACATCAGGCATTCAAAAACACATACAAAAGTAGAAATTTTAAAAGGATGATTTTTTTTTTAGAGAACATTATGGATAGCTGCTATCATGCTTGTTTTATAGATGAAGAAACAGAGGGTCATAAGTTTATTTGTTTTGCTCCATGATTGCTTGATGAATAAATGATGGAGATGGGTCTAGAGTTCAGGTTGTCTGGCTCAATATTGTTACACTCAATCAAAGCTGGAACCAGAGAAGAGAAGAAGGTGGGTAAAGGAGAGAATGAATGAGAGGGATGTAGAGGCTATCGAAAGAGCCAGGAAATCACCAGCAGTTAAGGGAGATATATATCTGAGGAGGGCAACATCAGCAGGGTAAAATATTACCAAAGAGGTAAAAGAAATTCTATTACAATCTTATGGGTAGTAAAGTTTGAGGCAAAATATTTTCATACATTAAAAATTAATTGTTTGACAAGGAGAAATAAGTTAACCAAACATAACAAATTTATCTGTGTTACTTCTGTTGGGCCCTTCTTAAATATACCATTTGCTTCATGGGCTATTGCTATTATCCAGTTTGCATATTTTAAATCAGCTAAGCAAGAAGAAAATAATTGTTGAATTTTTATACTTACCCATATTCATCTTTCCTTGGTTGAGGAAGTAGTATCGTGCATTATTAAAAACCTCAGTACATTTATGTCCCTGGTGAAAGGTCCCTCTTTTCTAGAAAGATACAGGAACATTTAGTGGAAGATACCAATGTATAATTACATTTTTTAAACTGTATATCCCCATGCAGTGAGGAAATATTCAATAGATTTTTCATCAAAGCATGAAGTTGAAAATCTGTCTTTAGTAGATTTATCTTTTTTGCACCTGGGCTTTCTCATCTCTCTGAGTTAATTACAAAGAACAGTACCAGGCAAGAACAATATCAAAGAAAACAGATTATTGATGTTATAGATATTTATAGATGTGTTCATATGCATTTGGCTGTTAATAAATGAAAATTATATTTCATATAATTAAAGGTTAAGTTATGTGAAGATAATTACTGACAAATATGATAAGGTAATATCATTATAAATAGAAATTCAACTCTGTGAATCCAAGGATTTACGTCCCTCAGAGGAGTAGTGAAGCTTCTGTGTTTGGAATCAACTATAGGAATTAATTGAACTACAGCTCTCCAATATGTCCTTTTAGTATCACAGATCACCATAATTACTATCAGTGCCATTTATGGAGTTTGGGAAGCCTTTTCAAAGATTTACAATTGATCATTATTATAGAAAAATAGCAGTTGGGAAATAATCAATAGGATATAATTTTTTCAAAAATGGAAAAATAGAAGGAATAGTGATAATCATGTTTTAAAAATTACATATTATAATCCAAATACTTTTTTCCTTTTATCATATGGAAAATTAATTTATTTCTGTGTTCTTTTCTGAATTTAGCTAGTTTATCTAGCTCATGCTTAAATCTAGGGCAGAATCCATCCCTCTAAGTTACTTCCTCTATCCAACTTTTCAGTATAGAAAATGTCATCAAGTGTGGGTTAAAGTTTATTTAATGGAATATTTTCTTGTATTTGAGAAATTCAGAAAAAGAAGAAAAAACACTATTGCTTTCCTTATGCCACTATTGCTCAGTTTTATATAAAATCTCATGTACTTCGAAGTTTGGAATAAAATACTAGACATTTGAAAGTTTATTTTCCTATATGACTCCTCTTGAAATATTGAGTAGAAGGATGTAAAAATGTCTACACCTTTACTTCCATGGTGGAACAAATTCATAATGCACACTAAAAAATTCCAGTAAATCAGACTGGCAAACAGTGTTTTAGATACTCAGGCTGTTGTTCCCTGCTTTAACCCTGGGAAACATAGAGATTACTGTACAGCTTCCTTTCAAAATATATCCAGTTGCTCCTTAGTCCCATGTTGCTATAACAAATGGTGGTAAGTTGTAACCATGTTAACAGAATGGAATGTGATTTACATGATGACAAAGCAGATGGCTTACTGCTCAGCAGTCAGAAGGAAAGATCAGTAACTGATTTTGGCTTCAAGACTTAACTCATTCAAGTTAATTTTACCTGCAGCGAACTTCTTTGGAGATAAGAATAAAATTTAAAAATCTTTAACTCCCATCTCAGAAATATAAATCTTTCTGGCATGTGCACACTTTTCATTAAAATGTCCTTTATTTCTTCTTCTTTCCCAGTATAAGGAAGTTTGATTTCAATAGCTCTGAACAGAATAAATAGAAGGGAATAAAGACCTCAATTAATTTTACTCAGTACCCCAGAACAATGTGTTAATTGATGGCAAAATTTGAGGAACTTGTATTAAAATGAAAGTTCTTTAATTATACTGGGAATGGGAAAAATGAAGGGGGGTAAATCGGAGGGGGAGACGAACCATGAGAGACTATGGACTCTGAGAAACAAACTGATGGTTCTAGAGGGTAGGGGGTTGGGGGGATGGGTTGGCCTGGTGATGGATTAGTTAAGGAGGTCACGTGCTGAATGGAGCACTGGGTGTTGTGCGCAAACGGTGAGTCATGGAGCACTACATCAAAAACTAATGATGTAATGTATGGTGATTAAGATAACATAATGAAATTAAAAAAAAAGAAAATACCTAGATATAAAAACAACTGCTACTGCTTATGAATGTAAACTGGGCAGAGTCTTACTCTGCTTTCTGTGGTATCACAGTACTCGCTAACTAATTCTATGTTCTGAAACATTATCACTTTATCACTTTTTCTATCTTTTCATTCTTTATGTTATAATTATATTGAAGATGAACTAAACTCAGTGTTGAATTATTGCCCTTTTAGTCCTCTTCCTTTTTACCCAGAGATAAATGAATGGCTCTCTGTTCTGTGAAGAAAGCCGATACAACTCATTTTCATATCTGTTAATTTTTATAGCTCGTTATGACTTACCATCAATATATATTTGCAATTAAAGTTCATCTTCCTTTCTTTCTATTCTTTAGCATTCCAAGGGGAAAACCTTAAATAATTATAAAGCTGAGAAATCCAAATAACCCTATCTTTTGGTCTTTCTTCTACAATCTCATTTTTCTAGCCCTCTTAACAGAAACTAAAGTTAAATATAAGGACTAAAGATGTGTAATATAAAAAACTAACGCCTCGCCAACTGTTTGAATAGATATCTGGTTCCACAATGGCTGACTGCGTGGTAAGCCAAAAGTTAAGGAAATTGTGTTACTCTCTCACTACAGGCAGTTTATCACTTAAGTAGCCTATAGAACAGGAATTTCCTCAAGTTCATTCATAGTTATTTAAATTCCAGAATTGTTAGCTGGTTGGTTTTTTATATTGACTCTGAGGTAAGTTACAGTTGTAATGGGGGACTTGAACTATTTGGACAGCTGCTTGGAAATGTCATTCTATTAATAGCAAGACATGTGTCTGACTATGCCTACCATTCCCTTCCTTTATTACTACTTACTAACTATAAGATGACATGGTCACTTTTTCCCAAGGCTTCTAGGTTTTATAAATAGTTTTTTTTTTTTGCTCAAAATTTGGACCAGAGAAACTGTTGTTATCATGTTTTTCTTTTCTGAGAAATGAAATTGCCAAGAGTGCAAGTCTTCAGACTCAGGTGAATTTTTTCTTAGGGTATGGGGGTGGAAACTAAATACTTAACATTATTTCAGAAGGACGGCCAGTAATCTTATGGAAGAGATGCCAGAAGCTTAAGAAATTTGAATTTTTTATCTTAAAGAGCTATTTTACAAAGTGTCTCCAAACATAAATATTTTGTGAGATATAGAAATGTTGTTTGGATGTAAATACAATTCGTAGATAATTAAATAACTGCACTAAAATACTAGTATGTCATGCATGTAAGCTTAATTCCCACAGAAGTAGAATTGAAGCTTATTGTACATAAATTATAGTTCACCTTATCTTTGCTTTTCTTAACATCTTAACTTCTCTTTAAAATATGGCTTCCTCTTCCTTGACTGTATATTCTTCATAAATTATCTTGATTTTTTTCCCTTAGAACAAAGTTGAAAAGCAAGATATGCAAGGAGAAGATCAGGTAAGAAAACAATAGTAACAGCAACAACAAAAAATCTATTGAGGAGAATTAAGTAAAAAATTATTGTTGCAACACTAAGGACAAGTGTGATGGGAAAGGATGTACTGAGCTCTATAATTTTATGGTTCAAAGTATAGTTACTAAATTGCATTGGAATTGCTATTATTAACAGCTGCCTACAATGTGGGAAAAAAGTGAGTCAAATGGGATCTTTTCTTCTCAGTACACCAAATATCCAGCTGGAAACATCTGGATGCCTAACTGGTTCACTTTGCATGGGTACTATTTAATTCTGTTTCTGTGAAAGTTCTAGCACCTGATCTCTTTCGGCTCTGGGCTTTTGGATGTCATGGTAGTTGAATACATTGTCACCTCCTTTCTCTTCTGTACTATTTAATCTGTGTGTGTGTGTGAGAGAGAGAGACAGAGACAGAGACAGAAAGAGAGAGAGAGAGAGACAGAGACAGAAAGAGAGAGAGAGAGAGTTATATAATGTCCAAGTAATTGCTGGACTATTATGTTATTTTTTGTTTCTGCTAGTGTATAAGAGTTTCTCAGTTGTGGGGATTTTTCTGTTTTTGTCCATTTTTTGTAGGTGATATATCTGTTTACCAGAAAACTTCTAATAATTAATTTACCACTGTCTTAAAGATGTATTTTTGCCCATGAGAAGAGTGAATACACAGAAGGACTATTAAAGCATGAATGTATTTCAGCAAAGAGATACTGATTTTTCAATGTTTAGTCACAGAACTTAGAAAAACTACAGTTACTATATGAAAATATATTATTTATCAGGTGTGTTTTCTTTTGCAAATTTGGCATTTCACATTTGGGAGTAAGGCTCAAGGTACACAATTTAATATGTTCAAAAGATTTGGTTGAAGTAGAATCACTTGCTTAAGCAATTAGCCTTTAAAGTAGAGGGCTAGGGGCGCCTGGGTGGCTCAGTTGGTTGAGCGACTGCCTTCGGCTCGGGTCATGATCCTGGAGTCCCGGGATCGAGTCCCGCATCGGGATCCCTGCTTGGCAGGGAGTCTGCTTCTCCCTCTGACCCTCCCCCCTCTCATGTGCTGTCTCTCTCATTCTCTCTCTCTCAAATAAATAAATAAAATCTTTAAAAAAAAAAGAAAAAACTTTAAAAAAAAAAATAAAAAAAAAAAAAATAAAGTAGAGGGCTAAACATACTTTCTTTTTTAAAAGATTTATTTATTCATTTTAGACAGAGAGTGAGAGTCAGCACAGTGGGGAGGGGCAGAAGGAGAGGGAGAGAGAGAATCTCAAGCAGACTCACCCCCCCCACCATGGCTGAGGACAGAGCCCAATGCGGGGCTTGATCTCAAGACCCTGAGATCATGGCCTGAGCTGAAATCAAGAGTCAGACGCTTAACCAGCTGAGCCTCCCAGGCACCCCATAGAGGGCTAAACATATTTTCTGAGGACATTTTCAGGAATTCACATACTCTCCCTCTCTCCCCAACCCTGCCCCCCCACACACCACGAACATAGTTAGCCACAGCAGGTATGAAAATGACACTTAGAGGTTCATTTGTAAATTGCCTTCTAGGCAACCAACTTAGTATAGATTGTTTATGTATGAGTTCATAATTTATGGATTTTTAAAAATATGTCATTATCAACCTTGGTGGGATTAAATTGGATATGTAAACACTCAATCAGAAAATTTGATTATTCCTTATTAGCAGTGAATAATAAGATAAATATCTTGAAGATAGCCTAGTTGTAGAGTTTCTCTGTTTAGTTACTTTTGAGGAATGATACACTCCCTTCTGAGTTTTGAGATTTTGGGGGATTCCTATATCTTCTGCTTTTAATGACTTTCAACCTACTGCTACACTATTTTTTAGTGTCTATAGTAGCTCCCAATGGGAAAAGACAAATATATTTGCAATTGTAAATGGTTGTCAAATTTAGAGTTCTCAAGTAAAATTTTATCAAAATGCTGTTTCACTTTTTAAGATTTTTATTTATCTATTTTTAAATTTCAGTATAATTGACATACAGTGTTACATTCGTTTCAGGTGCACAATATAGTGGTTCAACAGTTCTATACATTACTTGGTACTTTCGTTCTAAGTGTACTCTTTTTTTTATTTTATTTTATTATGTTATGTTAATCACCATACATTACATCATTAGTTTTTGATGTAGTGTTCCATGATTCATTGTTTGCGTATAATACCCAGTGCTCCATTCAATATGTGCCCTCTTTAATACCCATCACCAGGCTAACCCATCCCCCCACCCACCTCCCCTCTAGAACCCTCAGTTTGTTTGTCAGAGTCCATAGTCTCTCATGGTTCGTCTCCCCCAGTGTACTCTTTTTTTTTTTTTTTTTTTTTTTTAAAGTTTTTATTTATTTGCGAGAGAGACAATGAGAGACAGAGAGCATGAGAGGGAGGAGGGTCAGAGGGAGAAGCAGACTCCCTGCTGAGCAGGGAGCCTGATGTGGGACTCGATTCCGGGACTCCAGGATCATGTCCCGAGCCGAAGGCAGTCGCTTAACCAACTGAGCCACCCAGGCGCCCCTCCCCCAGTGTACTCTTAATTCCCATTACCTCTTTCACCGATGCCCCGATCCACCTCTCCTGTGGCAAACACTAGTTTGTTCTCTATATATTTAAGAGTCTGGGTTTTTTTGTTTGTTTGTTTGTCTCTTTTTTTTTTCTTTGTTCGTTTGTTTTGTTTCTTAAATTCCATGTATGAGTGAAATCATATGGTATTTGTCTTTCTCTGACTGACTTATTTCACTTAGCATTAAAAAAATGCTATTTCAGCTAATCTTATCTTGGGCCATCACATTCATTTATCTACAGATACTTCTGGTTGTTGTAGAATTTTTTTTTTTATTAGTTTTTAATTCAAGGTTACTATTGGAAATATATTCAATTAGTTGGGGGTATGGCACCTCAAAGAAATCACATCTTTAAACTATTCAGAATTGGAATTTAGAATTCAGGTTTAGAATTTAGGCTTTAGAGTTGGGCTGCCTAGGTTTACATTCCTAGCTGTAATGTAACAACTTTTTTTTTTTTAATGTTTTATTTATTTATTCATGAGAGTCAGAGAGAGAGAGAGAGAGAGAGGCAGAGGCAGAGGGAGAAGCAGGCTCCCCACCCAGCAGGGAGCCTGATGTGGGACTCGATCCCAGGACCCTGGGATCATGACCTGAGCCGAAGGCAGACGCTCAACCATCTGAGCCACCCAGGCGCCCCTGTAATGTAACAACTTATTAGCTGTGATGTTGCACACATTATTCAGTGGCTCAGAACTACCCTTGCTTTATCTGTGAAATGGAGATCATGACAATGCTAAAATTGTTGTAAATATTACCTGAGATAATTAGCTTTAATTTTTGTATATAGTGCTTAGTATTAGCTGTAGCAGCTATTTCTCTCCCTCCTCCATTTCTTCCTTCCACTCCACTGCGGCTACTGCCTCCTCCTCCTCTTCCTCCTCTTCCTCTTCCATAGTAGTAGTAATAGTAGTATTGAAGAGCTCTATACCGCAGTCTCTTGGCTTTCTGCTCCAATACACACTACAAAGTTTATCCAGAATAATCTTTCTTTGACATTATCCTCAAACACTCCCTTGTGCAGAAACATAACTGATTAAAATCAGGCTGCTAACTCTACCATTAAAGGTTCTTTGTTAGTTTAATCCTTACCTATAATGCTAGCTCTCCAGTTCATTTTTCAGTATTCCTGACTTTTCTACTTTATTTCAGGCAATTAAATCTGTTGCTATTGCTGGCCAACAACAACAGGTGTTAAGAATGAAAAGGAAAGGAGGGGCGCCTGGGTGGCTCAGTCAGTTAAGCATTTGCCTTCAGCTCAGGTCATGATCCCAGGGTCCTGGGATGGAACCCCATGTCAGGCTCTCTGCTCAGCAGGGAGTCTGCTTCTCCCTCTCCCTCAGCTTGCCATTCTGCCTGCTTGTGCTCTCTCTCACTCTCTCTCTCTGTCAAATAAATAAATAAAATCTTAAAAAAAAAGAATGAAAAGGAGCCCAGCCATCTTGAAAAATTGTGATAGTAACAATAAAAGCTATATTAACAGCTTACATTTGTAAGCTTTACCATCTTTTACCATCTGCAAAATACATACATACATAAAGTTTATATATATGTAGTGTATATATATAGTGTGTACATATATATGTGTGTGTGTGTATGTGTGTGTATTGGTGTATATATATGTATACAGACACACACATACTTTCAGGATTACAAAATGCTTTACAGATCCTTCCATAACTTTCCTCATTCAAACGGGGGCAAGAGTTTCTCTGAAGGAATCAACATACATAAATAATATATGAATTTGGGGCTATTAGAACAGACCATGAGGAGTCTTTTTTTTTTTTTTTTTTTACCATATAACACTGTATGTTAACCATAAGCTTTTTACCATAAGCCTTCTTACAACAGATAGATGAGTAAATTCAGAACTGATGATCAAGTTCTTAGGGGTATATATATAGAGACAACACTCTTCAACTAGGAGTTCCTGAGGAATGATCATCCAAAATAAAAAAAAAAAAAAAAAAGAGTTTGAGAGATTGAGGAGCACAAAGTATATTTGAGAGATAAGGAAAGACCATAACTTTTTTTATAAGGATGTAAAGGAAGGATTAGCCTGGAGAGTCATTGTGGATGTCTGTAATGCTTCGGAGTTCTATTAATAGAAGTTGTGGAGAAGTCATAGTCCAATATAGAGTCCTAAACCCTTGATTCATAAGGCCCAAAGAGACTACTGTTAACTTTGTTTAAAGAGTCACTTTATAGGGTCCCTTTCCCTCATGTTTCGGTTATCACCACATTTCATAGAGAAGGAAAAAAATGGTTATCTTTGCCTTTGTCACATGTCAAAGTACTCAGGATTCTTATTATCCTTGGATGTTATGCCCTTATTAGATGGCAGGGGTTTTGTACTTAATCTTTTTTGCATCTGTGTACTAAAGTCTAACTGTTTTAGCAGAATGAATGAAAATTAACTTAAAAAAGTGAAATTGTAAGTCAATGGTGTGCTGGCAAATGTTGAACTGGTTGTTTGGAAAAAACAGGCATGATATATAAATATAGATTTAGATAGATATATAAATATATATGAACATGTATGATATATAAAAATTTTATTGATATTAAGGTGTATAGCACATAATTAAAATAATAAAATGTATGCTGTTCTTTATTATAAATTCCATATAGCCACTTAATTTTCAGAGAATATTTTTGTTGATTTTTAAAGTTTTTATTTTAATTCCAGTTAGCTAACGTACAGTGTTATATTAGTTTCAGGTTTATAATATAGTGATTCAACAATTCCATGCATTACTCAGTGTTCATCACAAGTGCACTCCTTAATCTGCATCATCTATTTAACACAGTGCCCCACCTCCCTCCTCTCTGGTAGCCATCAAATTGTTCTCTATAATTAAGAGTCTGTTTCTTTTTTATTTTACTTATTTTTTATTAAAAAATTACTTTTTATTTTTTTGAAAACTTAGATTCTCTTTAATGACAGATTCATGTTATGTTTACATATGTGCATTAAATTTATTCATAAAATATCTGATTATATTTAATTTAATTAGTTAATACACTAATTAGGCAGAATAAATTTTATAAAGTTATGTCAGCTACTAACCAACTACTATTGTGATTTTTATATGATCTAGCTTAAAAAATACTGCAGGCTTTTAACAAATATCTGGTTGGTTAAATGGAGCAGAAAAATGTTAACAAGCACAATATACTAGCTCCATTTATTAAAAGTTTACTAAACACTTGACACTGTATTAAACACTATGTGTACCAGTCTTAGTGAATCCTTATAACAGTCAGATGATGTAGCTACTTTCCAGCATCCTCATATATAATGATGCTCCGCTAATAACTATTTCTATTTGGACATGCCACGCATTGTAGGGATTATTATACTTATCTATTTTTACAGGGAGTTGCTAGCCAAATCACTAGTAGTACTGGAGCTGGTTGGCTGAAGCCTGCGTCTTGATTAAAGCCCAGTAAGAATAGGTCTTCCACATTATTTGTAGAAATAACTTAAAAACTCAGCTTCTGTGAATAAATGAATGAATGATTCCTGTTAACAGGCTGAAGTATATAGGATACAGTGCTCAGTCACAATATCTACAACTATTTCAGATGTCAATCAGAGTGATGAATTAAATGAAATTCCTGTTGCACATGGAAGTACAAACTTCCATTATCAGTGTGAAAGTTTGTATAGGTTGTAAACTCAACTTTAAATTCATTGATTGCACTAGGAAAGCAAATCTTTCAGTATCATACAGATTTTTTACACTGCATAAAATATATCACTTTCCCTATTAGTCGAAATATTGTTGTAAACTCCAGGCTGGTGTATCATGGGATTACAGATTTGATTACCTGTGATTTCAGATATTCCTTTTTTTTTTTTTTTTGTTAGTTGTGAGAGACTGGTTTCGACTTATTTTTTTTCTTTCCCCAAATTTTTATTTAAATTTCAGTTAGTTAACATACAGTGTAATATTATTTTCAGGTGTAGAATTTAGGGATTAATCAACACCCAGTGCTCATCACAAGTGCCTTTCTTAATACACATTACCTAATTAATCCATCCCCCTGCCTACCTCCCCTCAAGTAACCCTCTGTTCTATACAGTTAAGAGTCTGTTTCTTGGTTTCCCTCTCTTTTTTTCCCCCGTGTTCATTTGTTTTGTTTCTTAAATTCCATATATGAGTGAAATCATGTATTTGTCTTTCGCTAACTTGTTTTGCTTAGTATAATTCTCTCTAGTTCCATCCATATTTATGCAAATAGCAAGATTTCATTCTTTTTACGGCTGAATACTATTCCATGGTACATATATGTGTATATATGGTACATATGTTATGTACACATATGTGTGTGTGTGTGTGTGTGTGTACTACATCTTCTTTATCCATCCATCAGTCAATGGACATTTGGACTATTTCCATAACTTGGCTATTGTAGATGATGCTGATATAAACATCAGGGTACATGTATCCCTTTGAATTAGTATTTTTGTATTCTTTGGGTAAATACCTAGTAGGGCAACTGCTGGATCATAGGGTCGCTCTATTTTTAATTTTTTAGGAACCTCTATACTGTTTTTCAGAGTGGGTGTCCCAGTTTGCATTCCCACCAACAGTGTAAGAGGGTTCCCCCTTCTCCACATCCTCACCAGCACCTAATGTTTCTTGTATTGTTGATTTTGGCCATTCTGACAGGTGTGAGGTAAGTTCACATCCAGTTTTATAATAGTTTCAGGTGTACAATATAGTACTTCAGTACTTCCATACATCACCCTGTGCTCATCATGACAAGAGCACTTTGTAATCCCCATCACCTGTTTAATCCATCCCCTCACCCACCTACCCTCTGGTAAACATCAGGTTGTTCTCCATAATTGAGAGACTGTTTCTTGCTTTGTCTCTCTCTCTCTTGTTTTTTCCCTTTGCTTGTTTGTTTTTTCTCTTAAATTCCACATAGGGGCGCTCAGTTGGTTGGGTGTCTGACTTTGGCTCAGGTCATGACCCCAGGGTCCTGGGATAAAGCCCTACATTGGGCTCTGCTTAGTGGAGAGTTTTCTTCTCCCTCTCTCTCTCCCTCTGCCTCTCCCCCCAGCTTGTACTCTCTCTCTCTCTCAATCTCTGTCAAATAAATAAATAAAATCTTTTAAAAAATAATAATAAATTCCACATAGGAGTGAAATCACATGCTATTTGTCTTTCTCTGACTAACTTATTTCTCTTAGCTTTATACTTTCTGGCTCCATACATGTCATTCCAAATGCCAAGATTTCATTCTTTTTTATGGCTGGATATTATTCCATCATATATATATATATATATATATATGTATATGTATACCACTTCTTCTTTATCCACTCATCAATTGATGGACACTTGGGCTGCTTTCATATCTTGGCTATAGTAAATAATTCTGGTATAAATATAGGGGTGCGTGTATCCCTTTGAATTAGAGTTCTTATATTCTTTCAGAAAATATCCAGTAGTGCAATTGTTGAATCTTAAGGTAGTTCTATTTTTAACATTTTGAGGAACCTCCATACTGTTTTCCACAGTGACTGCACCAGTTTGCATTCCCACCAACAGTGTAAGAGGGTTCCCCTTTCTCCGCATCCTTGCCAACACCTTGCCAACATCCTTGCCAACACCTTGTTCCTTGTGTTTTTGATTTTAGCTATTCTGAAAGGTGTGAGGTGATATCTCATTGTAATTTCAATTTGTATTTCCCTGATGATAAGTAATGTTGAACATCTTTTCATGTCTGTTGATCATGTGTATATTCTTTAGAGAAATGTCTGTTCATGTCTTCTGCCCATTTTTTATATTGGATTATTTGCTTTTTAGGTATTGAGTTTTATAAGGTCTTTAAACATTTTGGACACTGGCCCTTTATTAGGTATGTCACTTGCAAGTATTTTCTCCCATTCCATAGGTTACTTTTTAGTTTTATTGATTATTTCCTTCACTGTGCAGAGCTTTTTATTTTGATTTAGTCCCAATAACTTAGTTTTTCTTTTGCTTCCCTTGCCTCAGGAGACATATCTAGAAAAATTTGCTAAGGCCAATGTCAAAAAGGTTATGGCCTGTGGTCTATTCTAGGATTTTTATGGGGTTTCAGGTCTCACATTTAGGTTTTTAATCAATTTTGAATTAATTTTTGTGTATGGTGTAATAAAGTTATCCAGTTTCTTTCTTTTGCATATTGCTGTCCAGTTTTTCCAGCACCAATTGTACAGACTGTCTTTTTCCCATTGGATATTATTTCCTGCCTTGTCAAAGATTAATTGACAATATAATTGTGGGTTTATTTCTGGGTTTTCTATACTGTTCTATTGAACTATGTATCTATTTTTGTGCCAATACCATACTGTTTTGGTTACTACAGCTGCATAATACAACATGAAGTCTGTAATTGTGATGCCTTCAGCTTTGCTTTTCTATTTCAAGATTGCATTGGCTCCTCAGGATCTTTTGTGGTTCCATACAAATTTTAGAATGGTTGTTTTAGTTCTGTGTAAAATGATGTTGTTATTTTGATAGGGATTACATTAAATGTGTAGACTGCTTTGTGTAGTAGAGATTTTTAAAGAATATTTGTTGTTCTAATCTATGAACATAGAATGTCTTTTGACTTCTTTGTGTCATCTTGCAATTTCTTTCATCAGGTTCTTGTCGTTTTCAGAGTATAGATCTTTCACCTCTTTGGTTAGGTTTATTCTTAGGTATTTTATTATTTTTGGTGCAATTGTAAATGGGACTGTTTTCTTAGTTTATCTTTCTGCTCTTTCATAATTGGTGTATAGAAATACAACAGATTTCTGCAGATTGATTTTGTATCCTTTGACTTTACTGAATTCATTCAACAGTTCTTTCAGTTTTTTGGTGGAGTCATTCAGGTTTTCTAAATAGAGTATCATGTCATCTACAAATAATGACAGTTTTACTTCTTCCCTACTGATTTGGATGCCTTTTATTTCTTTTTGTTGCCTGATTGCTGTGGCTAGGACTTCCAGTACTATGTTGAATAAAAGTAGTGAGACTGCACATCCTTGTCTTGTCCTGAATCTCACTTTTTCCCCATTAAGGGTGATGCTATCTCTGGGTTTTTTACATATGGCCTTTATTATGTTGACTTATGTTCTGTGTAAACTTATTTTGTTGAAGATTTTTCTCATGAATGTGTGTCATACTTTTATAAATGCTATTTCTGCATCTATTGAAATGATCATATGGTTATTATCCTTTCTTTTATTGATGTGATGTATCATGTTGATTGATTTGTGAATATTGAACCACACTTACAACCCAGCAAAAATTCTTACTTGTTCACATTGAATGTTTTTTTTTTAATGTATTGTTCAATTCAGTTTGCTAGTATTTTGTTGAGAATTTTTGCATCTGTGTTCATCAGAAATATTGGCCTCTTGGTTCTCTTTTTTACTGGTATCTTTACCTGGTTTTGATATGAGGTCAATGCTTACCTCATAGAATGAACTTGGAAGTTTCCTTTCCATTTTTTTGGACTAATTTGAGAAGAACAGGTATTAACTCTTCTTTAAATGTTTGGTAAAATTTACTTGTGAAGCCATATGATCATGGACTTTTGTTTGTTGGCAGATTTGTGATTACTGATTCAATTTCTTTACTGGTTATCAGTCTGTTCAACTTTTCTATTTCTTCTTGTTTCAGCTTTGGTAGTTTATATGTTTCTAGTAATTTATCCATTTCTTCCAGGTTGTCCAGTTTGTTGGTGTATATTCATAATATGCTCTTAAAATTGTATTTCTGTGGTGTTGGTTGTTATTTATCCTCTGTCATTTGTGAGTTTATTTGAGTCCTTTCTCTTTTTTTGATTAATCTGGCTAGAGGTTTATCAATTTTATTGATATTTTTCAAAGAATCAGCTCCTGTTTTCATTTATCTGTTCTATTGTTTTTTCAATTTCAATATCATTCCTTTCTGCTCTAATCTTTATTATTTCCTTCCTTCTGCTGGTTTTAGGTTTTGTTTGTTGTTTTATTTCTAGCTCCTTTTGGTGTAAGTTTAGGTTATTTATTTGTGATTTTTCTTGCTTCTTGAGGTAGGTGTGTATTGTTATATATTTTCTTCTTAGGACTGCTTTTGCTGCATTCCATATGATTTGGACCATTGTGTTTTCATTTTCATTTTCATTTGTTTCCATGTATTTTTTTAATTCTTTAATTTCCTGGTTGACCCTCTCATGTTTAGTAGCACATTATTTAACCTTATTTGTATTTATGTTCTTTCCAGATTTTTTCTTGTGCTTAATTTCTAATTTCATAGTGTTGTGATCAGGAAAGACGCATGGTATAACTTTAATCTTCTTGAATTTGTTGAGACTGATTTTGTGGGATGATATGTTATCTATGCTGGAGAATGTTCCATGTGCACTTGAAAAGAACATGTATTCTACTGTTTTAGGATGAAATGTTCTACATATATGTTTAAATCCATCTGTTCCAGTGTGTTCATCTAAACCCATTGTTTCCTTGTTGATTTTCTGTTTAGATGATCTGTTCATTGCTGTAAATGGGGTTTTAAATCCCCTATTATTTTGTGTTATTATCATTAGTTTCATTATGCTTGGTGTTGTTTTATGTATTGGGGTGCTCTTATGTTGGGTGAGTAAATATTTACAATTGTTATATCTTCTTTTGAACTCTCCCCTTTATTATACAGTGTCCCCCTTTTTCTCTTGTTACAGTCTTTGTCTGAAAGTGTATTTTTGTCTGATATAAGTATTGCTACTCTGGCTTTCTTCTAACATCCATTAGCAAGGTAGATGTTTCTCCATGCCCTCACTTTGAATCTGCAGGTGTCTTTAGGTCTAAAATGTGTCCCTTATAGAGAGCATATTGATGGGTATTATTTTTGTATTCATTCTGTCACCTTATGAATTTTGATTGGAGCATTTATTCCATTTACATTCAAAGTAATTATTGTTAGATATGTATTTTTGTCATTCTATTATTTGTTTTGTGGTTGTTTCTGAAGATTTTCTCTGATCCTTGTCTTTTTCTCTTTCATGATTTGCTGATTTTCCTTAGTAATATATTTGGATTTCTATCTCTTAATTCTTTGCATATTTACTAGTGATTTTTGATATATGGTTACCATTAGGTTTGTGTATAACCTCTTCTGCATTTAGCAGTCTATATTAAGTTATAGTCATGCAAGTTTGAACCAATTCTTGCTCCTCTTATTCTTATATTTTAGGTATAAGTTGTTATATTTTCTTTTCTTTTCTTTTGTGAATTCCTTCATTGATATTTTTACAGAAATATTTATTTTTATTGCTTTTGTGTTTCCTACCTTCATACTGTCACTTTTGGTGTCTCCTTTCCACTCAAAAAATCCCCTTTAATATTTCTTGCCGGGCTGGTTTAGTGGTCATCAACTCCTTTAGTTTTTGTTTCTCTGGGAAACTCTTTATCTCTCCTTCTATTCTGAATGATAGACTTGCTGGGTATTCTTGGGTGCAGATTTTTCCCATTCAGCACATTGAATATATCATGCCACTACTTTCTGACTTGCCATGTTTCTGTTGAGAAGTCTACAACTAGCCTTATGGGTCTTCTTTTGTAAGTTAAGGACTTCTTTTGTCTTACTGCTTTTAAGATTTTTCTTTATCACTATATTTTGCAAATTTAATTATAACATATCTTAGTGTTGGCCTGCTTTTGTTGATTTTGGTGGGAGTTCTCAGTGCTTCCTGGATATGGGTATCTATTTTATTCCCTCAGATTAAGGAAGTTTTCAGCTATTATTTCCTCAAATAAATTTTCTGCCCCTTTTTCTGTCTCTTCTTCTGATGCTCCTACAATATGAATGTTATTACATTTGATGGAGTCATTAATTTCCTTAAGTCTATTCTCATTTTGCATAATTGTTTTTTCTCTCTTTCAGTCAGCTAGATTACTTTCCATTACTCTGTCATCTAGGTCACTAAATTCGTTCCTCTGCTTCCTCCATCCTGCTGTTCATTCCATCAGACATGTTTCTCATTTCATTAATTGAGCCATTTCTCTCTGCTATGTTATTTATTATCTTGTGTTAAGGGTCTCACACATGTCTTCTATTCTTTATTCAAGTCCAGTGAGTATCTTTATGATCATTGCTTTAAATTCTCTATCAGGCATGTTATTTATATCTGTTTTACTTAGGTCTCTGGCTGTGGACTTGTTCTGTTCTTTCATTTGGGATAAATTTCTCTGTCTCTTCATTTTGTCTCCCTCCCTGTGTCTGTTTCTGTGTGTTAAGAAATTCAGCTTTAGAGAAAAGCTACAAAAAAAAAAAAAAAAGAAAGAAAGAAAGAAAGAAAGAAACTAACCTATGTCTTCTGCTCTGGAAAGTAGTGACTTTATCAAGAAGAGGTTCTGCAGTGCCCTGGCACTTCAGAAGAGTATTTTATGTGTGTTGCTTATGCTCTGCTCTTCTGTCTGAGTCACTTTTCCTTTTAGTGCAGTCATCTGCACTGACTCTGTGCCTACTGTGAGCTGTGCTTGCTCTCTGTGGTATTAGTGGGACCCAGGCAAGTCAGCTCTGAGGGAGTATGCCCACTGGATAACTTGGGAGTGGGGCAACAGTGTTAGCAAAATTTACACTGAGCCACTAGCCCTGTGCTGGATCCCCTGGAGCACTGTGGTGGCTGGGGGCTGCATGCCTTAACAGGTGGGGTTCGAGGCTGGGCACCGTGTTCAGTGATGGCTGGGCAGATCTAGGCCCAGCACGTGATGGTGGCTGTGGGCGCACAGCTGGGTGCAGTGCCTGGGTGTGGTGTACTGAAGCAACTATCTGCTTTCATTGATTTTTGATGAACTCATATTATAGCCAACTATATTTGTAATTTACAAATGAACATAATTTCACCATAAATGTTAGGTGATATTTTTTATGTTAATGACATATAAAAATACAACAATTAATATGTATATTGAAAGTTCACTCATCAATAACGTGAATTCTTTGTTGAATCAAATGATATTCTTTGAAACTCAGAAGAATATTTACTCAACTTTTTTGTGACATTCACAATACAATAGCTAAAGACATGGGCAGTCACACTTTTAAATTTAATTTGGATCATTAATATTTTTCTTCACTTTCATAAATCTAAACAGTGAACAAAAACAATAATCAGTACTTGATTTATAGAATCATAAGTTTGTCAGTTTCCATGGTGTAGATATTCTGTCTGTGTCAGATTTCAGTCCATCATCATGATGCAGTTGGGAAGAAATGTACAGTAGTACACCAACGTATAGATATAGTAGATTTAAATGCCTCAAGAGAATGGAGTAGAAAATGTAGTAAAACAATAAAAAGTGAGTTTTGAGCATTTACTCTCTTTGTTTTTAACATAATTCATGTAATTGTAAGCTTGTTTTATTTATTTTTAATAATGGCTATATTTAACAACCAGCTTGCCAAATTTCTGATGATTCACCAACTACCTTTATCAAGCCAATAAAAGCCAGCTCTGGTTATCCACTGAAAAATAGTACCATTGATTCATTAAAAATCTTCAAGGGATTCTGGGTGTGTTATCAAGCATATTTTTATTGAGATATAATTGACGAATAACATTGTGTGAGTTTAAGTTATACAACCATGTTGATTTGACATATTTATATATTGCAATATAATTACTACTGTAGCTTTGGCTAACACCTCTATCATGTCACATAAATATTATTATTTTTCTGTGATAAGAACATTGAAGATCTCGTCTCTTAGCAATTTTGAAGTACATCATAGAGTATTGCTGACTATAATCATGATGTTGTACATTAGATCTCCAGAACTTGTTCATCTTCTAACTTTAAGTTTGGACCCTTTGACCATTATCTCCCCATTTTCCCAAAGCCCAGCCCCTGGTAACCACCATTCTACTCTCTGATTCTGTGAGTTCATATTTTTTTACATGTAAAGCAAAACCACAATGAGATATCACCTCACACCTGTTAGAATGGCTGTCCTCAAAAAGACAAGAGATAACAAGTGTTGGTGAGGATATGGAGAAAAGGGACCACTTGTGCACTACTGATGGGAATGTAAATTGGTACAGCCTCTATGGAAAATAGCATGGAGGTTTCTTTAAAAATTATAAATAGAACTATAATATGATACAACACTCCCACTTCTGGATTTATTTCTAAAAGAAACGAAAACAGGATATCAAAAACATATTTGCTCTTCCATGTTTATTGCAGCATTATTCACAATAGTGAAGATATGGAAACAACACAACAACAATAGTGAAGATATGGAAACAACAAATAGTGTATGTCAATGAATGAATAGATAAAAGAAGGCTTACTGTATATATGCAGTAGAATATTATTCACCCATGAGAAAGAATGAAGTCCTGCCATTCATGACAACATGCATGGTATCCCTTATTTGTGGAATGTAGAAAACCTGACCTCATACCCAGCATGTTAATCATACAGAGGAACTCACTGTAGGAAAGTATCAACTGTTAAAATGATTACTACCTATAAACCCTCTCTGAATGTAAAGGTCTGCATATTGAATGGTATCTTTAATATTATTTGTGGTACTTATATAGCATCCTTCTTTGATACTTTCAATAATTTTTAAACAATAAATAAGCCAGCAAATATTATGGAAGTAGGAAACATCAGGATGGGAAACAAATGAAGAAGAGAGGAGTCTGAGGTAAAGAAGACTGAGATATGGAGATAGTAGCAGGAGGCATCCATCTCAATAGTTACCCTGAAAAAGTAACTCCAGTTGTATGTTTTCTATTCCTGCTATAATAAATTACCACAAATTTAGGATCTTACAACAACACCAATTTATTATTTTATACTTTGTTGTTTGGAAGTCTAATATAGGTCTGAGTGGCCTAAAATCAAGGTGTCTAAAGAGCTGCTTTTCCTCTCTTGTTGTACCAGGGAAAAATCCATTTCCTTGTTCATTCAGGTTAGTGTCAGAATTCAGTTTCTTACAGTTGTAGGGCTGAGGTCCCTGTTTCCTTGCTGGCTATTACTGAGAGTGATTCCTAGCTTTTAGAGACCACTCACATTCTTTGCCTCATGGCCCCCACATCTCATCTTCAAAGCCAGCAATGGCTGATTGGATCTCATGTTTTCCATCTCTCCTGACTCTTCTTCCACTGTGACATCTCTGTGACCTTTTCTGTCTTCCTCTTTTGCTTTTAAGGGCCCATGTTATTGCACTAGGCTCATTTGAATAATTCAATGTAATCTTCCCATTTTTAAGGTTGGTTGTTAAGCAATTTTAATTCCCTTTTGCCATATAACATAACACATTCACAGGTTCCAGGGATTATGACATGAACATCTTTGGAAGGGCCACTATCCTGCTTACCACATCAGAGCTTTCTAGAAGCAACATTTGAAGTCACTGATATTTATTTTTGCTTTTACCTATTTTGGTGTTAAGGAATGGTACCCTACTATACTTTTTTTTTCCATCTATCCCCCAGGAATATCTGGTTTTAGACATTTTATTCACCCTTAAGTGTAAATTGTTAAATGCTGTTTTTGCAGGGAAGTCACATTGTGTTTAGATAAAATATTTTCCATATTTTACCTCAGGCAGCTAATTATTAATCATGTTATTACTGTGTGACCTTGAGTAAGTTATTTAACTTCTCTAATCTTCAGTTTCTTCATCTACTGAATAGAGATCAAACAGATCCCTTGCAGCACTGTTGTGAGGATTAGAAATAATATGAGTAAATCCTGAGTCCAGAGCCTATCATATAGTAGGGGTTCAATAAATGATATCTGTTGTAATTATAAGCTATTATTTCATTTACTATGTTCCATTTGAAGTAAGAGTCATTTAGTTGGGGATCACCAATTATGTACCATGTGTACAATATGTACTTACAGCCAAATGATTAGATCTCACACAAAAAAATTCACAAAGTATTGGTCTCTGGCATTGATATATCTAATTTAAACAATTGACATATCTAACTTAGTGTAAGAATAATTTTCAGAATAAATTACTATATCTTTCAAACTTCTAATGAAGACTTATTATTGGATAATAGTAATAAGAGCTTTTCTTTGAACAAAGACACTATTTACATTATGGTATATTTGGCTCTTTAGCCATATAAAATTGTAAGCCATCTTTGACCTTAAAAATGTTGTTGGGAAAACTGGACAGCAACATGCAAAAGAATAAAACTGGACCACTATCATACATCATACACAAAAATAAATTTAAAATGGATTAAAGACCTAAATGTGAGACATGAAACCATAAAAATTCTAGAGGAGAATACAGGCAGTAACCTCTTTGACATCAGCTGTAACAACTTCTTTCTATATATGTCTTCTGAGGCAAGGGAAACAAAAGCAAAAATAAATTATTGGGACTTCACCAAAATAAAAGCTTCTGCACAGCAAACAATCAGCAAAACTAAAAGGCAACCTACTGAATGATAGAAGATTTTTGCAAATGACATATCTGATAAAGGGTTAGTATCTAAAATATATAAAGAACTTATAAAACTCAACACTCAAAAAATGAATAATACAATTAAAACATGGGTAGAAGACAAGAATAGATATTTTTCCAAAGAATATATCCAGATGACTAACAGACACATGAAAAGATGCTCAACATCACTCATCATCAGGGAAATGCAAATCAAAACAGCTGTGAGATATCACCTCACACTTGTCAAAATGGGGAAAATGAAAAATACAAGAAACAACAGGTGTTGGGGAGGATGTGGAGAAAGGGGAACCCTCTTGCACAGTTGGTGGGAATGCAAACTGGTGCAGCCACTCTGGGAAACAGTATGGAGGTTCTTCAAAAAGTTGAAAACAGAACTACCCTATGATCCAGCAATTGTGCTACTAGGTATTTACCAAAAGAATACAAAAAATACTAATTCAAAGGGATACGTGTACCCTGATGTTTATAACAGCATTATCTACAATAGCCAAATTATGGAAACAGTCCAAGTGTCCATCAACTAATGAATGGATAAAGAAAATGTGATAGAAAATGGCTAACAGGAGTGCCTGTGTGGCTGAGTTAGTTGAGTGTCCTGACCATTGGTTTCAACTCAGGTCATGATTTCAGGATCCTGGGATCGAGCCCTGTGTCAGGTTCTGTGCTCAGCATGGAGTCTGCTTGGGATTTTTCCCCCTCCCTCTCCCTCTGGTCTTCCCCTCCCAGCTCACACTCTCTCTATAAAATAAATAAATAAATAAAATCTTAAAAAAATAAAATGGCTGGGGCACCTGTGTGGCTCAGTCGGTTAAGCGTCTGACTCTTGGTTTCAGCTCAGTTCATGATCTCATGGGTCAGGAGATCAAGCCTTTCCTTGAACTCCATGTTCAGTGCGAAGTTTGCTTGAAGATTCTCTCCCTTTGCCCCTCCCCACTCTCTAAAATAAATAAATAAATCTTTAGAATATAATTAAAAAATAAAATGGCTAAAAGACACATGAAAAGATGTCAACACCACTCATTATCAGGGAAATGCAAATCTAAACTACAATGAGTTATCACCTCACACCAGTCAGAATGGCTAAAATTAACAACACAGGAAACAATGGTGTTGGCAAGGATGTAGAGATGTAGAGAAAGGGTAGAGAAAGGGTAACCCTCTTACACTGTTGGTGGGAATGCAAACTGCAGCAACCACTCTGGAAAACAGCATGAAGGTTCCTCAAAAGTTAAAAATGGAACTACTTTACCATCCAGCAATTGCACTACTTGGTATTTACCCAAAAGAGACAAAAAGACTGATTTGAAGGGATATGTGTATCCCACTGTTTATAACAACATTATTAACAATAGCTAAATTATGGAAAGAGCCCAAATGTCCATCAACTGATGAATGGATAAAGAAGATGTGGCACCATAGCACATAAGACTGTTGAATCACAGACCTGTACCTCTGAAACAAATAATACATTATATGTTAAAAAAAAGAAGAAGATAGCAGGAGGGGAAGAATTAAGGGGGGGAAATCGGAGGGAGAGACGAACCATGAGAGACTATGGACTCTGAGAAACAAACTGAGGATTCTAGAGGGGAGGGGGTGGGGTGATGGGTTAGCCTGGTGATGGGTATTAAAGAGGGCACGTTCTGCATGGAGCACTGGGTGTTATACGCAAACAATGAATCATGGAACACTACATCAAAAACTAATGATGTAATGTATGGTGATTAACATAACATAATAATAATAAAAAAAGAAGATGTGGTATGCATATATATATATAATGGACTATTAGCCATAAAAAGAATGAAATCTTGCCATTTGCAATGACGTGGATGGAGCTAGAAAGTATAATGCTAAGCTACATAAGTCAGTCAGAGAAAGACAAATAACATATAATTTCACTTATATGTGGAATTAAAGAAACAAAACTAATGAACAAAGAGATCAAAAAGAGAGAGAGGCAAACCAAGAAACAAATTCTTAACTATAGAGGATAAACTGATGGTTACCAGAAGGGTGGTGGGTGGGTGATGAGTTACATATGTGATGGAACTTAAGTAGTGCACTTGTGACGAGCATTGAGTGTTGTATGGAAGTGTTGAATCACTATATTGTACACCTGAAATTAATATTACATTGTAAGTTAACTAACTGGAATTTCAATAAAAACTTTTAAAAGTTCTACTACTTGAATACTCTATATACAACTGGTTCTTAAGACCTGCTGATTTTTCCTTTGTCAATTTTTTAAAATCCACCTCTTCTTTTCAATTCTTTCTAATGAGGTACAGGGTTTGGCTGTGCTAGCTAATGACTCAGGAGTAACAGAGATGGGAGTCATAAAAATCATGTAGGTTGAAAAATTATCAAATCCTGTGAATCAGGTGATGACCTTCAGGACGTAAGATGTATATCCAAAGGGATGAGAGAGTGATCATCAGATTATCAGTGGTGTTTTTAAAGGCATGGCATTTGTTGGTAGATTTTGTTTCCAGTTGCAAGGGACAGGCATTCAAGTGTTTGAAGTTGTTTGGCAGAATCGAGGAAGAGTGAAAAGACTCACTTCATCCCTCTCTTTCTGTTCTTTTTTTTTTGCTATCTGTGCCCAAATAAATTCCTTTTTTTCATTATATTATGTTAATCACCATACATTACCTCATTAGTTTTTGATGTAGTGTTCCATGATTCATTGTTTGCGTATAACACCCAGTGCTCCATGCAGAACGTGCCCTCTTTAATACCCATCACCAGGCTAACCCATCCCCCACCCCCCTCCCCTCTAGAACCCTCAGTTTGTTTCTCAGAGTGCATAGTCTTTCATGATTCTTCTCCCCCTCCAGTCCCCCCCCCCTTAATTTTTCCCTTCCTGCTGTCGTCTTCTTCTTCTTTTTTTTTTTAACATGTAATGTATTATTTGTTTCAGAGGTACAGGTCTGTGATTCAACAGTCTTACACAATTCACAGAGCTCACCATAGCACATACCCTCCCCAATGTCTATCAACCAGCCACCCAATCCCTCCCACCCCCCACCACTCCAGCAACCCTCAGTTTGTTTCCTGAGATTAAGAATTCCTCATATCAGTGAGGTCATATGATACATATCTTTCTCTGATTGACTTATTTTGCTCAGCATAGTGTTCTTTTAGACTGATTCCATGCCTTAGATTTTTAGGAAACAAGAATAGTTATAATAAAAGTAAATATATAGGATGTATTCCTCTATATCTCTCTATATCTCTGCTTAATTCTTCTAAAGATTTATAAAAACTCCCTTTGCTTTATTAAAAGCAATTATTTCCTTTAATGATACTGACACTTAAATGTTTACAGAGAATAGTAACATTTCTAAGTAAAATATTTAGCCACTTCTAGGCAGTTCATTCCCATAGACCTGGATATTTTGAGTCATTCTGCCTCTCATATGCTATCTTTTGGCAACCCTTTAATGACACAACTATACCTTTAGAACATTATTTATCTTTTAAAAGTAATATCTTCCTCTGAAGAACAATGTAATCATTAACTGTATAGTCTCAAGAATCAGACCACATGGGCTTGAGTATTTCTAATAATTTATTTTTGTGACTTTGAGAAATAGTTATTATTTTAACCTAACATTTGTTGACTACTTTTCATGTGTCAGGCACTGTGCTAAGTAACTTACATGAAGTATTTCATTTAATTCTCTTTGCTTTTTTGCTTCAGTTTCCTCATTTGTAAAATGAAGTTAATAATAGTTTGTATATCATCCATTTATAATGAAGAATAAATGTGATTTTTCTCATTTGTAAAATGAAGTTAATAAGTTTGTATATCATCCAATTATAATGAAGAATAAATGTGTTAATCTAATGCAGAGTACCTGACTCAAAGATGGCATAATTTTAGCCATTATTATCCTAATAGTTATAATTAGTCTATTCCAGTCCTCTTTTCTTCTTTTTTTTTTTGAAAGATTTTATTAATTTATTTGACAGAGAGAGACACAGCGAGAGGGGGAACACGAGCAGGGGGAGTGGGAGAGGGAGAAGCAGGCTTCCCGCTGAGCAGAGAGCCCAATGTGGGGCTTGACCCCAGGACCCTGAGATCATGACCTGAGCTGAAGGCAGATGCTTAATGACTGAGCCACCCAGGTGCCCCTCCAGTCTTTTCTTTTTCAAATTTGCTAAGAGCTAAAAAATCCTTTGGAATGTTGTGGTGCCTACAAAATTCAGCAGGTGCTGACCACATGTTGTTAATAGATCCTGAGAAACAGAGTGGAGCATGGCCCCTTTTTTCTTTCAGATAAAGACAAATACCATATGATTTCACTTATATGTGGAATTTAAGGAACAAAACAAATGAACAAAGGAAAAAGACAAAGAAAATAAACCATGCTCTTAAATATAGAGAACAAATGGGTGGTTGTCCTAGGGAAGGTGAGTGGGAGAAGGGGTGAAATAGATAAAGGTGATCAAGAGTAGACTTAGTGAGTACTGAAAAATGTACAGAATTGCTGAATCATTATATTGTATACCTGAAACTAATACAACACTATATGTTAATTATACTTTAATAAAAGAAAGAAAGAAAAAGGGATAAACTAAAAAAAAAAAAAAAACTAAGATTTTCCCTGCTCTGTAGTGGCAAGTGATATTTTATGAATTATATCTGATACTGGCCTTCCTAAAGTATGTTTTTACTATATTTTGGACTTTTAAGACATTTCATTAACAATTTTCTGAGGTTCATTTTAATGTAATTGTAGTTCTATTTTTACCATTTAATGAAAATATCCAATTTCCATATCAGAATCTCTTCAGGGTGTTCTATTTCCCCAGTATCCTTGGACTTTTATAAAATAAATACATAAATAAAGTAAATAAATAAATAAATAAATAAATAAAATGTCAAAAAATGTCCACCTCCATCTATTGATGATTTTAATGGCCTCCTTTCCTATTTCCTTCCCCATTTATCTATACTGCACATCACCTCCTCCCAATACATCTAGCTTGGATAGTGGATAGTGGCATCTATTTAAAAGAATATAGCCTTTTAGCTGAGGCACCCTCACGGCTTTTCTACAAGTTTCCTGTCAGGAGAGCAGATACTAGAGTAGATAAATGGATTCATCAGGCTTCTAACATCACTTACCCATCTATTGGTTCCAAGAGGGGTGAACAGGTAGTAAGGAATCTATGTCCCTTAACACATGCTACCAAACCCAACATTTGAGCACTTATCACCCAGTCATACAAGTCATTCTTAATCATAAACTCCCTGGAATCAAAGGATCCATGCCCATAGTATTATAAGTGTGTCACTGAGGTGTTACTGGAAGCCAACTTGTGATTATATTTAAACTTATTTATTTAGATTTTTTTTTTTTTTTTTTTTTTAGAAATAGAAATGTGTCATTGCACCTCAAATCATCTAGTATTTGGCAGTTCAAGATCACCATGCTAGGGCTGCCTGGATGACACAGTCTGTTTAGCTTCCAACTCTTGGTTTCTGCTCAGGTTGTGATCTCAGGGTTACAAGATCAAGCGCTCTGTCAGGCTCTGCGCTCAGCACAGAGTCTGCTTGAGACTCTCACTCCCTCTCCCTCTGCCCCTCCCACTCGTGCCCTCTTTCTCTCTCTCTCTCTCTCATATAAATAAATCTTAAAAAAAAAAAGATCACCATGCTAAATTCAGTCTTATGTCATTTGTGAAGGCTGTGTTGCTCTTAGATCAGAGACTCTGAGTGCCTTCTACCTTCTATTTATATGAAGTTCATAGTGTATCTTTGGAGGTACAATTGGCATAGACATTTTATAATTAGTTTTATAATTTTCTTCTGAACAATGTGGAATCTTTATATGACATATAGAAAAACATAACATGGATGATAAATTATGGAAAAGTACACTTTAAGAAAAATACAGTGAAGTGAGCTATTTTGAAGCCCTGCTCCTCAATTTGAAGCATTTCATTTCAAATAAAATTGACTATTTATGCATGTATTTCTATCTGTGCTACATTGTGGGAATAGTATCCCTCAATCACTATTATAGAATTAAAGGACTAAATAGATAAATGGAATAACAAATCAGTCCTTGTCCTGAAAGGCTGAGTTTTGTTGAATATCATCTTATGTATAAAGTTAATGCTTAGAAGGGCCTAGTTTCTCACTGTTCCCACTGTGATACACTCTATTGTTTTCAATAATCTTCCCTAAGAGAATGATGACACCAAAATGGTGAAGTAGATCTTAGCCTTCCTCCCCTTACAGACCTACAATTAGACATACCCATAAACAAAAACAGCTCTGGAAGAGCTCTGGAGTCCAATTAAGAAACTTCAGCAACACAATAGAACAAATATCTTGTAAATAATCACACAGAAAGGAAAGGGGGAAAAAAGCTTCATTTTGCCTGAATCATCTGATACCTAAGCCAAAATTACTCAACACTACCAGGGAACTCTTCAACTGGAAATAGTTCTGCCTGTAGGGAAAGAAAGAATGGGGTGAGCAAACTTATTCTGCAGCCTCTCAAGAATACACAGTGGGGAAAAGACAGTTTATTATCTTCAATAAATGGTTTTGGGAAGACTGGCTATTTACATGCAAAAGAATATATTTGGACCCCTATATTCCACCACTCACAAAAAAATAGCTCAAAATGGATTAAAGACTTACATTTAGTACTTGAAACCATAAAACTCCTAGAAGAAAACATCCTTGACATTCATTCTTGGCAATGAGTTTTTGGATATGACACCAAAAGTATAGAGAACAAAAGCAAAAATAAACAAGTTGTGCTACCTCAAACTTAATAGATGTTGCACAGCGAAATAAACAAATGAAAAATGAAAAGGCAACCTACAGAATGGGAGAAAATATTTGCAAACCATGTATCAGATAAGGGGTTAATATCAAAACAATGTAAGAAATTAAAGCAACTCCATAGCAATAAAACATATAACCCAATTAAAAAATGGGCAAAGGACCTCATAGACATTTTTTAAAAGTAGTCATGAAAAAAAGTGTTCACTACTGATCATCAGGGAAATGCAAATCAAGACCACAAGGACATATCATGTCGCACCTGTTAGAATAGCTATCATCAAAAAGAGAAGACGTGAAAAGTCTTGGCTAAGATGGATGAAAGGAACTCTTGTGCTCGGTTGGTGGGAAAGTAAATTGGTGCAGCCACCATGAGAAACAGAATGGAGGTTCCTCAAAAAAATTAAAAATAGAACTACCGTATGATCGAGCAATCCCACTTCTGGATATATATCCAAAGAAAATGAAATTGCTATCTCAAACAGATATTTTCACCCTCATGCTCATTGCAACATTATTCACTAGTGAAAACGTAAAACATCTAAGTGTGTATTGATAGATGAATGGATAAAGAAAACATTATGCACACACACGTATACACATACATACACAAACACAAACATACACAAAATGGAATATTATTCACTTGTAAAAAGAGAGGAAATCTTCCTATTTTCAACAATGTGAATGGATGTTGAGGACATTATATTATGTGAAAGAAGTCAGACATAGAAAGATAAGTACTGTATGATCTTATATATATGTGGAATATTTAAAAAGCCTAGCTTATAGAATAGAATGATAGTTACCAAGGGCTTGAGGTTGAAGGAAAGGGGTAGATGTTAGTCAAATGGAACAACACTGAATTAAGTCTGGGGGTCTAATACACACCATGATGACTACATTTAACAATACTGTGTTGTGTACTTGAAGGTTGCTAAGAGAGTAGATCTGAAATATTCACACCACACATGAAAAATATGATTATGTGAGGTGATGAATGTGTTGAGTAACCTTAGAGTTGTAATCATTTCATAATATCTGCATGCATTAAATCATCACGTTGTATACCTTAAACTTATACAATGTTATATGTTAATTACATCTTAATAAAGCTGGGGAAAAAGAGGAGTGAGTGGATGATAAGAATGTCTGGTCAACATAAAGAAAATAGTCAGGGTGATATTCAAGAAATGTGAATATATTATATATAACAAATCTCTGTAATTAGGCATAGAAATGTATTATTTTAATAGGAAATTATTAGGATAATGTCACCACTGAATAAATAATATTGGTAAGTGGAAGCTCTGCATTTAAAATAAATGTGGGTTTATACACAAATACTGAAATCATTGAACATTCCATAAAAACTAATGATGTACTATATGTTGGCTAATTGAATTTAAATAAAAAATTTTTTAAAATTAAAAAAATAAATGTGGTGCTTCAACCAGTATAAATTGGATTCTTTAATATTATCTCACCATAACACAAAAAGCATGAACTTGTATTAATCTTCTATAATAGATTGATTATGCACTGTATTCATGGGAGGTTGGAAAATCAGGCCATTTTCTGGAATTTAAGGTGTTGCGTTATTTCATTAATCATTTGTTTACAACAAATATCTAAAAAATAAATTCAAAATGTGAACCCTTCAGGTATGGAGTAACACCTGTATCTTGGTATTTTTCTTTTCTTTTTTGAAATACTATATTAATTTGGAATGAGGCATGGTTCTGTTAATGTATTTGAAGATTCTCCAAAACAGGGGGCTGAAACAATTTCCACACCACTGGCGGTTGAGACATACCTCTAGGTATTTTGAGTTTATTAACTACAATTAGAAAGTTTTTAAGGTTCACTATAAGTGCAATAAACATTACAAACATTGGATAAAATGGGATTTTTAATAGATTTAATTGAGAGGTGAGTATAAAGCATTTTGCAGTCTTTATTGTAATGACAAGAAGACTGCTTAAGTGTGAATCCAAAACAGTTACAGCTTTTAAATTTTAAAGCATTTGGTAAATTATTGCTGAGTTTTTTTCTGTTGCCAATAGCAAAGTGCTTTTCCATTAAGAGAATTCATGCCTTTCAAACATTTTAAATATGACAATATTTATAAATGTGTGATTTGGAGGAATTGCCTAAATTCTTTTTCCTAATTTCTTTTCTCTTCAGGATAGAGTCTTTCAACAAGTAATTTGTAGTAATGACTGTGTTGGCTTCAATTTTAGAGTGTAATAGCTATGTTAAAGATTAACTATCTGGTCTTACTGAAGCCAACACAGAATTTGCTGCTGTGTTTTTTCTTTAGTAATAAATAAATTGCAGAATTTAAAAATAATAATATAAGAATAAAAAAATAAAATAAATGTGGATGGGGGCCAGAGAAAGATGTATCTAAAAAAGAATGAGGAGAGAGATGTAGGGCCATGAGAAAAAATAAATGTGCAAAGTAAAGAAGTAGAGACCTAAGTAACAGAGGTAGATTTTCCAATCATAAAGAAAAATCAGTGCCTCTGAGACAGACTGATTTTTGTAGCTAATGTCTTTCCATTTAAAAAATCTGGCATCTATGCTGTCTTGGTGATCACTGCTTTGTAATATAGCCTGAAATCAGGCAACGTGATGCCCCCAGCTTTGTTTTTCCATTTCAACATTTCCTTGGCAATTCGGAGTCTTTTCTGATTCCATACAAATTTTAGGATTGTTTGTTCCAGCACTTTGAAAAATGTCATTGGAATTTTGATCGGGATGGTGTTGAAGGTATAGATTGCTCTGGGTAGCATAGACATTGTAACAATGTTTATTCTTCCGATCCATGAGCATGGAATGTTTTTCCATCTTTTTGTGTCTTCTTCAATTTTTTTCATGAGTGTTCTGTAGCTCCTAGAGTATAGATCCTTTATGGCTTTGGTTAGGTTTATTCCAAGGTATCTTATGGGTTTTGGTGCTATTGCAAATGGAATCGTTTCTCTAATTTCTCTTTCTATAGTTGCATTGTTAGTGTGTAAGAAAGCAACTGATTTCTGTGCATTGATTTTGTATCCTGCCACATTACTGAATTGCTGTATGAGTTCTAGTAATTTGGGGGTGGAGTCTTTTGTATTTTCCACATAAAGTATCATATCATCTGTGAAGAGAGAGAGTTTGACTTCTTCTTTGCTGATTTGAATATTTTTTTTCTTTTTGTTTTCTGATTGCTTTTGCTAGGACTTCTAGTACTATGTTGAACAATAGTGGCGAGAGTGGGCATCCTTGACGTGCTCCAGATCTTAAGGGGAAGTTCTCAGCTTTTCCCTATTGAGGATAATAGTTGCTGTGGGTTTTTCATGTATGGATTTTATGAGCTTGAGGAATGTTCCCTCTATCCCTATACTCTGGAGAGTTTTAATCAGGAAAGGATGTTGTATTTTGTCAAATGCTTTTTCTGCATCAATTGAGAGGACCATATGGTTCTTCTCCCTCCTCTTATTAATGTGTTCTGTCACACTGATTGATTTGGAATGTTGAACCACCCTTGCATCCTGGGGATAAATCCCACTTGGTCGTGGTGGATGATCCTTTTAATGTATTGTGGATCCTATTAGCTAGGATTTTGTTGAGGATTTTGGAATCCATATTCATCAGGGATATCGGTCTGAAATTCTCCTTTTTGAAGGGGTCTTTGCCTGGTTTGGGGATTAAGGTAATGCTGGCCTCATAGAATGAGTTTGGAAGTTTTCCTTCTGTTTCAATTTTTTGAAACAGCTTCAGGGGAATAGGTATTATTTCTTCTTTGAATGTTTGGTAGAATTCCCCAGGGAATCCATCAGGCCCTGGACTCTTGTTCTTTGGGAGGTTTTTGATCACTGCTTCAATCTCGTTACTGGTTATTGGCCTAATCAGGTTGTCAATTTCTTCCTGTTTCAGTCTTGGGAGTTTATAGGTTTCCAGGAAGGCATCCATTTCATCCACGTTGTTCAGCTTTTTGGTATATAGTTGTTGATAATAATTTCTAATAAGTGTTTCTATTTTCTTGGTGTTAGTCGTGATCTCTCCCCTTTCATTCATAATTTTATTAATTTGGGTCCTTTCTCTTTTCTTTTGGATAAGTCTGGCCAGTGGTTTATCGATCTTATTAATTCTTTCAAAGAACCAACTTCTAGTTTCGTTGATCTGATCTACTGTGTTTCTGGTTCCTAAGTCATTGATCTCTATTCTTAATTATTTCTCTTCTAATGGGTGGCTTAGGCATCATTTGTTGCTTTTTCTCTAGTTCTTTAAGTTACAGAGTTAGACGGTGAATTCGGGATTTTTCTATTTTTTTGAGTGAGGATTGGATGGCTCTGTATTTCCCCCTTAGGACCACCTTTGCAGTATCCCATAGATTTTGGACCGATGTGTTTTCATTCTCATTGGTTTCCATGAATTGTTCTTCTTTGATTCCCTGGTTGATTCAAACATTGAGCAGAGTGGTCTTTAGCTTCCAAGTGTTTGAATTTCTTCCAATTTTTTTTTGTGATTGAGTTCCATTTTTAAAGCATTATGGTCTGAGAATATTCAGGGAATAGCCTCAGTCTTTTGGTGTTGGTTGAGACCTGATTTGTGACCCAGTATGTGGTCTATTCTGGAGAAAGTTTCATGTGCTCTCGAGAAGAATGAGTATTCTATTGTTTTAGGTTGTAAATTTCTGTATATATCTATGAGGTGCATCTGGTCGAGTGTGTCATTGAAGCTCTTGTTTCTTTGTTGATTTTCTGCTTAGATGATCTGTCTGTCGCTGAGAGTGGAGTATTGAAGTCTCCTACAATTAACGTATTGTTATCAATATGACTCTTCATTTTGGTTAACAGTTGGCTTATGTAGATGGCTGCTGCCATGTTGGGGGCATAGATATTTACAACTGTTAGATCTTCTTGTTGGATAGACCCTTTAAGAATGATATAATGTCCTTCTGTGTCTCTAACTACATACTTTAGTTTAAAATCTAATTTGTCTGATATAAGAATTGCTACCCCGGCTTTGTTTTGAGGTCCATTGGCATGGAAGATGGATCTCCATCCCTTCACTTTCAGTCTGGATGGATCTTTTCAAAATGAGTCTCTTGTAGGCAGCATATGGATGGGTCCTGTCTTTTTATCCAGTCTGCAACCCTGTGCCATTTTATGGGAGCATTTAAGCCGTTCATGTTGAGAGTGATTATTGAAAGGTATGAATTGATTGTCATCATGTTGCCTGTGAGATCCTTGTTTTTATAGATTGTCCTTGTAAATTTCTGTTGTATGTCACTCTTGGGGTCTTTCTCCTTTTATAGAACCCCCCCTTAATATTTCTTGCAGGCCCGGCTTAGTGGTCACATATTCTTTCAGTTTCTGCCGGTCTTGGAAGCTCTGCATCTCTCCATCCATTCTAAATGACAGGCTTGCCAGACAAAGTATTCTTGGCTGCACGTTTTTCTCGTTTAATACCCTGAATATGTCTTGCCAGGCCTTTCTGGCTTGCCAGGTCTCTGTGGATAGGTCTGACGTTATTCTGATGTTCCTCCCTCTGTACGTAAGGAATCTCTTCCCCCTAACTGCCCTTAAGATGGTTCCCTTGGTTCTAAGATTTGCAAGTTTTACTCTTACATGCTGGGGTGTTGGCCTGTTTTCCTTGATCTTAGGAGGGGTCCTCTCTGCCTCTAGGACACGAATGTTTGTTTCATTCCCCAGATTAGGGAAGTTCTCAGCTATGATTTGCTCAAATATATCTTTTAGTCTTCTCTCTGTCTCCACCCCCTCAGGGATTCCAATAATTCTGACATTGGAATGCTTCGTGGTGTCAATTATTTCTCTGATTCTATTTTCATGGATTCTGAGTTGTTTTTCCCTGGTCTCCTCTTTTCCCTTTTTATCTATTAAATTGTCTTCCAGGTCACTAATTCATTCTTCTGCCTCACTTTCCCTAGCTGTTAGATTATTTAGTTTAGATTGGATCTCATTGATATCATTTTTAAGTTCTGCCAATTCAGCTTTCATTTCAGCCCTTAGAGACTCTATGTTGCCATTAATCAATTTCTCCACTCTAGCTATTGTTTTCACAATTGCTAGCCTAAATTCCATCTCCGACATCTTGGTTATATCTGTATCTATTTGTAAATCTGTGGCATAAGTCATAGTCTCTGAGTCTTTCCTATTTTGGGGGTTCCTTTTCCTAGTCATTCTGCTGAGGGGTGGTTGAGGGAATGTATAGAGTCCAAATTGACCACAACTCAAACAAGATGCACCTGTTTTCTAGGGACCTTAGGGTTGCTGGCCTCTTGTTTTCCCAGCCTGTCTTCTGGAGGAGGGGCCTGCCGCGCTGTTTACTCAGTCCACCCTGTTTGGGCAGAGTTCCCCTGCCCCCTGTGGCAGGGGGTTGGCTCAGTGAAAACCGGTTTTTTAGGGCTTTTGATCTCTGGCGGCTTTCTCTGGTGGTTTTCCCGGTCTCTTCCAAGAGTCAGAGCAGAAGAGACCATTTCCAACCCTCTGCCTCAGAGCAGAGAGATCGCAGTCTGTTCTTCAATGAGCTCTCCAGGCCATACTATCTCCATTTCTGTGTGTGCTGCTATAAACTGCAGTGTCCTGGGTTGTGCGCCCCTTAGCAGTGTTCCCAGTCCTTGCCTCCAAGTCAGGGCACGTCTCTGCCCTTTGTGCTTCTCAAACCGCCAGCTGCCCCCTGTTCGCCCGCATGGCCCCGCTGCTCCAGGTTTCCGTCAGGGGCTGCCCTAAAGTCCTTTCCCTGCTACTACCGGTCTGCGAGTCTGTGCCCTGTCCCCAGTGCTGGAGGCTATCGCTAACTGGCGGTGTAGGATCCTGGCGGCTGGGCTCCCTCCCCCTTTCGTTTATCCTCTGATATCTGCCCGTGGAATCATGGCTCCCCAATTCGTACCTCGAAACCAACCGCCTGTGATATTCTGTTTGTAGAGATCCAGATCTATCTTCTTATATCTCAGGCTGATTTCATGGGTGTTCAGAGTGGTCTGGTAGGGGGGGTATAGCTCAGGGGTAGAGCATTTGACTGCAGAGTGGTCTGGTAGATATCCAGCTCAATTCTGGGGACCAGTTGGAATAGGGTCCCCTACTCCTCCGCCTTCTTTTTTCCTCCTCCAACAGCAACCGCTGCTTCTCTCACGTTTTCTCCCGCAGGATGACTTCCTGCCTCTTGAGCTCCTTTGCAAAAGACTGACCCTGGCTAAGACGCTGGGAATAAGCTGAGGGGCTGTGCCCTCTACCAACAAATGTTGTAATTCTGATCACCCGAGAAATTCATTTCCAGGTTAGTGCAGCATGGAGAGACACCCACTCACCCACCACAACATCCTACCACTCCTCCCACGGCAGTCTGTCACTCATCAACTGTATGTCCTTCCTGCCCCTTTTCTGTGCTGCACACCTCTGTGTTTGCCCAAGTGAGAGCAATTTCATTCTTTTTATGGCTGAATAATATTCCATTGTGTGTGTGTGTGTGTGTGTGTGTGTGTGTGTGTGTGTCTTCTTTATCCATTCATCTATCAATGGAGACTTGGGATACTTCCATAATTTGGCTATTGTAAATAATGCTGCCCTAAATAAACATATGGGTGCATGTATTCTATTCAATTAGTGTTTTTGCATATTTTTGGTAAATACCCACTATTGTGATTACTGGATCATAGGGTACTTCTATTTTAAAAATTTTGAGTAACCACCATACTGTTTTCCACAGTGATTGTACCAGTTTGCATTCCCAAAAAAGTGCAAGAGGGTTCCATTTTCTCCACATCCTTGCCAACACCTGTTGTTTCTTTTGATTTTGATTTTAGCCATTCTCACAGGTGTGAGCTGATATCTCATTGTAGTTTTGATTTGCATTTCCCTAATGATGAATAATGTTGAGCATCTTTTCATGTATCTGTTGGCCATCTGTATGTCTTCTTTGGAAAAATGTCTGTTCATGTCTTCTGCCCATTTGTTAATTGGATTATTTGTTTTCTGGGGTGTTGAGTTGTATCAGTTCTTTGTATATTTTGGATACTAACACTTTAGCACATATGTCATTTGCAAATATTTTCTCCCATTCTGTGGGTTGCCTTTTAGTTTTGTTGATTGTTTCATTCAATGTGCAGAAGCTTTCTGTTTTGATGTAGCTCCAAGAATTTACTTTTGCTTTTATTTCCCTTGTCTCATGAGACATACATCGAAAAACGTTGCTAGGGCCGATGTCAGAGACGTTGCTGCCTGTGCTCTCTTCTATGAGTCTTATGGTTTCAGAACTCACATTTAGGTCTTTAATCCATTTTGAGTTTATTTTTGTAGATGGTATAATAAAGTGTCCAATTTCAATAATTTTGCATGTAGCTGACCAGTTTTCCCAGAAGCATTGCTTAAAGAGACTGTCTTTTTCTCATTGCATATTCTTTCCTTTGTTGAAGATTACTTGACCATATATTTGCAGGTTTATATCTGGGTTTTCTATCCTGTTCCATTGATTTCTGTGTCCATTTTTGTGCTACTACCATACTCTTTTGATTACCATACCTTTGTAATAAAACTTGAAATCTGGAATTGTCATACCTCCTGCTTTGCTTTGCTTTTTCAAAATTGCTTTGGCTATTCACAGTCTTTTGTGGTTCCATGCAAATTTTAGGATTGTTTGTTCTAGTTCTGTGAAAAATGCTGGTAGTATTTTCATAGGGATTGCTTTAAATTGTAGATTGATTTGGGTAGTATAGATATTTTAATAATATTGTTTCTTCCTATTCATGGAATGCTTTTCCATTTTTTTTGTGTGTGTGTGTGTTTCCTCTTCAGTTTTGTCCATAAGTGTTCTATAGTTTTTAGAGTATAGATCTTTTACCCCTTTGGTTAGGTTTGTTCCTATGTATCTTATGGTTTTTGTGCAATTGCAAATGGGATCAATTACTTGATTTCTTTTTCTGCTGCTTCATTATTGGAGTATAGAAATGCAACAGATTTCTGTACATTGATTTTATATCCTATGACTTTGCTGAATTCATGTATTAGTTTCTTGCAATCCATAAGCTTGGTATGTCTTTCCATTTCTTTGTGCCATCTTCAATTTATTTCATCATTGTTACATAGTTTTCAGAGTACAAGTCCTTCACCTCTTTGGTTAGGTTTATTCCTAGGTATCTTATTTTTGATGCAAGTGTAAAGGGGATTTTTTTTCTTTATTTCTTTTTCTGCTCCTTCATTATTACTGTATAAAAATGCAACAGATTTCTGCACATTGATTTTGTATCCTGAGACTTTACTAAATTCATTTATCCATTCTAGTAGTTTTTTCTTGGAGTCTTTCAGATTTTCTACATATAGTATAATGTCATCTGCAAATAGTGGAAGTTTTACTTCTTCCTTGCTGATTTGGATGCCATTTATTTCTTTTTGTTTTCTGGTTGTTGTGGCTAGGACTTCCTGTATTATGTTGAATAAAAGTGGTGAGAGTGGACATACATTTCTTGTTCCTGACCTTAGTGGGAAAGGTTTCGATCTTTTCTTATTGAGTATGATATTTTCTGTGGGTTTTTCTATATGCCTTCATTATGTTGAGGAATGTTCCCTCTAAATCTACTTTGTTCAGGGTTTTTATCATGAATGGATGTTATAGTATGTCAAATGATTTTTCTGCTTCTGTTGAAATGATCATGTGGTTTTTATCCTTTCTGTTATTGATGTAATGTTTCACATTGATTGTTTTGTGAATATTGAACTACTCTTGCATCCCAGGATTAAATCCCACTTGATTATGGTGAATGATTTTTTTATGTATTGTTGGATTTGGTTTGCATGCTAATAAATTTTGTTGATGATTCTTGTGTCTATGTTCATTGGAAATACTGGCCTATGGTTCTGTTTTTTGTGGTATCATTATCTGATTTGGGTATCAGGGTGAGACTGGCTTTCTAGAATGAATTGGGAAGTTTTCCTTCTACTTTTTGGAATAGTTTGAGAAGAATGATTATTAACTCTTTTTGAAATGTTTGGTAAAATTTGTCTGTGAAGCCATCTGCTTCTGGATTTTTGTTTTTTTTTACTATCATTATGGATTGAATTTCCTTGATGGTAATTGTTCAGTTCAGGTTTTCTATTTCTTCCTTCTTCAGTTTTGGTAGATTACATTTTTCTAAGAACTTATCCATTTCTTCTGGGTTGTCTAATTTGTTGACATATAGTTTTTCATAATATTCTCTTTCAGTTATGTGTATTTCTGTGGTGTTGGTTGTTATTTCTACTCTTTCATTGGTGATTTTGTTTGAGTCATTTCTCTTTTTTTTTCCTCTTTTTTTGATGAGCCAGGCTAGAGGTTTATAAATTTTGTTGATCTTTTCAAAGAACCAGGTCTTGGTTTGATTGATGTGTTCTATTTTTCTTTTAATTTCTATATCATTTTTTAATGCTCTAATCTTTATTATTTCCTTCCTTCTGCTGGTTTAGGTTTTGTTTGTTGTTCTCTTTTCTAGCTCCTATAGTTGTAAGGTTAGGTAGTTTTTTGAGATTTTTCTTGCTTCTGGATTTAGGCCTGTATTGCTATAAATTTGCCTCTTAGAACTGCTTTTGCTGCATCCCAAAGGGTTTGGACAGATGTGTTTTCATTTTCATTTCTCTCCACGTAATTTTTGATTTCTTCTTTGATTTCTTGGTTGACCCCTTCATTGTTTAGTAGCATGTTATTTAACCTGCTTGTATTTGTGGTCTTTCCAGATTTTTTCTTGTGGTTAATTTCTTGTTTCATAGCATTGTGGTCAGAAAAGATTCATGGTTACAACTTTGATCTTCTATTTGTTGAGGCTTATTTTGTGGCCTAATATGTGATCTATTCTAGAGAATATTTTGTGTGTACTTGAAAAGAATACATATTCTGCTGTTTTAGTATGGAAGGCTCTGAATATATCTGTTAAATTCATTTTATTCAGTGTGTCAACTAAAGCCACTGTTTCCTTCTTAATTTTGTTTCAGTGATCTTTTCATCAATGTAAGTGGGGTGTTAAAGTCCCCTAGTATTACTGTATTATTATCAATTACTTCCTTTATGTTGTTAAACAGTTTTATATATTTGGGAGCTCCCATGTTGGTTGCATAAATATTTATAATTGTTATATCTTCCTGTTGGATTGCCCTGTATTATTATATAGTGCACTTCATTGTTTCTTTTTACAGACTTTGTTTTAAAGTCTCTTTTGCCCAGTATAAGTATTGCTATTCCAGCTTTCTTTTGACCCCCATTTGCATGATAAACCTTTCTCCATCCCCTCACTTTCAATCTGCAGGTGACTTTAGGTCTGAAATGAGCCCCTTGTAGGCATATATAAAATAACATGATAATATTATTATCATGTTCAGTTAACCACATATAGCGTATCATTAGTTTTTGATGTAGTGTTTGATTCATTAGTTGCATATAACACTCAGTGCTCATCACAACATGTGCCCTCCTTAATATCTATCACCTGGCTACCCCATCCCCCCAACCCCTCCCCTCTGTAACCCTCAGTCTGTTTCCTGGAGTCCAGAGTCTCCCATGGTTTGTCTCCCTCTCTGATTTATTTTTTAATCCACTTTGTTACCCTATCTCTTTTTATTGGAGCATTTAGTCCAATTTCATTCAAAGTAATTAATGGTAGATATGTATTTATTGCCATTTTGTTACTTGTTTTTTTTTTTTTTTTTTTTTTTTGCTATTTTTGTAGTTTTTCTGTGATCCTTTCTTCTCTCTTTCATGGTTTGCTGGTTTTCTTTAGTGGTATACTTGAATTCCTAACTCTTTATTTTTTGCATATTTCTTAGTTTTTTAAATTTGTGGTTACCATTCAGTTTATATAACATCTTTTGCATATAGCAGTCTATTAAGCTGATGATTGCTTGATTTTGAACCCATTCTTTACTTCTCTCCCCTCCACATTTCTGATATTTGGTATCATATTTTACATTCTTTTATTTTGTGTTTTTCTTGACTGATTTTTGCATGTATACTTGATTTATTTGCTTCTGTGCTTTCTATTTTTCTTATTTTTTTTCCTCTCCAGAGTCACCCTTATCATTTCTCTTAGGGCTGGTTTAGTGGTCAAAAATACGTTTAACTTTTGTTCATCTGGGAAACTCTTTATAGGAGTAGATTGCACCTTAAGAAACCATTTTATTTGCTCTTCCATAAGAAACTCCACTCCTCATCTGTCAGTTTTTTGTTTTTTGGGTTTTTTTAAAGATTTATTTATTTGACACAGAGAGAGACAGCTAGAGAGGGAACACAAGCAGGGGGGAGCGGGAGAGGGAGAAGCAGGCTCCCGGCTGAGCAGGGAGTCTGATGTGGGGCTCGATCCCAGGACCCCGGGATCATGACCCGAGCTGAAGGCAGATGCTTAATGACTGAGCCACCCAGGCGCCCCCGTCTGTCAGTGTTTTATCATGAGATCACAGCCATTCAGTGATGTCCTCAGGCTCCACTTCTAATTTTACTTAGTTATCTTGCTATTTCTACCACATCTGCAGATATTTCCTCCACTGAAGTCTTTGAACCTATCAAAGTCATTCAGGAGCGATGGAATCAATTTCTTCCTAACTCCTGTTAATGTCACTATTTTGACTTTCTCTCATGAATCATCAATATTTTTAATGACATCTCAAATGGTGAATCCTTTCCAGAATCCTTTACAGAATTTACTTTTCCAGTTAACTTTGCCTAGGCTACCAGGTGCATTGTCAATGAGCAGTAAGATTTTGAAAGGAATCTTATTTTTTTCTGAGCAGTAGTTCTCAATGGTGGGCTTAAAATATTCAGCGTACCATGTTATAAACAAATATTCTGTTGTCCAGGCTTTGTTGTTCTATTTATAGAGCATAAGCAGAATAGATTTACTATAATTCTTAATGGCTTTAGGATTTTTGGAATGTTAAATGAGCATTGACTTCAACTTAAAGTCACTGTCTGCATTAGCCCCTAACAAGAGAGTCAGTGTGTCCTTTGAACATTTGAAGCCAGACATTGACTTCTCCTCTCTAGCTATAAAGTCCTAGATGGCATCTTCTTCCAATAGCAGGCTGTTTCATCTACATTGAAAATCTATTGTTTAGTGTAGCTACCTTCATTAATTATCTTAGCTGGATCTTCTGGATAACTTCCTGCAGCTTCTACATCAGCACTTGCTACTTCACTTTCACTTTTATGTTATGGAGAATGCTTCTTTCCTTAAATCTCATGAACCAACCTCTGTTAGCTTCAAACTTTTTTTTTTTCCAGAAATTTCCTCACCTCTCTCAGCCTTCATAGAGTTGAAGAATTTGGGCCTTGCTCTGGGTTAGGGTTTGGCTTAATGGAATTTGTGACTGGTTTGATCTTCTATCCGGACTACTAAAAGTTTCTCCATATCAGCAATAAGGCTATCATTATCATTTTTGTGCTCACTGGAGTAGCACTTTTAATTTCCTTCAAGAACTTTTCCTTTGCATTCACAACTTAGCTGTTTGGTGCAAGAGGCCTTTCTTTCATACTATTCCAGGTTTTGGTATGCCTTCCTCACTAAGCTTTTATTTCTAGCTTTTAAAGTAGAGACATGCAACTCTTCACTTGAATACTTAGAGGCCATAGTAGGGTTATTAAGTGGCCTTAAATCAATATTGTGATTTTTGTGTCTCAAGGAATAAGGAGGCTGGAAGTGAAGGAGAGGGATGGGGGAATGGCTGGTTGATGGAGCAGTCAGAATACACACATTTATCAATTAAGTTTGCTGTCCTGTGTGGGTGTGGTTCATGGCCCCCTGAAACAATTACAATAGTACCATTTAAGGTCACTGATGACAGGTCACCATAAGAAATATAATAACAATGAAAAAGTGTGAAATATTGCAAGAATAACCAAAATGCAACAGAGACCTGAAATAACCAAATGTTGTTGGAAAAATGGTGCCAATAGGTTTGCTTGATGAGGGACTGCCACAAACCTTTAATTTATATAAAAAATGCAATATCTAAAAATGCAATAAAGGGAAGCACAATATAATGAGGTATGCCTTATATTTAGACAATATTGTCCTTTAGTTCATGTGTCTTCCAAAAAATCTGAAGTGGATGCACAACTGGAATAAAGGCGACACACCCAGGAAGTGGCTTCTCAGTTAACAAGGAGAAAACACAAGGATTATTCTCTGTGTTCACTGTTTTTTAAATGTTTTCATTAGAGACTTTGATACAAAATAATGAAGATTCATTAAGTGCTAAGAAAATGTCAAACTATAATATGTTGGGGTACGGTTCACTGGTAATTGATCAGAATACAGAATCAGAATGTATTTATTTTTAAAAGATTTTATTTATTTACTTGAGAGAGAGACACAGAGAGCACAAGCAGGGGGAGTGGCAGAGGGAGAGAGACAAGCAGACTCCCCACTGAGCAGGAAGCCTGATGCAATGTGCAGCTTGATCCCAGAACCCTGAGATCATGACCTAAGCTGAAGGCAAATGCTTAACCAACTGAGCCACCTAGGTGCCTCCAGAATCAATTTAAAATGACCTTTATTGAATATAAATTAAACATTCCAATGGCATGTCACTATGGCTTCTGAAGAGAGTATAAGGAAGCAGTTTTCAAAATCATTTTATTTTTGTTAAGTAAATGTTTTTCAGAAAACAAATATCTTTTCTTACCTAGTGTCTACTTTTGAATGTCACAGCAAATGTAGGTTACGTAATATATTATAAGTAACAATGGATATGTATGTACATCATTATTAAAAATTATGTATCGTAAAATAATTTTCAAATATTGTTTCTGTTTTCCATTATTCCTTTTCATCAACTCTGTAATTTTATGAAGTAGAGCAGAATTTGTTATTTCTGTTTGACAGATTGGTAAATTGAGATGCAGTGGTTAAACCACTTGCTCAAAATTACAGTTAGTTATACCACATGTTCTTTATACATTCATCTATTGATGGACAGACACTTGGGCTGCTTCCATAATTTGGCTATTATAAATAATACAATAAACATATAGAATTGTTGAATCACTATATTGTACACCTGAAACTAATATAACATTGTATGTTAACTATACAGGAATTAAAATTAAAAAGATACAGAGATAGGTAGTGGAAGTGATAGGATAGACAGTGAGTCTCCTGATCCTTTACATTTATGTTAGCCTTCATTCATTCACTCACTAAATAAATACTTTCGACACCTTCCACATGTGAGGCATTCTTCTGGATTCTGGGATATGGTGAGACAATAACTCATGGTTCCTGCCCTTATTGAGTTTATACATTCCAGAAATATAAAGACTTGTAGATAGCTACCTAAAGACTTGTAAAAGTTTGCAATATTGGGTAAAATATTTAAAACATATAGTTTTCTATAAAATGTAAAATAAGAGGGGCACCTGGGTGGCTCAGTTGGTTAAACGTCCTACTCTTGATTTCGGCTCAGGTCATGATCTCAGGGTTGTGAGATCAAGCCCAGTGTTGGGCTCTGCTCTGGGCATGGAGCCTGCTTACGATTCTCTCTCTCCCTCAGCCCCTTCCACCCCCCCCCAAAAAAAAGTAAAATATGAGTGGTTAAATGAAATGTGATATTTTTATGAGTTAGAGGTATAATACACCAGATAGATTCATGGAAGGAAGAATTTGATTTAAAAATGTGTGCACAAAAATGTATTTAGGGACTGTTTTTTGGGGTACATTATCATGTCTGAGAAGGAAAACTAATGAAATGGGCTTTTTACTACTGAGAGGTGAAAGAAATTTTAAAACAGAAACAGAATTGTAGCCAGTAATTTTGTCATAAAAGCAATGTATGAAAAAGAAAAAAGTGAAGAAATAAATGGTAAATGGACATTTTTAGAAGTAAATGATCATGCATAAATGACTAGTTTAGATCTTACAAGTCATCTGTGCTGGAAAAGGAAGAAAATAAATATCATGTAATAGTATTTTCTTTTTTTTAATTTTTTATTTCCAAGTTTTTATTTAAATTCCAGTTGGTTAACATACAGTGTAATACTAGTTTCAGGTGTACAGTATAGTGATTCATCACTTCCATACAACACCCGGTGCTCATCACAAGTGCACTCTTTTAACCCCATCACCTATTTAACCCTTTCTCCCACCCACCCCCCTTCTGGTAACCATCAGTTTGTTCTCTATAGTTAAGAGTCTGTTTCTTAGTTTGCCTCTCTCTCTTTTTATAAATATTTTTGTTTTAACACTGTCTAATCATAAAACTTTTAGGTTACTTTTTTGTGATATGTGATTATTAATGTCATAATTATTAATGACAGTAGTCATGAAAAGAATAAATTACACCTATAAATTTACTTACAGTTTAAAGTTATTTCACATCATTAATCCATCTTATCCTTAAGTATAACTTAGCATTTTTAGCCTTCAATCTTAGATTACAACCTAGAGTTTTCATGAAGAATCCCATTCTATAAATAAGATAATTAAATACTAAGTGGATCAATTATATGGTTAGTAAATTGTAAGGATCTCTGACTATAAGTCCAGTGCTGGAAAAGAGTATCTGAGTGCTTGGGAACTCTTTTATACGGCTTATACCTCTGTTAATGAAAGCCAGAAATGTATTGCTTTTGGAAAGTACAACTGTTGTGGATGTGTTCTTTTTTTTTTAAATATCTGAGCTTGTGTCTGATAATCACTAAGCAATGTAGAAATTTTTAATCAGAATCTGCTATTTATTAACATCATATAGATTAAGACTTTATGTTCTTTGGGAAATAATTGTCCTGCATAACTCCATTTGAATCACAGTAGGAGACTTGCAAAATTATATGTTTTTCTACAGGGTCTTAGAAACAAAATATTTCTCCATGTTTTGACTTTAATCTTTGTGCATTCGTGGCTGATTTTAGGCAAATGGCAAAGTAGGTGGATGCTTCCACTCAATGGATAACAGAAAAATTAAGCAGAAAGCATAAACAAATATTTTGTCTTCTGTGTAATATATGTAAGGCCACATATGAAGATCTGTAGATCTTACTTATGATGCAAGATACAAACAAATGTATATTGGAGCCTTACTTTAGCAATAAGCAATGTCTACAGTATGGAATTTAAAATGGTTCCTCTACCTTTCTACAAAACTGTGGTGTCTAAATGAAGACAATGATTTGGTATAATATTTAGCTTATTTTCAATCACACAAATTCCCAATGCCTTTTGCATAAACCCTTGAGAAAATTCCCATATTGTGGCTATCACTTGTATACACATAATATACAGACGGTGAATATTCTTTAAATTTGTCTGTTCCATCCTTAAATTCTGACTGTGCATGCTACAATAAACTTATTCAGCTGTTATTCCTGCACCATATACATTGGGCAGAATAATGTTAGAACATGCAGCACACATAATCAACCCACTAGAAATATCAAGAATATTTGGATGAAGCTGGTGGTACATAGAGAATAGACTCCTCTGACAGCTTTGATGGGATAAAATGTGTTTCTGAAAGGTAGAAGATGTACACATGACATTTCTTTCTACTATTGTTACTGTCATCAGTTATTTTTTTTTTATTTATTCATTAAAGAGAGAGAGAGAGTGTGTGCACAAGCAGGGGGGAGGGGCAGAGGGAGAGGGAGAAGCAGACTCCCCACTGAGGAGGAAGCCTGACATGAGGCTCAATCCCAGGACCCTGAGATCATGACCTGAGCCAATGGCAGACACTGAACCAACTGAGCCACCCAGGTGCCCCACTGTTATTAGTTCTTGAAAGCCCTGTAAAACTAGTGAAGATTACATACTCACAAAAGTAACTGTCAAATGGACAAAAATGGATTTATTTAATTTCATGATTCATAATGGAATCTGCAAAGTCTGTAACTCAAACTTTAGTGGAAACATGAGGGGTTCATTTTGGCTGTCAGCCTGCTTATAGGATCACAAAGGGGTTGATGTAAATAAATATCTCTTTTGATGCACTATGACCTTCATGGTTTCAGAAGAAATTCCAGGGGTACCTGGCTGGCTCCATTAGTGGAGAATGTGACTCTTGATATTGGGATCATGAATTTGAGCCCCATGTTAGGGTAGAAAATACTTAATTTAAAAAAAAAGAAATTCAATATTGAGGGCAAGCTAACACTTGAGAAACACTTTTATTGGACACCTTTGTGACTTAATTGATATGTGTAATAATGAAAATTTCTCATTACTATGCTAATATATATAGCTTTTAAAAAAACAACAAGACTCAATTTACAAATTTTTACAATTTAAATTACATTATTTGCTGTTAGTTATTCATGCTAAAATAATCACCATGATGGCACTCCTGGGCTTTCATTTCTCATTTCTAAACATTACCGAAGTGTAAGTTACTTGACCTAGTTTTTTAGTTTGCTTTCTGCAAAATGATTTTAAAACAAAAAATAAAAAAGAGAAGACATATACCTGATTTTCACTCTTTAAAGGTCTAGTGAAGTATCAACCAAAACAAGGATAGTATTTATCAATTGTTTAATCTTAACAGAATTTTCAAAACTACATTAGAAAAGTTAAGTCAAACTTACTTAGAATATCAGATGGTCTAAACTGTTTAATTTCTTTCAAGTTTCTTTAGGATTATGAAGAGATTGTCCACCATCTTAACACCACCTTGTTGTTAAGAATTACTTAAAAATTGTGACTTTTTTGGTATATACTAATTATATATAAATAATAGCTCTTATTTGTATATTTGATATCTTTAACAATCCTATGCATGGATAAAACAGGTATTAGTATCTACATTTTAGAGAGAAATAAACAAACAGCGGCTCCGAGACGTTTAAGTGATTTGCAAAAATTCAGATCTCACACCTGACCTAAATGTCTTTCATTTCACCACACCGACAATAGCATGGCACACACCAAAAAATTCTCATTTTTCCTTATCCCTCTAGGGGCCAATACATTTAATAATATAGTAGAAAGAGCAGTATCAGGAGGTTTCTGTTTCCAGGATAAGATCTGCTAATAATTAGCTGTGTGACCTTGGGAAACCATTCATGTGAGTTGGCAACTGAAAAATATTCTTAAGACTGCAAAGTCAGGGAATATACTACCCATTAATTCTTTAAAATTACTGGGAGATATACTTCAGGTGACCAAAGAATGAATAAAAATAAATAACTCAACTACAGATATGTTGTAGTATGAAAAAATCAGCAATGAGCGATGAAAGTACTAAAGCATAGTTTGTCAAAATAATCTTTGTTAATATGGTTATACACTTAACACAAAATTTTGAAAAACTCTGGAAAGATAAAGTATATAGTGTATATAGATAAAGTATATATATAATAACATTAATTTATTTTAATATTAATGATAATAATTTGTATCTAAAATCTCAGATAATATCAATAGAAGCTGGAAAATGCTGAGAAGCAGAAGATGGAAATAAAAACATACTAATGTTTATATCTTAAATGTTGGCAGGGATAATTTCATTACAATATCAATAAATAAGAAAAGTAGAGTCCATCATTTTCTATTACTTTCTTTTGCATATTCTAAAACCCTTTGAAAGAAGGAAAAATGCCCAAATATAAATCTTACTTCTTCAATCAGCAAATGTAAAGCAAGTTTATTTGCAGGAGGTAGATGCTACCAAAACATTTAAATACCAGTGCCCAGTTAATATTCTTACGGTTCCTGTATATTTAAATTATCAGCTCTCAGAAAGGACTATATATAGTTTCCAGGGCTCTGAGATAAATGAAAAGTAAGGATCTCCTTTCCTGTCTCTTAGATCTATACCCAATCCTGTCCAGAATACAAAGTAATATGGAGTCTTCCCTCAGGAGATTAAACTCTAATAAGGAAATGAGATAGGTATACTAATAAGGCCATACCAGAATTAACATGTGCTAATTGTAGGCAAGTAGTTGTTGTCACATTATAAAATTACATACCTCAGTATTCACATGGCTGAACTGTATTCCTTTCATGTCCTTTTTGTAACTACTCCCATGAATCGTATAAGATTACCAGAAGCAATATGTAAAGAATGAAAAGTGTTTGATGGTAATTTTGTATCCCTCTTATGTTACTTTGGCTTAAGTGCTGACTCATTTCTTTCCCCAAACTCCCACTTTAATTTCAGAATGACAAAAAGATGCCTACCAGATTCAGAAAACAAAGTGAACATCTTGAGCATGCTATTGATCGTGTTCTTGTCATGATATCGGAAAGAAGAAGAGCCCGTTCTCTACATGGCACTAATGAACAACCACCTCATAACATTCTTACAGCTGTTCTTGAACTGATTAATATGGTCAAGATGATACTAAACATTCTGGAAAGGTAATTCCTAATATGTGATCTGTAAAACCTTAAGATAGTTGCATTTCTCCCTCTTTCTTCCTCTTCAGAAAACTTATGTATGGATTGGATTTTATTGCCACAATTTCTTTCAAATACAATTACAGATTTTTATTGATGCTCTGAATATCTCCCTAGGGTGAAAAACATATTGATATAACTCCCTTTAAATAGACCAAAATTTGATCATTTGACTTTTTATAGAAGTAAATCATTTTACAGAATTAGTATTTGTTTTACAAAGGACTCACTTTGGGCTTCCTTTATAGATCAAATTCTGCTGTTGCATTAGAAACACTTGTTGTTGTTGTTGTTGTTTACAGCCCTTTAGGAATACACTAAAGCTACACCAAAGTTCTAAAATACCACATCTGGACTATTTACAGCAACAAAATAGTGATTCTTTTCTTTATGTACTAATTATATTAGGGATTTTTCATAAACAAGAGTGAGTAATAGTTTTAAAACTCTGTGTTACTAAGAGAAGTCTTTAGAAATCAAAAGCTAATGATTTTTAATCTTCTTTTGATAATAACCTTTAGGTAACATATTAATATTTCAGTTTCTTAAAAAATTTAAATTTCCTAATTGCTATTTTGGTCAAAGACTATAGTCAACTCTATATTTTACACACAAATGAAACATTATATGTATACTTATTCTAGGCCTTTGCTTCTGCTATCAGGAAATATTACATCCCAAAGACAGAGAGGTTAAATAGTGAGAGGGAAGCATATACTTTTATGATCAATGAGAGAAGTATAAGAGGGAGAAGTCATAATACTTTTCTCTTCCCGCTTTGTTACCTGTTCTCTTACTGAATTTTTATCATCTCCTTACATTTCAATTGATACTTGATTGATAAGCCCATTTGGTTCACACGAAGAAGGGATGAAGTGACTGTCCTGCTTTTTCAAAGAAATTTCAAATAGAATGTTAGATAAAGTATTGGAAATTCATCAGTCCTGCTACTCCCTCTCTTCTGAGCCCCTTACAATTATCTATCTGGCAACAAGCTGAAACAAAGAAAATAATTGAGATCCTTGGAATTAACTCAAGTTAAGGAAAATAGGGAAAGGAATAATGGGCATACAACAAAGATAGCTACAGGACTGAGTAGTGGCAACAGAAGACCCCCCCACTTAACTATCAGTGAATATAATCTGCTTCACTGATAGTTAATAATTCCCAGTATTAGATTTTCTTGTTTATTAAAATAGTCTCATTACAAAATTCACATCATGGTTGCAGTATTAACAAGCATGCTTTAACAAATCTTCATTACATCACCAATTTGAGGGCTTCTTTGTTCTGATCAGTGGAACCAGATAAGGTTAAAAGTGTTTATATTGTTCTTGCAATATTTTGTGGTAAGCAGTCCTTAATATTTTGTAGTAAGCAGTTAGACTTCTCTTTCAGAAATGATATAATCTCTACAAAATGACATCATATAACAGCTTTTGAAAACGGCAAATTTATGGTTCATCTTAGCACCTTTTTTTCTAACTGCTTGAATATTTTAAACTTTAGTTTAAAGCATTACAGATTCTCACAGTCCTTGCTTAAGAACTAGTGACAACTGAATAAGATGTATTCATATTAAATAAACTTATTGAATATTCTAAATATGATCTTTGAACATATAAAGTTCAAAGTGTTCAAAGTGTTATGAATAAAACACACCAAAGACACAATAATATACCTTGCAGTGAACATGGTTGCTATAAAACACCGCAGTACTTTTAAATTTCTTAGCTTTAGTCACTTCTGATTTTTCAAAGGCCTCCTAGTAAAGACCACATGTTTTGAAAGTTGTGTCAGAGACTCATCTGGCTCATTTCTTATGTTGTAACATGGGTTTTAAGAAGGACTGGGCTCAAAAAAGAAAAGAATTTTGGGGGCTTAGCCTAATTGGATTTCTTATAAAATAATTAAATTTCTCTTATAAGATATCTGGTTAGAGTGCTAATTGGAGGAATTGCTTCTTTTCTCCCTGAAATTAAATAATTGTGTTTCCAAGAAAATTATTTCTATGGTTTATCCTAAAATTGGCTTCATCTTTGTGTTTCTAAAACAAAATATGGGGAAGATGCTGTTAAAATGTAAATTTTCCATCATTAGTTTTAATATTGAATTTTTCTCAAATTATGATTCAAGCTATTATTTGACTTGGCTTAATCAAATCTATGATTTCAGACCTTAAACTTATTTTTGTTTTATTAAAAAGAAGAATATAAATCTAGTAAGTCATCTTGGTAATAGAGATAATAAGTATTTTTGAGAATTGATGTTAATTCAAGAGTTTAATTCAATATGACATCATGACAAAAAGGGGGAAAGGTGGTTGTATGACCTCTTCCCAAGAAGTTTCCTCTTCATATTTTGTATTTTCCTAAAAGATTTAGACTTTTTAGTGAGTTATTTGAACTTTTTCAACTGAACTACATACAAAAGATTGATTTTACAAACACTATACACTTAGATATATATGTTAGAGCATTATTAAAGTGTCACTTTACTGGTAATAGAAGTAACATTTTAAGATTTATTGTGGACATTGTGAGTTTTAAAAAGCTCCTAATTATGATAATAAATGGAAATCTTAGAGTCTGTTGACAAGGGCTTCTCTGATTATATTGTATTTCCATTAGTCATTAGAATTTTAATTTGCTTACTGATTTGAGGTAGAATTTATGACAAAATTCATTGAGGAGAGCAATATAGTAACTCAAGACCACTTATCCCAGCATAACTTCCCAATACTCTACCTGTAAGGAAACCTAAACTGAGCATGCTTCATGTTGAGAATTAAGGGATAGGGTAGGATGAGGTAACAGGCTCTACATTGACCAAATATTTTCTTGCCTATTTGTTCATTTTTTTAAGTCTAGAAATGGATGAGAACAGAAAAATGCCTAAGGAATTTTGCTCATATGTGCTTTAGAAATAGACTTCCAGAAAATGGCACTTTCATGCAAGCACCAGAGATTGTAATCTCCTAGGAATTGGGGGAGGGTCTTATAAATTACTATTTATTGCTAATTCTTAAAACGAAAACTTCATTTTTCATGTGAGAATAAATGTGTTTTCAGCACTGCAATGCTTGTTAATTTGTTTTACAAATGACATTTACAAACGACATTCATTACAAATGAAAATTGTTCTCCATTTTTGGAATATAATAAAACAGATGAAGTGGGTGATCATTTTACAACAATGCTCTGTAGGTTTTATCACCTCATTCAAATTATTGCTTGTGATTATAGGTCTCCAAAACCACAGAAGCCTGAAAGCTATACTAGATAAAAATAATAGAGCCCAATCTTTTCAATTGGCTATAGTGTCCTAAGTAAAATACATCTTTTTTTTTTAATTTGTGGCAAATAAAATTGATTACCAGATACCACCAATTTTTATTTTTCAAGAAATGGATTATCTACTTGTGGATGACATAATTAATATTTGATACATTTATTTTCCTTTTTTATTCTTTCATGTAATCATTTCTACAGTCAGCTAGCCAAGGAAAAATAAATTATAAAATTAAAAAGTTACCTACTCTGCCTTCCACCTTTTTATAGTAACTTGAAAACAGGGATTGTAAATTATGCACCTACAATCCTACCGGTTTAATGAGACCATAGATGTGTTACACTGATCAGCTTCCATATAAGTTTTCTGTTATTTTTTATATAACATCATGATGCCTAGAACTTAGCTGACCCTTGGCAGATTTTAAAAGTGATCTAAAGCTCTATATATTGTGGATTATAATTTTCAATTTCCTAGGGTATAAAGATGTGACATTCAATGAAACTGAAATTGATTGAATCTCTTGTCATCCTTCCCTGGCAGACCTCCATTTGACTGTATGTCAGAATTTTCCAGTTTGAAAAGCCACCTCATTAAATATATCACATTACTGAAACATTTCTCTGAACAGGTAAGATATGATTTTGTTGTGATGTTCTCCATACATTCTCATATGTATTTATTTATCAAATCCTGTAGATTTATTTTCAGTGACACCAATATAGCCAGTCTCTTTACCATTTCCAATGCCAACACTGAAATTCAGGTGCATATTTTGTTATATACAGATAGAATATTTGTATAGCTATGCAATTGATTTGACTCAAATCTTTTTTCTACTCAATTAGAATTTACCACTATTGCTTCATTATTCTAAAATAACTATTAAGCTGAATAGAAACTTTAAAATTCTTACTATCGGGTGCCTGGGTGACTCAGTCAGTTAAGTGTCTGACTTCAGCTCGGGTCATGATCCCAGGGTCCTGGGATCGAGTCCCCCATCGGGCTCCCTGCTCAGCGGGGAGTCTGTTTCTCCCTCTGCCTCTGCCCTTTCCCCTGCTCGTGCTCTCTCTCTCACACTCTCTCAAATACATGAATAGAATCTTTGAAAAAAAATTAAAAAAATAAAATTCTTACTATTATCCAGTAAATATAGTCTAAAATTGTTAAACTATCATTCCCAACCCTCCTTAGCCCATAATCATCTATTATCCTTCTGTTCTGTGTGACCCCTATATTACCCTTAAGATGTTTTACTCATTCTTTAAATGTTTCATGTACAATTCCACCTCTATCTTTTTTATCATACTATTTTCTCCACCTAGAATTTACTACCATACTTCTCCCTTTATCTAAGTAATACATTTCTTTAATTATTTTGTGAGTTTGTTTATTTTTTTTCTTGGTTGCAGGTTTTTTTCTTTTTTAAAAATTTTTATTTAAATTCCAGCTAGTCAACATACAGTGTAATATTAGTTTCAGGTGTACAATATAGTGAGTCAACATTTTCATGCAAAACCTAGTGCTTATCACAGCAAGTGCACTACTTAATCCCCATCACTTATTTTACCTATCTTCCCACCACCTCCCCTCTGGTACCCATCAGTTTGTTGTCTATAGTTAAGAGTTTGTTTCTTGGTTTGCCTCCCTCTCTCTTTTAGTTTCCCCTTTGCTCTTTTTTTTTTTTTCTTAAATTCCACATATGAGTGAAATCATATGGTATTGTCTTGCTCTGACTGACTTATTTCACTTAGCATAATACACTCTAGCTCAATCCATGTCATTGTAATTGGCAAGATTTCATTCTTTTTTATGGCTGAATAATAATATTCCATTATGTGTGTGTGTATACATATATCTTCTTTATCCATACACTTTTAAAAATTCGTTCATTCATTTATTTGTTTATACTTCTATTCACTAATTTATCCATTCATCACTCAAACAAGGTGACTCCTTTTGTAGCTATAATTTTCTAGAATTTAGTATATGATATTTTGTAAGCTTGTTTTAACTCCATAATCATTTGAGAGTTGGCTATATACAGATATGTATACTAGGCTTCATAGAGGAGACACGAACGAATAAGATAGAATTCTTTTCCTCAAACTTTAGTAGAATAATAAGATATTTAAACAAGTAATGAGTAATTTTTAAAATATATATATTTTGCCTTAACAACTACATTTTAAGTCTTTTGGAGTCAGGGATTATCCTACATGATTTTATATTAAGAGTGTTTAACATAACTTTTTGTCAAAACATTTTTTATGTACATAGTATCTAATAAATATTTCATATTGATTCAACACACCAAGAAATCCTGAAACAGGATTCATTATCACAGGTATTTTGTCCATGTGAATTGTATTTGTTTTATCAGAAATTAGGTCACAGACTGGAACATTCAATAATAATAGCAAATACTTATATAGTAATTACTATTTCTCAGGCACTGTTCTAAGTGCTAGATATAATAACTCTTTTAAACTTCAAATCATTTCAAATATGTTGACTAGCTGAATACCAGGAAGAATAGAGGTCACTGAGGTCTAACTCTTTTCTACATTAATCTACAGATGGGGCTTTTGATTCAAGGGGACTCTTCTCAAATCCCTATTATTTCTTGCTTTACTATGGCAGAAATTATTATGGAAAATATGTCTTATGGAAAGCATCAAAATCAGACTGCTGTTTTTGGCAAAGTCTCTCCAGATCCTTAGTAGACCAAACATCTCATTGAGAAAAATTAGAAAATATGAACAAAATAAAATAAATTCTCAGTTTTAAGTATCAAAGAGATTAAGGCAAAATGGACACATAAAGGCTACAGAAATATTGAAAGCAAAGGGTTGGAAAAATATGGTATACAAACAGATTAAAAAAAAACCAACACCTGGCCTAGCTTTACATTTATATATATATAGTAGATTTTAAGGCAAGAAACATTGTAAACTAATACTATATTATATAAATAAAATTTCCTGAGAGTAGATCTTAAGTGTTGTCATGAAAAGAAAGGTAATTATGTGAAGTGGTAGATACATTAATTAAATTGATTACTGGAATCCTTTTATAATGTATACATATATCAAATAATTAGGTGTTTGCTTTATATATTACAGTTTTAGTAGCCACTTACACCTCAGTAAAGCTGGGGAGAAGATATAAGAAATCACAATGAGAATTTGAAAATACTTTGAACTAACTAATAATGAAAATAGGTATAGCAAACTTGTGACATGCAGTTTAACTTGCATTTAGGTTAGGTTTCGTAGCTTTCTATATATTTAAAAGAGAAGAATAAAGGTTGAAAATCAATGATGTAAGCATTAATTTGAAGAAGCTACTAAAAGAACAGCAAATTAAATACAAAATAAATATAGGGGTGCCTGGGTGGCTCAGTTGGTTAAGCATCCAACTCTTGATTTTTGGCTCAGGTCATGATCTCAGGGTTGTGAGACTGAGCCCTTCATCAGGCTCCGTGCTCGGTTTGGAGCCTGCTTGAGATTCTCTTTCTCCTTCTCCCTTTATCTCTTCCCCTCCTCCCCTATAAAAAATTTAGAAATACAAAATAAATATAGAAAAGAAAAGCATAATTAAAATAAATGCACAATTATCATATGGTTTCACTGATATGTGGAACATAAGGAATAGTGCAGAGAACAATAGGGGTGGGGGGGAAATGAATGGGAAGAAATCAGAGAGGGAGACAAACCATGTGAGACTCTTGACTCTGGAAAACTGAGGGTTGTGGAAAGGGAGGTGGGTGAGGGGTTGGGGTAACTGGGTGATGGACATTAAAGAGGGCACGTGATATAATGAGCACTGGGTGTTATACTGAATTAATGAATCATTGAACATATCAAAAACTATTGATGTATGATACCTTGGCTAATTGAATTTAAATTTAAAAAAAGAAAAAAAATAAGGGCACCTGGGTGGCTCAGTCGTTAAGCGTCTGCCTTTGGCTCAGGTCATGATCCCGGTGTCCTGGGATCAAGCCCCGCATCGGGCTCCCTGTTCCACAGAGAGCCTGCTTCTCCCTCTCCCAACCCCCGGTTGTGTTCCCTTTCTCACTGTGTCTCTCTCTGTCAAATGAATAAATAAAATCTTTTTAAAAAAAGGAAAAAAGAAAAAAAGAAATGCAGAAGTTAATGAAATAGGAAACAAACAATAGATATAATAAAAACCCTAAATTATATTATTTGAAAGTAAAAATTATTAATTTTGACCAGTTTTTTTAAACCCACAAATAAAATATCAGAAATGAAAAGGACACCACTAGAGATTCTATATACATAAAGTAGTTCTAATCCTCTTTCTATACCTTTCATGCCAAAAAAAACAAAGTACATGAAATGGAAACATTCCTAGAAAAACATAGCAGGGAAATTCACACCAAAAAGAAACAAAAAATTTGAATTGTCATATATAATAAAGTATTACTAATTAAGTGACAACCCTGCATCTGCAACATTGACATCTTGGAATCTTATTAGAAAGGCAATCTCAGGTCTCACACAAGTCTACTGAATCAGTATCTGAATTTTAACATGATCCCCATGTAATTCATATACACATTAATGTTTGGGAAGCATTGTATTAAATAAAGTGTATACATAATTATAAACTTTCCCACAAAGAATACTCTTGCCTAGATAACTTTATCTGTGAATTCTTCAACACAGTTAAGAGGGAAATAGCACTAACCCTATACAGACTGCCAGATAACAAAAAAAAAAAAAAGAGAGAGAGAGAGCACTTTCCAACTGTTATGTTGTTAACAAGTTTTATAAGGACATTATAAGAAAGGGAATTTATAGGCCAATCTCTCCCATGAACGAAGAAGTAAAATCTCAAAAAATAGCAAGTTGAGTTCAGTGATAAATAAAAATTATAGTATATCATGGACATATTAACATTATTCCAGTTTAACATTTGAAAACCAATCAATGTAATTAAACAGAGTAAAAGAATAACAGTGAAATATATAGCCATCTGAAAAGATGTAGAGAAAGCATTGAGTCAAATTCATCATCTGTTCATGATAAAAACTTTTAGCAAAATTGGGGCGCCTGGGTGGCTCCGTCAGGTAAGTATTTGCCTTCGGCTCAGGTCATAATCCCAGGGTCCTGGAATCGAGCCCTGTGTCGGGCTCTTTGCTCAGCAGGGAGCCTGCTTCTCCCTCTCCCTCTGCTCCTCCCCCTGCTTGTGCTCTCTCTCTCTCTCTGTCAGATAAATAAATAAAATATTTTTAAAAGCCTTTTAGCAAAATAAGAATAGATGGTAATTACCTTTTTTTGATAAAAGTTGTCTACAAATAAAGTACAGCAACATCATACTTAATGGTGAAATATTATAAAACCTCTTCCATGAAATTAGTAAAGAGATAAATATGTACTATCATTATTTCCATTCCACATCATACTCAAGGTCCAAGAATGTGGAATAGGACCAGAAAAATAAAGGAAATATGTAAGTGTGGGAAAGGAAGAGATGAATCTGTCATTGTATTTACATGAGAAGATTGTGTACATAGAAAATTAAAATAATTCTACAGATTGAATATTAAGATTGATAAGCGAATTCAACGTGATTTCTATACACAAGGTCAAAATACTAAAATGAATTTCACTTCTATATGCTAACTTCCAATAGTTACAGAATGAAATAAAAAAATGCAATATGCCATTTTTAATAACATACACAATATCAAATGCTTAGGTAAAAATAAACTATATGGAAGATATCCTTATAGAAAACTGTAAAATATTTTGAGAGAAATGAGATGAGGCCTTAATGAATTGAGAAATACCTCATGTTCATGGATTGGAAGATTCAATATTTTAAAAATGTTGGTTCTCCTCTGATTGTTCTATAGATTAAAGTCAATTCACTTCAAAATACCAAGATTTTTCTATGGAGATTAACAAGCTGATTCTAAAATTTGTATAGAAATTTAAGAGACTAAGAATAGCTAAGTAAATGTCAAAAAGGAAGTTGATGAACCTAAACTACTGGATGTAATGGGACGAGAATGGTCTTTTGATTTCTATTTCACATCATAATCAAATAAGTGCTAGGTGGATTGCAAATCTCAATATCAAAGGTAAAATATTATGGTAGTTAAACATCTTTTAAACAATACACAAAAAGCACTAACTATAAAAGAAAGGATTGATAAATTGGACTTCTTTTGATAAAAATAACTTGTTTTCATAAAAGATATCATTGAGAGAATAAAAATACTGGCTACAAAATGTGAGGTGTTATTTGCAATAGATATAACCAAGAAAAGATTTAAAACTAGAATTTACAAAGAACTCTTATAAATCAATAAGAAATAGACAAGTAAATGAGAAAATGGGTAAAGACCTGAACAGGTACTTCAGAAAATAATATATTGAAATAGCCCAGGAATGTATAGAAAGATCTTCAACCTTACTCATCACCAGAGAAAAAAGCAAATCAAAACCATGTAGATGCCACCAGGCACTCACAAGAAAGGCTAAAATTACAAAGACTGAAAATACCAACTGTTATGGAGGATGAGAAGCAATTCATTCTCATACACTGTTTAAAGAAGTACAGTTATAATCATGTAGAAAAAAAGTTTAAAAAGTATCTATTAAAGGTGAATGAATATACACATATTATATGAAACAGCATTTCATTCCTAGGAATATACCCAACAGGTACCATGTATGCTTGTGTATAAGGATGTACACTAAACTTTATGTTCCTAGCATGATAATTCATTAAAGCCCCAAACTAGAATAAACCAAATGTACCTCGAATACTAGCATGGAGAAATAAATTGTGGTATATTCCTGCAATAGAATACTAGATAGCAATGTAAGGAGCAACTTATAAATCCTAAGCAAAAATTGTTGAATGGAAGAAGCTAGACACAGATTAACATATGCTGTATTATTTCAGTTATATAAAATGCAAAACACTTCTTTGGTTAGGTTTGTTCCAAGGTATCTCATTGTTTTTGGTGCAGTTGTAAATGGGATTGATTCCTTAATTTCTCTTTCTGCTGCTTTGTTATGCATGTAAAGAAATGCAACAGATTTCTGTACGTTGTGAAAGGAACAATCAACAAAACTCAAAGACAACCTACTGAATGGGAGAAGTTATTTGCAAGTGACATATCTGATAAAGGGTTAGCATCCAAAATATATAAAAAACATATAAAACTCAACACCCAAAAAACAATCCAATTAAAAATGGGCAGAAGGCATGAATAGACATTTTTCCAAAGAAGACCTAGAGATGCCCAGCAGACACATGAAAAGATGCTCAACATCACTGATCATCAGGAAAATCAAAACTGCAATGAGATCACCTGTCAGAATGGCTAAAATCAACAACACAAGAAACAACAGGTGTTGGTGAGGATGTGGAGAAAGGGCAACCCTCTTACACTGTTGGTGGGAATGCAAGCTGGTGCAGCCACTCTGGAAAACAGTATGGTGGTTCCTCAAAAAGTTAAAAATAGAACTACCTTACAATCCAACAACTGCACTACTCTTTACCCAAAGAATACCAAAATACCAACTCAAAGGGGTACATTCACCCCAATGTTTATAGCAGCATTATCTACAATAGCCAAGAAATGGAAGCAGCCCAAGTGTCCATCAATTGATGAATGGGTAAAGATGTGGTGTATATTATACATACACATTTATATATGTATATATAATGAAATATTACTCAGGCATAAAAACAAATGAAATATTACCATTTGCAATGACGTGGATCAAGCTAGAGAGTACTATTATAAGGGAAATAAGTCAGAAAAAGACAAATACCATATAATTTCACCCATATGTGGAATTTAAGAAAAACAAATGAGCAAAGGGACAGTAAAAAGAGAGGCAAACCATAAAGTAGACTTTTTTTTATTTTATTGTGTTAATGTTAGTCACCATACAATACATCATTAGTTTTTGATGTAAAATAGACTCTTAACTATATAGAGAACAAACTGATGGCTACCGGATGGGAGGTGGTTGGGGGCATGGGTGAAATGGGTGATGGGGATTAGGGAGTGAATTTTTCATGATGAGCACCTGAGCACTGGGTGTTGTATGGAATTGTTGAATCACTATATTGTACACCTGAAACTAATATTACGCTGTATGTTAACTATGCTGGAATTTAAATATTAAAAAAGTGAAGCAAAAAAAAAGTGCAAAACAACAAATCTAACCCATGGTATTAAGAGTCAGAATATTGGTTACATTTGGAAAAGTGAGGGTGGTAGAGACTGGAAAGAACACAAGAAGGGTTTCTCCAGTCCATATTATTTTCCATTTCTTGATCTGGGTGGTGGCTATATGTCTGTTCTAATTTGGGATTATTTCATTCATCAGTACAATTAGGATTTGTGTAATTGTCTTCATGTAGTCTGTATTTTAATAAAACTCTTAGTTTGTGTGTTCCTCAAAATACTCCATGTCTCCTTTTAGATGTAACTGATCCTTATATTATCCCTATGAAGGACACCCTTATAAAGAGGTTCATTTCATGCTAGCTTGCCAGAGTACATGAAATCCCAATATCAGTGTTCGTTTTCTAGGTTAAGGCATTATCTTCTCAGTATCTCATGAGTGGATACATGTCATCATTTGGGACACTGGTCCCTGACTTTACCTATATTTCATGATATGCAGCTTAGAAATTTTACTTAAATATTATTTTGTGATCTTGATTAATTTGAGTATAGTTGACACAGGATGTTAATTTCAGGTATGCAGCATCATGATTCAACAACTCTATATATTATGATATGCTCACTACAAGAGTAGCTACAATTGGTCAGCATACAACACTATTGCAATAACAGACTATATTCCATATACTGTTTCTTTTATTACCATGACTTATTCATTCCATAACTAGAAGCCTGTATCTCCCACTCCCCTTCACCCCTTTTGCCCATCCCCCAACCCCTCCTTTCTGGCAACCATCAGTTTGTTCCCTGTATTTATAAATCTGATTCTGCTATTGTTTTATTCATTTGTTTTGTGTTTTAGATTCCACATATGAGTGAATCATATAGTATTTCTCTCAGTCTGAGTTATTTCATTAGCATAATACCATTGAGCCCTGCATTAGGGTAGAGTGCCTGGGAAGGAAGGTGCCTGTGGGCTGTTGTGCCCAGGGCCCTGCACAACAACAGGTGCCGAAGGAAGGGAGATTTCAGATCTCCGTCCTGGGACGGCACAGGCTCAGATCCTGGCTCTGCCCTTCCCTGCGGGTGACCGCGGGCCCTGCTGTTCCTCAGTCTCCTCCCTCAGCTTCGAGTGAAGAGTAAACACAGAGAGCTGGGAACAGCTCTCGGCACCAGCAAGTGCTCAGAAAGCCCTGAACTCTCGTCAGCGCCGTTGTCATCGTAACTGCTCGCCCTGATGACACAGGGCTCAATCCCACAACCATGAGACCATGACCCGAGCTGAAATCAAGAGTCAGACACTTAACTGACTGAGCCACCCAGGTCCCCTGGTATTTCTATATTTCTATTTTTAATTTCTTTGAGGAAACTCCACATTGTTTTCCTCAGTGGCTGTACCAATTTGCATTCCTACCACCGTTGTATAAGGGTTCCTTTTTCTCCACATCCTCGCCAACACTTCTTATTTCTTGTCTTTTTTGATTTTAGCCATTCTAACAGATGTAAGGTAATATGATATTGCGGTTTTGATTTGCATTTTCCTGATGATTAGTGATGTTGAGCATCTTTTCATGTGTCTGTTGGGCATCTGTATGTTTTCTTTGGAAAAATGTTCAGGTCCTCTGCCTATGTTTTAATCTGATTATTTGGGTTTTTTGGTGTGGAGTTGTATACATTTTTATATATTTTGGATATTAACTCCTTATCAGACATATTTGCAAACAACTTCTCTCATTCAATAGGTTCCTTTTTGGTTTTGTTGATGGTTTCCTTCAATGTGTAAAAGCTTTTTATTTTGATGTAGTCCCAGTAGCTTATTTTTGCTTTTGTTTCCCTTGATTTAGGAGACGGATCTACAAAAATGTTGCTATGGCTGATGTCAGAGAAATTATTGCCTGTGTTATCTTCTAAGATTTTTATGGTTTCTGATCTTACATTTATTTATTTAGTTAGTTACTTTTTAAGATTTTTTATTACGTTCAGTTAGCCAACATATAGTACATCATTAGTTTTTGATGTAGTGTTCAATGATTCATTAGTTGCGTATAACACCCAGTGCTCCTCACAACACATGCCCTCCTTAATACCCATCACCCAGCTGGGCTTACATTTAGATGTTTAATCTATTTTGAGTTTATTTTTTTGTATAGTGTTCAAAGTGGTCCAGTTTCATTCTTTTGCATGTAGCTGTTTGGTTTTCCCAGCAGCAGTTATTGAAGAGACTGTCTTTTCCCCATTCTATATTCTTGACTCCCTTGTCATAGATTAATTGACCATATAAGTGTGAGTTTATTTCTGGGCTTCTATTCTGTTTCATTGATCTATGTGTCTGGTTTTGTTACAGTACCATTCTGGTTTTTTTTGTTGTTGTTTTTTGTTTTGTGGTGCAAAATGGTGGTTTTATTAAAGCATGGGTACAGGACCCATGGGCAGAAAGAGCTGCTGCACTGGGGTCTTGAGGAGTCGCTGATTATATACTCTGGAGTTGGGGGAAGTAAGGAAAAGGGAGGTTTCAAAAGGATTTTCATATGTTAAAGAAGACCCTCAGGATACTGGAGGCCTGGCTATTACCAAACTAATGTTGTTTTTCCCTCTGACAAGGCATTAAGATATTTGGGAGATTCCTGGAAGAATGTCACAGAAGTCCCACCCAGGAGTGGTGGGTGGGGAGAGGCTGCAGGGTGTCAGCTTATGCTTTATCTTCAGCTAGCCTTCTGCTCCCTCATCATTTCCCCCCTGAACAATTTTGACCCTTAAATCTTTAAGGTTCTTGAAGGTGGGAGGTCTCATCTGTAACGTCTTCCTGCTGAATAGGGGCATAGAGATGTCCCTACCTATTGGTTAATATTGGTCAGTTGGGGAACATATAGGGGAGTTATGAGAGAGGAGGCAGCTAAATCCAACACTGTCAACATATATGAATGTCCTTGAGTAGAAAGGATCATCTGTTGATGTGAAGTCATTGTAGGGATGGAGTCTCAGCACCAAGCAGAGAGATATTGAAAAAGACAATGCATTAAGATTAGTAATTACCATACTGTTTTGATTGCTACCACTTTGTGGTATATTTTGAAATCTGGAATTTGGTACCTCCAGCTTTGTTCTTCTTTCTCACATCGGCTTTGGTTATTTGGTATCTTTTGTGGTTCCATATAAATTTTGGTAGTATCTATTCTAGTTTTGTGAAAAATACTGTTGGTGTTCTGACAGGGATTGAATTGAATCTATAGGTTGCTTTGGGTAATACAGACACTTTAACAATATTAATTATTCCAATCCACGAGCAGAGAATATTTTTCAATTTGTCTATGTAGACTTCAATCTCTGTCATCAATGTTTTATAGTTTTCAGAGTACAGGTCTTTTCACCTCTTTGGTTAAGTTTACTCCAAGGTATTTTATTCTCTTGGTGCAATTGTAAATAGTGTTATTTTTTTTATTATTATTACTTTTCTTTCTGCTATTCATTATTAGTGTATAGAAACACTATTGATTTCTGGGTATTATTTTTGTATCCTGCAACTTTACTGAATTCATTTATTACTTCCAGTAATTTTTTGGTGGAGCCTTTAGGATTTTCTATGTATAGTATCATGTTATCTGCAGGTAGTGATAGTTTAACCTCTTCTTTATCAACACAAATACTTCCTGTTTCTTCTTTTTTTGTCTGATTGCTGTGGCTAGACTTCTAATACTATGTCAGGTAAAAGAGGCAAGAGTGGATATCCTTATTGTGTTCCTGATATTAGAGAAAAAGCTCTCTGTTTTTCACTATTGGGTATGATGTTATCTGCAGGTTTTTCATAGATGGCCTTTATTATGTTGTTGTATATTTTCTCTAAACACATTTTATTAAGACTTTTTATCATAAACATATGTTGAATTTGTCAAATGCTTTTTCTCCATCTATTGAGATGATCATATGATTTTTAACCTTCCTTTTGTTAATGTGGTCTATCATGTTGATTTGTGAATATTGAACTATTCTTGCATCCCTGGAATAAGTCCCACTTGATTGTGATAAATTATCCTTTTAATGTATTGTTGTATGGGGTTTGCTAATATTTTGTTGAAGATTTTTAGATTTATGTTCATCAGAGATATTGACCTGTAGTGTTCATCCTTCCTTTCTTTTTCTTTCTTTCTTTCTTTCTTTCTTTCTTTCTTTCTTTCTTTCTTTTTTTCTTTCTTTTCTTTCTTTCTTTTTCTTTCTTTCTTTCTTTCTTTCTTTCTTTCTTTCTCTTTCTTTCTTTCTTTCTTTCATTCTTTCTCTCTCTCTTTCTCTTTCTTTCTTTTTCTTTCTTTCTTTCTTTCTCCTTCCTTCCTTCCTTCCTTCCTCCCTCCCTCTCTCCCTCCTCCCTCCTCCCTCCCTCCCTCCCTCCCTCTCTCCGCCTCTCTCTCCCTCCCTCTCTCTCTCTCCCTTCCTTCCTTCCTTCCTTCTTTCTTTTGTTTTTTAGCTTTGTCTTGCTTTAGTATAAGGGTAGTGCTGGTCTCATAGAATATATTTGGAAGCTTTCCTTCTATTTTTTGGCATAGTTTGGGAAGAATAGGTATTAAGTCTTCTCTAAATGTTTGATAGAATTCACTTGTGAATATATGTGGTCCTGGTCTTTTATTTTTTGGTAGTTTTTTTTTTTTTAATTTTTATTATGTTAATCACCATACATTACATCATTAGTTTTTGATGTAGTGTTCCATGATTCATTGTTTGCATATAACACCCAGTGCTCCATTCAATACGTGCCCTCTTTAATACCCATCACCAGGTTAACCCATCCCCCCACCCCCCTCCCCTCTAGAACCCTCAGTTTGTTTCTCAGAGTCCATAGTCTCTCATGGTTCCTCTCCCCCTCCGATGTCCCCCCTTCATTTGACCCTTCCTACTATCTTCTTTTTTTTAACATATAATGTATTATTTGTTTCAGAGGTACAGGTCTGTGATTCAACAGTCTTACACAATTCACAGCACTCACCATAGCACATACCCTCCCCAATGTCTGTCACACAGCCACCCCATCCCTCCCACCCCCCACCACTCCAGCAACCCTAAGTTTGTCTCCTGAGATTAAGAATTCCTATTTTTTGGTAGTTTTTTTGATTGCTGATTCAATTTCATTAGTAGTAATCAGTCTGCTCAGATTTTCTATTTCCTTCTGATTCAGTTTTGGAAGATTATTTTTTAGGAATTCATTCGTTTTTTTCTAGGTTGACCAATTTGTTAGAATGTCATTTTTTTGTAATAGTCTGTTATAATCCTTTGTATTTCTGTGGTGTTGGTTGTTACTCTCTCACTCTTTCATTCCTGATTTTATTTTATTTTAATACTTTATTTTATTATTTATTAATCTATTATTTTATTTTTTATTATTTAATTTATTTTTTGGAGGAAAGATTTGTTTTGATTTAGTTTTGTTTCATGGTTTTTGTTTTTTATTTTTTATTTATTATTTTTTTTATTATGCTCAGTTAGCCAACACATAGTACATCATTAGTTTTTGATGTAGTGTCCAGTGATTCAATAGTTGCATACAACACCCAGTGCACATCACAACACGTGCCCTCCTTAATACCCATCACCCGGCTACCCTATCCCCCCACCTCCCTCCCCTCTGAAACCCTCAGTTTGTTTCCAGGAGTCCATAGTCTCTCATGGCTTGTCTCCCTCTCTGATTTCGCCTCCTTCAGTTTTCCCTCCCTTCCTCTATGGTCTTTCATGCTACTCCTTATGTTCCACATATGAGTGAAACCATATGATAATTGTCTTTCTCTGCTTGACTTATTTCATTTAGCATAATCTCCTCCAGTTCCATCCATGTCGATGCAAATCGTGGGTATTCATCCTTTCTGATGGCTTATTTATTTATTTAATTTGGGTTCTTTCGCTTTTCTTCTGATGAGTTTGGCTAAAGGTTTGTCATTTTGGTTTATCTTTTCAAAGAACCAGCTCTTGGTTACATAGATCTTTTCAACTGTTTTTTGTTTGTTTGTTTGTTTCTATTTCATTTGTTTCTATTCTGATCTTTATTATTTCCTTTCTTCTACTAACCTTGAGCTTTGTTCTTTTTTTCCCTAGTTCCTTTAGGTATAAGGTTAGATTGTTTATTTGAACTTTTTCTTGTTTCTTGAGGTAGGCCTGTGTCATTACAACTTTCTCTCTCAGAAATTCTTTCACTGTGTTTCAAAGATTTTGGACCATTGTGTTTTCATTTTCATTTGTGTCCCTGTGTTTTTTGATTTCTACTTTGATTTTTTTTTGCTAACCCATTGGTTATTTAGTAACATGTTGTTTAGCCTCCATGTGTTTGTGTGTTTTCCAGTTTTTTCTTGTGATTCATTTCTAGTTTCATTCTATCATTGTTGGAAAGGATGCATGATATAATTTCAATCTTCTAAAAGTTATTGTGACTTGTTTTGTGGCCTAACATGTGTTTATTCTAGAGAGTGTTCCATGTGCACTTGAAAGGAATGTATGTTCTGCAGTTTTTTGATAGAATCTTCTGTATATAGCTGTTAGGTCCATCTGGTCTAATGTGTCATTCAAAGATAGTTTGCTTATTGATTTTGTGCCTGAATTATCTATCTATTGATGTAAGTGGGGTGTTAGAGACTTCTGTTTTTATTGTATTACCACCAATTTCTCCCTTTATGTCTGTTAATATTTGCTTTATGTATTTAGGTGCTCTTATGTTGGGTGCATAAATATTTCCAATTATTATATCCTCTTGTATTGATTCTTTTATTATTATGTAATGCCCTTTTTTTGTCTCTTATTACAGTCTTGGTTTTAATTTCTCTTTTGTGTGATATAAGCATTGTTACCCTGGCATTTTTTTTCTTTTCCATTTCCGTGGAATCTTTTTCCATCCCTTCACTTTATATCTGTATGTGTCTTTCGGTCCGATGTGAGTATCTTGTAGGCAGCATATAGTTGGGTCTTTTTTTTTTTTAATACATTCTTGTGGTCTTGATTTTAGATGGAAATTTTCTCTTACATATTCATGAAAATATTTGACTATATTGTCTAAAGTTTTCTTATAATCATGTTATTTTCAAAAATATATTTTGTAGCAACGTTTTGCCAAGGATATATACCAGAAGATATGTCTTTTTCATATATGAGTCTATTTTTTTCAAAGAGTAGTCATGTCACAAAAATAATAGTGCTGATCTTTTTTTCTTTTAAAACTTCTGAATTTATTTTTAGACTTTTTTCTGAATACTGATATATGACTTTGTATAATTAGTTGAGGTTTTGGTAGTTTTCCAAGCTTCTTTGTTTCTTTATTGTTTAAGGAATATTACAGGGAATATTATTCTATATATTGTAACTTATGTCCTAAAAATAGCTAAGTACACCTGGCATTTATTACACTTGTGCACTGTGATTTATTGCACTTTCTTACATTTTTTTTATTCTTTTTTTTAAATTTTTTTATTGTTATGTTAATCCCCATACATTACATCATTGGTTTTAGATATAGTGTTCCATGATTCATTGTTTGTGCATAACACCCAGTGCTCCATGCAGAACGTGCCCTCCTCAATACCCATCACCAGGTTAACCCATCCTCCCACCCCCCTTACATTTTTTTTTTTTTAAGATTTTATTTATTTATTTATTTGACAGAGAGAGAGAAACAGCATGAGAGGGGATAGGGTCAGAGGGAGAAGCAGGCTCCCCGCTGAGCCAGGAGCCCGATGTGGGACTCGAACCCAGGACTCCGGGATCATGACCTGAGCTGAAGGCAGTTGCTTAACCAACTGAGCCACCCAGGCGCCCGATTTATTGCACTTTCAAGTCATCTTTCATTGATGAAGGTCTGGGAAAGACAGAAGAGAATAAGTTAATTCAATAACTTTTGGGGGGATCATCATTTTAATTTCAGTATGACAAATTTTTATCATTCTTAATGAAGTCACAGTATATTTCAGTGTTAACTCATACATCTTATTCTTCAATTAAAATAAGGATATTGAATTTTTTCATTGTATTGAAATGCAAGAAAGAAGTTTACAAATTTCCAAGTGTATTTTAAGCCATTATTACAATATAATAGCATTATTCAGCAGCGCCTAGTTGAAGAATAAGATTCCACAATTAGTTATAAACAATTTTGTTTTAAGAGGAGGCATTCTTTAAAAAATGACTTAACTGAAATATAATTTATACACCATACAATTTAGCAATTTAAATAGAACAATTCAGTGCTTTTTAGTATATTGAAAGTTCTGCAACTGTTACCTCAGTCGATTTTAGGACATTTTTACCACCCCTCAAAATACCACATCTTCATTATCAGTCACTCCCCATCTCCCCAACCACCACTATCACCATGCCCACCCCAGCTGTAGGTAACCTCTAAACTACATTGTGTCTCTATAGATTTTTCTATTGTGCACATTTCGCATAAATGAAATCACATAATATGTGGTCTTTTGTGACTGGCTATTTTCACTTAGGATAATGTTTTCAAAGTTCATTCATGTTATGTCATGCATTAATACTTCATTCCTATTTATTGATAAATAATATTCCATTGTACAGAAAACTACATTTTGTTTAGCCATTCATCAGTTGATAGACATATGAGTTGTTTCTACCCTTTGGTTTATGAATAATGTTGCTGTGAGCTTACATGTACATGTTGGCATGGACATATAATTTTATTTATCTTAGTTATATACCTAGGAGAGGAATTACTGGGTCAAATGCTAACTTCATGTTTAACTTCTAAAAAGAGTTTTAGATTGTTTTCTAATATGTCTGCATCATTTTACATTCCCACCAGCAGTGTTTGCAGGTTTCAATTTCTCCATATCCTGGCCACATTTGTTATTATATGCTGTTTGGATTATAGCCTTCATTGTTATGTGTTATGAAGTGTTATGTCATTGTGATTTTGATTCACATTTCCCTGTTGGTTAATGATAATGGCACTTTTAGCCAATTTTAGAGAAATGTTTATCCTTAGAGAAATGTTTGATCACAGTCATTTTATAATTGGTTTGTCTTTTCATTATTGAGTTGTAAGGATCCTTTATATATTCTGGATACAAGTCCTTTATCAGATGTAAGATTTGCAAAACTTTTCTGCCATTCTATGAGTTTTCTTTTCACTCTTTATGGTGTTCTTTGAGCACAAAAGTTTTTAATTTTGATGAAGTCCAATTTCTTTGCTTTTTTCCTTTGCTACTCATGTTTTTGGTGTGCATTTTTGGTTTTTCATATTTTATTTATTTTTAATTTTTATTTATTTATGTTATTATTATGTTCAAATTAGCCAATGTATAGTACATCATTAGTTTTTGATGTAGTGTTCAACGATTCATTAGTTGTAACACCCAGTACTCATCACAACATGGTTACCCCTATCCCCTACCCCCTCCCTTCTATAACCCTCAGTTTATTTTCCGGAGTCCAGAGTCTCTCATGGTTCCTATCCCTCTCTGATTTCTTCCCATTCAGTTTTTATATACAATGGAATATTACTCAGCCATCAGAAAGGGTGAATACCTACCATTTACATTGATATGGATGGATCTGGTGGGGATTATGCTAAGTGAAATAAGTCAAGCAGAGAAAGACAATTATCATATGGTTTCACTCATTTGTGGAACATAAGGAATAGTGCAGAGAACCATAGGGGAAGGGAGGGAAAACTGAATGGTTTTTCATATTTTAAAAACTATTCCCTAACCCAAGATCATAAAGATTTATGCCTATATTTTCTACTAACAATTTTATAATTGTAGCTCTTATATTTAAATTTATGATAAATTATGTGTTAATTTTTGTATGGTGTGAGGTAGAAGTCCAAACTTCATTTTCATGTGGATACCCAGTTGTCCTAACACCATTTGTTGAAAAGATTATTACTTCTATATTTGTCTTGGTACTCTTCTTGAAAATCAATTGACCATAAATTTAACAGCGTACTTATGAACTCTCAATTCTGGTCTATTGATCCATATGTATACCTGTATGCCAGCACCACACTTAGCTTGACTGCTGTGGCACTGTAATAAATTAAAAAATTGGTTAAGTATGAGTCCACCAACTGTTCATTTTAAAGATGGTATCAATTATTCTATATTTGAATTTCCATATGAATTTTGTGATTATCTTATCAATTTCTGCAAAAAAGAAAGAGAAATAGCTAGGATTTTGACAGAGATTCTATGGAATCTGTAGACCAATTTCAACAGTATTGTTTTTTTAACAATTAAAACAGTCCATAGGCAGGAGATAACTTTCCACTTACTTAAGTCTTATATAATTTCTTTTAACAATTGTTATAGGTCTTGGTGTACATGTCTTACACTTTTGTTATGCTTATTTTTAAGTATTTTATTATATTTTTATTCTTTTTGATGTTCTATTAAATAGAATTGTTTTTATTTTCAGATTGTTCATTGCTGGTGTATAAAATTACAATTGCTTTTTAAAATTTTATTCTTTATTTACTTATTATTATTATTTTATTATGTTCAATTAGCCAACACATAGTACATCATTAGTTTTTGATGTAGTGTCCAGTGATTCAGTAGTTACGTACAATACCCAGTGCGCATCACAACACATGCCCTCCTTAATACCCATCATCTGGCAACCCTATCCCCCCACCTCCCTCCCCTCTGAAGCCCTCAGTTTGTTTCCCAGAGTCCATAGTCTCTCATGGCTTGTCTCCCTCTCTGATTTCCCCCTCTTCAGTTTTCCCTCCCTTCCTCTGTGGTCTTCCGTGCTATTCCTTATGTTCCACATATGAGTGAAACCATATGATAATTGTCTTTCTCTGATTGACTTATTTCACTTTGCATAATCCCCCCCAGTTCCATCCATGTCGATGCAAATGGTAGGTATTCATCCTTTCTGATGGCTGAGTAATATTCCATTGTATATATGAACCACATCTTCTTTATCCATTCATCTGTTGAAGGACATCTTGGCTCCTTCCACATTTTAATCTCATTTTCATCTTCTTTAAATCTTAGAAAATGATTTGTTGAGACCTGCTCCTGATGAGGACTGCACTGTCTGGAAAGTGTTCACACTTTATCCTGCCCTTCTACTCCTAAATTCCCTTTTTCATAACCATTCATTTTTCTCACTTAAATCCCAGTTAAAAAAATTGAATTCAGTCAGGAATATCACCAGAAATCAGTTTCTTCTAAGTATCAATTTGTCTGTTATTGTAATCCATACAGAGGTTAGAATAAAATCTCACTTTGCCAAACCTAGCACATAGGGTAAATAATGATTAAATGCTAAACAATCCTGGAATCTGCCAGGTGGAAAAAAAGTAGTGTTAAATTATCGAAGCAAAAGGGAGAGCTAAGTTAAAGAGGTTAGGTAATAGCCACTTCAAAAATAATGGAACCGTGTTTTGGGCTGTACAAATAAGCACAATCCACAAAGAGCTTAGAAGAGCAAATTCTAAGTCTATGGAACAAGAGTATAAGAAGTTAATAAAGCTCATCAAAGCCACAGTTCTTGATCAATAAAATCTTGACCTTGAAGGAGAACAATTAAGAGAGCTTGATTGAAAATGTTATTTTATGTGATTTCCAGAAAGATGGATATGCAATTAAAAGACCACAACCTTCCTCAGCATCTCTGTTGAGCAAGAAAGATCAAAAGTAAAGTAATATTTGGATCAATCAGTCATCTGTGAAGAGCAAAGCCTTACTCACAGGAAAAGTCAGGATTTCTACAATTGTCCTCAAACCATAAAGTGCAAATTATCAAGTAGGAAGCTAATACAGCCCACTTCCTAGGTCTTGCCTCAGAGGTTCTGATTCACTATCATTGGTTTTCAACCCTAACTGCATATTAAAATTACCTGAGGAGTTTTTAAAACATACTGATGCCCATTCCCAGCCCCAGATATTTAAGATTTAATTGAGATTATGAATGGAGCCTGGCTATTTTTATTTTCCAAAAGCTCCCCAAATAATTATAATGTGCACTCAGGGATGGAAACCGGGCTCTTAGATGAGTATGAATCTACTTTTAATGTAACATCCTCTAAGTGAAACTGATGCTTTTAATATACTCTGTATATTGCTAGGTGAATTTGTGTACTCAACATATCACAAACCTCCTATTCTAAGTAGTACATTTATGAGGTGCTCTGTGGCTTATGACTTCCAAACAAGCCTTTACTATTCATTATAACTCAGTTGTCATAATTATGAAAAGCAGCATAGATGATCCAAATCAATCAATACAGAAATATTTTAATTTTAGAAGTCATGCATTCTATCTCACATTAGTATATAATATAATTTATATAACATGTTTGAAGTACAAATAACTATACAGACCAAAAACTTATTTTAAGATTAGCAGTGGAATTTGTATTGTAGAAGAGCACAGTTGTTTGTGGCCTCTTAATGCTGGGTAATGGAAAAATGACTAGTGATGTAATACCTGCTTTGCAGGTGGAAGTAATTATGCATTCATGGACAAGAGAACATACCTGCAAATTTCAAGATGTGTTATAAAGAAGTGCCTTTTAATTGCATATAGTTAATTTTCAAACTACCATGGCAGCAGAAAGATTACAGAAAGAAGAGTTTATCTCAATAATTGTCTCCTTTGTGCCAGATTCTTCCTTGCTTTTCTGAATATACATATTTTTGCCTCAGGGATTCTTTTTCACTTCTCATAGAGGGCTTAAATTTCCTCCGAAATTACAGGTTTACAAAAAAGAAACTTAAAATTAAATGCATTAATTAGTTAATATTCATTAATGGCTAAAATTTTTCTTGACAAACAGCTAGTTTTTTGGAGGGTTCCATCTGATATTGGGGTAGAATTTGGCTTTCTTTCATTCTGCTGTATGTTCTTACATTTGGACACATAAGAAATATTCCATAGTGATGCAATCAGATTTTGTGACTGAGAGATCTCTGGTATGAGTGTTTGGTACTATTTACAGTTTGCTTTTAGGACTCACATGTTTGTTTTCACACTTTTACCTTTTCAATTCTATGGTATTGACAATCAGCTTTCAACCTGGAAAAATATTAAAATATTATATCAGGCTCAACATCTATAGTTTAGCTTCCTGACACAATTCCCCTTAGTGACAGTAGATCCTGCTCATGTTAGTTTCTCTGTACAACCCATTCTGTGCCTGGGGAACATGATTTATATTTGCATTTATCAGTGTCAGAAATCTCTTTTCTTTATTCTCATTTAGTAAACTGTATATTTCAGTGCAGCCAGTGCTAATATCTGGAAGCCAGTTCCAGCTTTTAGTGAAGCAATAGAGTCATCATAATATCATTATCACTACCATTCTGTGTCCTCTTCAATTCTCACATTCAATTCATTGCTGTATTTTTTAAAACTTCAATTTCTGTGTTGCCCTATATATTTCTTATTGTGATGCCATGCATCATCTAGTAGCATAAGTGTTAATACAAAAAATGCTGCAGTGGGAATTCCAACTCAAATCTACATGCCACTATATTCTCCAAGAGAAAGTTACTATAAAAATCATTTAATATAGATCATTTGCATAATACCTATAGAATTGTACAGCCCTAAGTTTCAGAAATGTTGAGTAACAAAATGTAAGGTTGAAAAGAGCTGTAAATGGGTGCCTGGGTGGCTCAGTCGTTAAGCGTCTGCCTTCGGCTCAGGTCATGATCCCAGGGTCCTGGGATCGAGTCCCACATCGGGCTCCCTGCTCGGCAGGAAGCCTGCTTCTCCCTCTCCCACTCCCCCTGCTTGTGTTCCTGCTCTCGCTATGTCTCTCTCTGTCAAATAAATAAATAAAATCTTTAAAAAAAAAAAAAAAGAAAAGAGCTGTAAATATAGAAATTTTTTTCCTGAAATATAGAAAACTAACACATTTTAAAGTAATTTATAGTAATGCTATTTTTTAAAGATTTATTAATTTGAGAGAGAGAGAGGTGGGGAAGAGTAGAGGGAGAGGGAGAACCTCAAGCAGACCCCACACTGAGCATGGAGCCCAATGCAGGGCTCGATCTCCCAACCCTGAGATCATGACCTGACCTGAAATCAAGAGTCAGGTGCTTAACCGACTGAGCCACCCAGGTGCCTCCAGTAATACTCCTTTAATTGGTAAATGTCTTAAAATATGGAAGAGACTGCTTTCCCAGAAGAATTAAAGTTGCTTGTTTGATCAAAACATATATGCAGTATGTAGAAGAAATACTGATCCTTTTCCCAGGTATCAGGGGTTTTTGTTGTTTGTTTTTATTTGTTTGTTTTTATAGTTTAAGCCATCACCAAAAAGCTACCAAAGGGAAAAATCAATGCTTGTCATGACTAAATTAGCATAGAGAATTGTTTGAAATGATCTTTTAAGGAGAATCACATTTTGAATAACACCTTCAGTGAATTAGTTTATTAAATATCAATGTAGTTAAGAGAGCAGCTTGAACAAACATGAGTGCAATAAATTCAGTGAATTAAATCTCACTAACAATGTGTATAAATAGTATTTAAAGCAGATATAATTTTACCACAAATGATATGCCTGTTTTCATGATTATGGTCTCAAATGTGAAGTATTAACAGTGATGCCCTACGGCAATGGTTCTCATCACCATCCCCTGGAAACTTGTTAGAAACGCAAGTTATCTGGCCTTGCCAGTGACAAAATGAATTAAAAACTGATGATAGGGACCAGAAATCCTCCAGATGATTCTAATGTAGACTAAAGTTTGAGAATCACTGTGTTAAGATCTTTTTTCACCTAATTTAATATTGATTGACAGAAAGTTTTAAATAAGTAGTATAGTCAGTTTAAAATGGTAACAAATGGTCAAGATTCCTTTATTCATTCTCTAAAGCTAGTTTGACACAAGATTTATATTTATTAACTCATTTGTTGATACATTTTCTACTCTATATTGAAAAATATATATTTTTGCTCATTTAAATAATATATAGTCAATAACAAAATTTGGATCTTGTTTATGCAATGTAAAACAGAAGTTACTAAATGATATATTACTTCATCTAACAGTATCAGAAAATCAGTTTAATAAAACCATAATGTGCCATGCACTGTGCTAATTACTATCCGTGTTTAATTCTAATTTTCACAGTAACCCTGCAAAGATGGAATTAATATTCTTCTTTAATAGATTATTAATTTGGAGTTCAAGCACTATTACATAGCCACCAGATTTCTCTGATTGCTGTGCTTTTGCTCAGAGGATTATTTTCCAGATTCTAGCAGCTCACTGTTTTGAATATTAACACATTTGAAATGATGTAGACATACTGGCCATCGTATAGTTTATGGAAACTTGCTTTTAAACAGTCCAATTGGAGATGCCCCACCTAAAGGAAGAATCCTTGCTTTCCTTTTTTTTTTATTTTTTCATTAAAATAAAATTCACATAACATAAAATCAACCATTTTAAAAGTTTATGATTCAGTCATTTAGTATATTCACAATGTTGTGCACATATCACTTCTGTCTAATCCCAAAATGTTTTCATCACTCCAAAAGTAAACCCCATACCCATTAAGCAGTCACTTTTACCTTTTCCCCTCTCCCCAGTCCATAGGAACCACTACTCTGTTTTCTGTCTCCATGTACTTTCCTTTTCTGGATATCTCATATAAGTCAATTCATATAGTATTTGAACTCTTGTGTCTGGTTTCTTTCACTTAGCGTAATATTTTTGAGGTTTATTTATGTAGAATGTATTAATATTTCATTCCCTTTTATGGCTAAATAATATTCCACTGTACAGATATGCTTTGTTTATGGACATTTGATTTGTCTTCACATTTTGGCCATTGTGATTAGTGCTGCTATGAAAGTTTGTGTACAAAGTTTTGTTTGAATATCTGTTTTCAATACTTTGGTGTATATACATAGAAGCAGAATTGTGGGTCATATGGTAATACTATGTTTACCTTTTTGAGTAACTGACAGACTATTTTCCACAGTGGCTATATCATCTTTTTCTCTTTCCACTTTTTATTAATAGACTACTTCTTAGAGCAGGGTTAGGTTTACAGAAAAATCAACAGAAAGTAAACAGAAGTTCCATATGCCTTCTCCCATCCAAAATTGTTGTGGTACATGTGTTAGAATTGATGAATCAGTATAGAAAACCTTATTAACTTAAATCCATATTTTATATTAAGCTTCACTCCTTCTGTTGTACATTTCTGTGGGTTTTGCCAAATGCATGATGTCATGTATCTACCATCACAGATTTATATAGAAGAGTTTCATCCCCCCAAAATCACCTGTGCTATAGCTATTCATCATTCCCTCCTATATACTTCCCCTCTTAGCCCCTAACAAAGGCTAAATATTACACTTTCTCTATTGTTCTGCCTTTTTCGGAATATCAAGTAGTTGGAATCATACTGTATCTACCTTCTCAGCCTGGCTTCTTTCACTTAGCAATATGCATTTAAGGTACCTCCATGTCTATTTGGGGCTTGATAGATCATTTTTTTTTTTACTATTGTATAATATCCCATTGTGTGTATGCACCCACATTGTTTATCCATTCATCTACTAAATGACATTTTTCTTGCTTCCAATTTTTGAAAATTATGAATAAAGCTATTATAAATATCTATATACAAGTTTATTTTAATTTTTTTTATTTTTTAAAATATTTTATTTATTTGACAGAGAGAGAGCACAAGTAGGCAGAGCGGTAGGCAGAGGGAGAGAGAGAAGCAGGCTCCCTGCTGAGCAGAGAGCCTGCCGTGGGGCTCAATCCCAGCACCCTGGGATCATGACCTGAGTAGAAGGCAGATGCTTAATCGACTGAGCCATCCAGGTGCCCCTATTTTTTTACTTTTTTATTATGTTCAATTAACCAACATACTATACAACATTACTTTTTGATGTATACAAGTTTTTGTGTGGATATAAGTGCTCAACTAATTTGGATAAATACCACAGTGTGTGATTACTGGATCATATGGTAAGATTATGTTTAGTTTTTAGATTTTTTTTTCTTTTAGAAACTTCCAAGCTGTCTTCATTTTTTATTATTATGTTCAATTAGTCAACATACAGTACATCATTAGTTTTTGTTGTAGTGTTCAGTGATTCATTAGTTGTGTATAACAGTGCTCATCACATGACATGCCCTCCTTAATACCCATCACTTAGTTACCCCTTCCCCCCACCCCTCTCCCTTCTGTAACCCTCAGTCTGTTTCCCAGAGTCCAGAGTCTCTCATGGTTTGTCTCCCTCTCTGATTTCTTCCCATTAAGTTTTCTCACCCTTCCCCTGTGGTTCTCTGCATTATTCCTTGTGATCAACATATGAGTGAAACCATATGATAATTGCCTTTCTTTGCTTGACTTATTTCACTTAGCATAATACAAACTATCTTCAAAGTGACTACACCATTTTTCATTCCCAGCAGCAATGAGTGAGAGTCTCTGTCATTCAATATCCTTACCAGCATTTGGCAGTGCTGATTATTTGGACTTAAGCCATTCTAATACGTGTTTAGTGCTATCTCATTATTTTAATTTGCAATTCCCCAATAGCATATACTAATATTGAGCATTTTTCACATTCATATTTGCCATCTCTATATCTTCTTAGGTAGATGTCTGTTCAGATCTTTTGTCTACTTTTTTTCTTATTCAAATATAATTAACATTTGTTATATTTGTTTCAGGTATACAACATATTTATTCAAGAATTGTGTGCATAATAACTCACTGCCCACTGTGATCAGTGTAGTCACCATCTGTCACCATAGAACATTATTACAATATTATTGAATATATTCCCTATGCTGTAATTTTCATGTCTGTGATTTATTTATTTATAAATGGAAATTTGTACCTCTCAATCTCTTCTGTTTCATGAATACCCGAACCCACCTACCATCTGGCAACCACCAGTTTGTTCTCTGTATTTAATAATTTGATTTGTTCTTTGTTTCTGTTTATTGATTTGTTTTGTTTTTTAGTTTCCACATATAAGTGATATCATACAGTATTTATCTCTCTGATTATTTTTTTTATTTTTTTTGTTTCAAATTTTTATTTAAATTCTAGTTAGTTAGGGTAATAATCGTTTCAGGAGTAGAATTTAGTGATTCATCAGTTACATATAACACCCAGTGCTCATTATAAGTACCTTCTTGATACCCATCATTCATTTAGCTCATCCCCAACCCACATCCCTCCATCAGCCCTCAGTTTGTTCTCTATCATGAAGACTCTCCTATAGTTTCTTTCCCTCTCTCTTTTTTTCTTCCTATATGTTTATCTTGTTTCTTAAATTCCAAATATGACTGAAATTACATGGTATTTGTCTTTCCCTAACTTATTTTGCTTAGCCTAATACGCTATAGCTCCACCCTTGTCATTGCAAATGGTAAGATTTCATTCTTTTGGTGGCTGAGTAATACTCCATTATATATATACCACAGCTTCTTTATCCATTCATCAGTCGATAGACATTTGGGCTCTTTCCATAATTTGGCTATTGTTGATAATGCTGCTATAAACATTGGGGTGCATGTGCCCCTTTGAATCAGTATTTTTGTATCCTTTGGGTAAATACCTAGTAGTTCAATTGCTGAGTAGTAGGGTAGTTCTATTTTTGACTTTTTGAGGAACCTCCATACTGTTTTCCAGAGTGGTTTCACAAGTTTGCATTCCCACCAGCGGTGTAGGAGGGTTCCCCTACTCCACATCCTCACCAACATCTGTTGTTTCTTGTGTTGTTAATTTTAGCCATTCTGACAGGTGTAAGGTGGTATCGCATTGTAGTTTTAATTTGTATTTCCCTGATGATGAATGATGCTGAGCATCTTTTCCTGCGTCTGTTAGCCATCGGTATGTCTTCTTTGGAAAAAAAAATGTCTATTCATGTCTTCTGCCCATTTCATAACTGGATTATTGGTTTTCTGGGTGTTGAGTTTGGTAAATTCTTTATAGATTTTGGATACTAACCCTTTATCAGATATGTCATTTGGAAATATCTTCTCCCATGCCATAAGTTCCCTTTTAGCTTTTTTTCATGGTTTCCTTCACTGTGCAAAAGCTTTGTATCTTGATGAAGTCGCAAGAATTCATTTTTGTTTTTGTTTCCCTTGTCTCCAAGGATGTGTTTAGTAAGAAATTGCAATGGCAAAGGTCAAAGAGGTAGCTCCCTGTGTTCTCCTGTAGGATATTAATGGGTTCCTGTCTCACATTTAGGTCTTTCATCCATTTTGAATTCACTTTTGTGTATGGTGTGAAAAAGTGGTCCAGTTTCATTCCTTTGCATGTTGCTGTCCACTTTTCCTAACACCATTTGTGAAAGAAAACTATTTCCCCCCCACTGGATATTCTTTACTTCTCTGTCAAAGATTAGTTGACCATATAGTTATGGGTCATTTTTATGTTTTCTGTTCTGTTCCATTGATCTATGTGTCTGTTTTTGTGCCAGTACCATACAGTCCTGATCACTACAGTTTTGTGATAATAGCTTGAAGTCCAGAATTGTGATGACTTCAGGTTTGCTTTTCTTTTTCAGGATTAGTTTGGCTATTAGGTGTCTTTTGTGGTTCCATACAAATTTTAGGATTGTTTGTTTTAACTCTGTGAAAAATGCTGGTGGTATTTTGATAGGGATTGCTTTAAATGTGTAGATTGCTTTGGGTAGTATGGCCATTGTAACAATATTTGTTCTTCCCATTCATGAGCATGGAATTTTTTCCCATTTCTTTGTGTTCACTTCAGTTTCTTTCATAAATGTTCTATAGTTTTCAGAGTACAGATCTTTTACCTCTTTTGTTAGATATATTCCTAGGTATCTTACAGTTTTTGCTGCAATTGTAAATGGGATTGAATCCTTGATTTCTCTTTCTGCTTCTTCATTACTGGTGTATAGAAATGCAACAGATTTCTGTACATTGATTTTATATCCTGTGACTTGCCAAATTCATGTATTAGTTCTAGAAATTTTGTGGTTTTTCTACATACAGTATCATGTTGTCTGCAAATAGTGGAAGTATGACTTCTTTCTTGCCAAGTTGGATGCCTTTTATTATTTTTGTTATCTAATGAGGCTAAGACTTCCAGTACTGGTAAATAACAATGGTGAGAGTAGACATCCCTGTCTTGTTCCTGACCATAGAGGAAAATCTTTCAGTTTTTCCCCATTGAGGATTATATTAGCTGTGGATCTTTTGTATATGGCCTTTATGATGTCGAGGTATGTTCCATCTATCCCTAATTTGTTGAGGGTTTTTTATCAAGAATGGATGCTGTTCTTTGTCAAATACTTTTTTCTGCATCTATTGAGAGGATTATATGGTTCTTATCCTTTCTTTTATTAATGTGGTGTATCACATTGATTGACTGTGAATATTGAGCCCTGCACCCCAGGAATAAATCCTACATAATTGTGGTAAATAATTCTTTTAATGAACTTTTGGATTTGATTTCCTAGTATCTTGTTGAGAATTTTTGCATACATGTTCATCAGAGATATTGGACTATAATTCTTTTTAGTGGGGTCTTTGTCTGGTTTTGGAATCAAGGTAATGCTGGTCTCATAGAATGAATTGGGAAGTTTTCCTTCCATTTCTATTTTTTGAAACAGAACAGATATTAACTCTTCTTTAAATGTGTAAGTCCACTGGGAAGCCATCTGGCCCTTCAGTTTTGTTTCTTGGGGGATTTTTGACTACTGATTCAATTTCTTTGCTGGTTATGGGTCTGTTCAAATTTTCTATTTCGGAATTCCTGTATCAGTTTGTTAGTTTATATGTTTCTATGAATTTATTCTTTTCTTCCAGATTGCCCAATTCGTTGGCATATGATTTTTCATAATATTCTCTAGTTGTTTGTATTTCTGTGGTATTGGCTTTGATCTCTCTTCTTTAATTAGTGACTTTATTTATTTGGGTTCTTTATCTTTTCTTTTTGATAAGTGTGGCAGGGATTTATCAATTTTATTAGGTCTTTCCAAGAACCAGCTTTTACTTTCACTGATCTGTTCTACTGAATTTTTGTTGTTATTGTTGTTTCTGTATCATTTATTTCTGTTCTAATCTTTATTATTTCCTTTCTTCTTCTGGCATTAGGCTCTGTTTGCTAGTCCTTTCCTGGTTCCTTTAGGTGTAAGTTTAATTTGTGTATTTGAGATTTTTCTTGCTCCTTGAGGTAGGCCTATATTGCTATATAGTTCCATCTTATGCTCACCTTTGCTGCATCCCAGAGGTTTTGGATGTCATGTGTTCAATTTCATTTGCTTCCATGTATTTTCTTTTATTTCTTCTTTAATTTCCTGGTTAACCCACTCATTCTTTAGTAGGATGTTTTTTAACCTGCATCTATTTGTGGTCTTTCCTATTTTTTTCTTGTGGTAGACTTTAAGCATCATAGCATTGTGGTCTGAAAATGTGCATAGTATGATCTCAATCTTTTTGTACTTTTTGAGAGCTACTTTGTGACCCGGTATGTGATCTATTCTGGAGAAAGTTCCAGTGCATTTGAAAAGAATGTGTATTCTGCTGCTTTAGGGTGAAATGTTCTGAATATATCTGTGAAGTCCATCTGGTCCAGTGTGTCATTCAAAGCCACTATTTCCTTGCTGATTTTCTGCTTAGATTATTTGTCCATTTCTGTAAGTGGGGTGTTAAAGACCCCTACTATTATTGTATTATTATCAATGAGTTTCTTTATGTTTGTTATTAATTGATTTATATATTTGGCTGCTCCCAAGTTGGGGGCATAAATATTTACAATTGTTAGATCTTCTTATTGAACGGACCTTTTTATTATGATGTAATGCCCTTCTTCATCTCTTGTTACCATCTTTGGTTTAAAATCTAGTTTGTCTCATATAAGTATGGTTACTCTGTCTTTCTTTTGATGTCCATTAGCATGAGCAATGTTTCTCCATCCTCTCACTTTCAATCTGGAGACATCTTTAGGTCTAAAATGAGTCTCTTGTAAGCAGCATACAGATGTGTCTTGCATTTTTATCCATTCTGATACCCTATGTCTTTTGATTGGAGCATTTAGTCCATTTACATGCAGAGTAATTCTTGATAGATAGGAACTTAGTGCCATTGTTTTACCTGTAAAGTCAGTATTCTTGGAGATTTTCACTGTTCCTTTCTTGTCTTTGTCACTTTTGGTCTTTCTTTCCCACTTAATGTGTCCCCTTTAATGTTTCTTGCAGGGCTGGTTTAGTGGTCATGAACTCCTTTCATTGTTTTGTTTTGTTTGATTTTTTTGTCTGGGAAGTATTTTATCTCTCCTTGTATCTTGAATGAGAGCCTTGCTGGATAAAATATTCTTGGCTGCATATTTTTCCCCTTCAGCATGTTGAGTGTATCTTGCCACTTTCTTCTGGACTCCCAGGCTTTCTGTGGAGACATCTACTGCTAAGCTGATTCATCTTCCCTTGTATGTTAGGGATTTCTTTTCCCTTGCTGCTTTCAGGATTCTTTCCTTATTAGCTCTATATTTCGCAAATTGTACAATGATGTGTCTTGGTGTTGGCTGGTTTTTGTTGAATTTGATGGGAGTTCTCTCTTCTTCCTGGATTTGGATGTTTTTTTCCTTCCCCAGATTAGGGAAGTTTTTAGCTATAATTTCCTCAAATAAACCTTCTGCCCGTTTTTCCCTCTCTTTTTTTTCTGTGACGCCTATGAAATGAATATTATTACACTTTGTGGAGTTGCTGAGTTCCCTAAGTCTGCATTTGTGATCCAATACTTTTCTTTCCCTCTTCTTTTCAACTTCATTATTTTCCATAACTTTATCTTCTATATCACTTATTCGTTCTTCTGCTTTGTCCTTCCTCATTGTCATTTCATCCAGTCATTTTTGTATCTTGGTTATAGCATTTTTTATTTAGGCATGACTAGTTTTTAGTTCTTTAATCTCTGCAGAAAGGATTCTCTAGCATCGTCTATGCTTTTTCTCAAGCCCAGGTAGTATCCTTATGACTGTTGTTTTAAATTCTGATTTAGACATTTTACTTTTATCTGTTCTGATGAGATCCCTGACCATGATCTCTTTCAGTTCTTTCTTTTGGGATGAATTCTTCCATCTTGGGATTTTGCTTAGAACTCTGTCTACAGTGTTTTAGGGAAAGCTGTTGCATTTCTATTAATTTATATTAAGAAGAGGTCATATATTGTCCAGGGCCTAGCCCTTTAGGAACTTTTTTTGGTGTATGCTGTGTGCACTCTACTGCTATGTTTTCGCTGCTCTTGCCCTCAGATCAGTCCTCTGCAGAGTTTCTCCTTGCCTGCAGTGAGGAGTGTTTGGACCTGATCCAATGTGTGGTGAGTTTTAACCAGGTGTGTTAAAAAAAAAAAAAAAAAAAAGGTGTGTTGTTTAAAAAGGCTAGATCTTATTTCCCCTAGAGCTGAAGCTTTGCACCACTCTATGATCAGTAGACTTGGTGCATGCAGGGGATTTGTGCTGGTCTTCTGGGGGAGGGGCGTGCTGTGCTGGTTCTCAGGGTGTCTTGCACTTGTAAGGATGCATCTGCAGGGCACCGTGGGGCAGGGCTTGGTGTATGCCACTCCAGCATCTACTGAGGATGCTGTGTTGCTCACTGAAGTCTGTCCATCCTGATGGACAGACAGAAAAGAGCGTCATTCCACTCTCTCATCCCTGGAGAGGGGAGTTCGTGCCCACTGCTATTCACGAAGCCCTCACAGAAGAGTGAACAATCTCCCCTCTTGTGTCCCAAGCTCCTTTCAGAACCCTCCCTTCACCCTGTCTGTGTCCAAGCCATCTGTCTGCCTGGTGGCAAAGTAGTCCTGTGTTTTATTTCAGGCATACACTTGGGTTTCAAAGCTCCAAATTTTAGGGGCCCAACATGGCACATACCTGCACTGATCCTCTGTGGGTAAGGTCTGGGGTAAGGTCTCGCCATGCTATGTCTGATGCAGGTTTTTCCCAGAAAAGTAGTCACACAACTGTGCAGGGCTAAGATTTTACACTAAAGCACAGCAGAAAGCTGGCTTCCAGGTTAGCTGCCTTCAGCAATGCTTCTGCTGCTCACTGACACCCACTTTCTATTTTGTCCTCTGAGAGGCAGTGCCACCTCTTCCAAATGCACACCAAGAAGGGGATCTGTTCCACCCCCTGTGACCCAGGGGATCCTCAGACCACACTGTCCACTCATGGGCCTCTGCCATCCTTCCCCACAGGAACCCCACTAAGCCCACCAGGTATGACCCTTGAGATGGCACGGACTTCTAAAACTTCAGATTTTGAGCTCACTGCTTATAAAAACTTGTGATAGTCAACCCCTCTCCTTTTCCCAGTAAATGGTTTAGGGGAAGAGTTTATCTTGTGCAATCCCCTGTGTCCTGCTTTTATTCTCTTTCTCCACCCCCCCCCCCCCCCATCAGGACCCCCCCCCCCCCCTACCACCCACAGTTCTTTTTTCCCCCAAATCAACACTCTGCAGCTCCTACCTTCCACAATGTGGCCCTTCTTCTCCCTCTAGATGTGAAGTTTGTTCTCTCAGTCCTCAGGTCAATTTCTTGGGTGTTCAGAATGATTTGATATTTATCTGTTTTGGAGGTATGAGGCAAGCATAGGGTCCCCCTACTACTCCTCCATCTTAACTCCTCCCCTCTCTAACTGATTTAATTCACTCAGTATAATACACTCTAGGTCCATGCATGTTATCACAAATACTAAGATTTCATCCTTTTTTATGCTTGAGTAATATTCCATTGTGTATATTTACCAGTTCTTTATCTACTCATTTATCAATGGTCACTTAGTTTGCTTCCGTATGTTGGCTATTGCAAATACTGCTGCAATAAACATAGGGGTGTATATATCTTTTTGAATTAGTGTTTTCATTTTCTTTGGGCAACTACCCAGTAGTGGATTTATTGGATCATATGGTATCTCTAATTTTAATGTTTTGAGGCATTTCCATAATGTCTTCCACAGTAGGTGCACCAATTTACATTCCCACCAGCAGTGCTTGAGGGTCCTTTTTTTCTCCACACCCTAACCAACACTAATTCTTTCTTGTCTTTTAGATTCTAGCCATTCTGATAGCTGTAAGGTGATATCTCATTGTGTTGTTTTTTTTTTTTTCAAATTTTTATTTAAATTCTAGTTAGTTAACATAGTGTAATATTGGTTTCTGGAGTAGAATTTAGTGATTCATCACTTACATATAACAATCAGTGCTCATCATAAGCACCCTCCTTAATACCCATTACCCACTTTGCCTATCCCCTACCCACATCCCCCCACCAACTCTCATTGTAGATTTGATTTGAATTTCCCTTATGATTAGTGATGTTGACCATCTTTTCATATATCTCTTGGCCATCTGTATGACTTCTATAGAAAAATGTCTGTCCAGGTCCTCTCCTGTTTTAATTGGATTATGTGGAGTTTTTTTGGTGTCAAGTTGTGCAAGTTCTTTATATATTTTGGACATTAACCCCTTATCAGATATATCACTTGCAGATATATTCTCCCATCAGTAGGTTGCCTTTTTGTTTTGTTGATGGTTTCCTTTGCCATGCAAAAGGTTTTTATTTTGGTATAATTCCAATAGTTTATTTTTGCTTTTGTTTCACTTGCCTTAGGAGACATAGCTAGAAAAATGCTGCTAATGTCAATGTCCAAGAGATTATTGCCTATTTTTTCTTCTAGGATTTTTATGGCTTTGGGCTTAACACTTAGGCTGTTAATCAATTTTGGGCTTGTTTTTGTGTAACTTGTAGGGAAGTGGTCCAGGTTAATTCTTTTGCATGTAGCTGTCAGTGTTTTTCAGCACCAATTATTGAAGAGATTGTCTTTTCCCCATTGTATATTTTTGCATCCTTTGTCATGGATTAATTGACCATAGAAGTCTTGATTTATTTCTGGGCTCTTCCTTCTGTTTTATTAATCTATGTGTCTGTTTTTGTGCCAGTACCATACTGTTTTGTTTACTGCAACTTTGTGGTATATCTTGAAATCTGAAATTGTAATACCTCCAGCTTTGCTGTTCTTTCTCAAGATTGGTTTGACTATTCAGGGTCCTTTGCAATTTCATACAAATTTTAGTAATATTTGTCCTACTTTTGTGAAAAACGTTATTCGTATTTTGATGGTGATTGCACTGAATCTGTAGATTGCTTTCTGTAGTAAGGACATTTTAACAATATTAATTCTTCCAGTTCTTGAGCATGGAATACCTTTCTATTTGTTTTGTCTTCTTCAATTTCTTTTATCAGTGTTCTATAGTTTCCAGAATATAGGTCTTCCACCTCCTTGGTTAAGTTTATTCCTAGGTTTTTTTTGGGGGGGGGGGAATTTAAATGGGATTGTTTTCTTAATTTCTCTTTCTGCTACTTTATTATTATATTATTATTATATGAAATGCAAATTCCTATCATATTGAAATTATATTATTATTACATAAATAATTATATATTATGTAGAAATATTATTATATAGAAATGTTACTTTATTATTATTATATATAAATGCAATTCTTGTAGATTAATTTTGTGCCCTGCAACTTTAATGAATTTTTATCAGTTTGAATAGTTTTCTGGTGGAGTCTTTGGGATTTTCTATGTATAATATCATGTCATCTGCAAATAGTGAGAGTTTAATTCTTCCTTAATAATTTGTAGGCCTTCTGTTTCTTTTTTCTCTGATTACTGCAGCTAAAACTTCCATTACTATGTTGAAAAGAAGCGGTGATAGTGGACATTCTTGTCTTTTTTCTGATTAGAGGGAAAACTCTCAGTTTTTCATCATTGAGTATGATGTTCACTGTGGCTTTTCATATATGGCTTTTATTTTTTTCAGATGCTTATTTGCCACCTCTATATCTATGTACATGAGTTATCCAGATCTTTTGCCTACATTTTGATTGAGTTCCTTGATCTGTTTTTTTTTTTTTATTGTAGAGTTTTGAGTTCTTTATATCACATATGTGTTTTGTAAATACTTTCTTCCACTCTGTGGCTTCTCTTTTCATTCTCTTAATAGTGTCTATTGAACAGCAGATGATTTAAATCTTAAAGAGGTCTAATTTTCAAATTTCTATTTCACTTGTGCATTTGGTGTTTGTCTATAAACTTATTGCCAAATGTAAGGTCACCTAGATTTTCTTCTATTTTATCTTCTAAGACATTTATAGTTTGGAGTTTTACATTTAGATCTGTGATCCATTTTGAGGTAGTTTTTGTGAAAAGTGTAAGGTCAGTATATAGATTTTTTGCCATGTGGATGTCTAGTTGCTTTAGTACATTTGTTGAAAATACTTTTTGCCATTGAATTGCCATGTTCCTTTGTCAAAGATCAGTTGACTATATTTGTGTGGGCCTATTTCTTGGCTCTCTATTCTGTTCTGTTGATCTATTTATCTGTTATTTTACTTGTACTACACTATCTTGATCAGTGTAGCTTCATATTAAGCATTTAAGTTGAATAGTGTCAGTCCTTCAACTTTGTTTTTTTTAATACTATGTTGGCTAATCTGGACCTTTTTTTGCCTTTTAATATGAGCTTTAGAATCAGTTTGTTTTTATCCACAATGTACCTTTCTTGTATTTTTATTGAGATGGTGTTAAATCTAGAGATAATGTGGAGAATAATTGGCATCTTAACAATATCGTGTCTTCTTATCCATGAACATGGAATATTTTACCAGTCATTTACATCTCTTTTGATTTATTTCATCTGCATTTTAAAGCTTTCCTCATATAGCTCTTGTATATATTTTGTTAGATTTATACCTAAATATTGATTTTTTGGTGTTAATGTAAATGATGTTGCCTTTTAAATTTCAGATTGCAATCCACTCATTGCTGGTAGATAGGAAAGTAATTGACTTTTGTGTATTATCTTTGTATCCTATAAAATTGGTACAATTGCTTGTTAATTCAAATAATTTTTGTCAATTGTTTTTTTCTACATAGACAATCATGTCATCTGCAAAGTTTTATTTCTTCATTCTCAAACTGTATACCATATACATTTTACTTCATTTTTTCTTATTGCCTTAACTAAGACTTTTAGTACAAAGATGAATAAGAGTGGTAAGAGAAGACGTCTTTGCCTTATTCCTGATATTAAAGGGAAAGCATCTACTTTCTTGCCATTAGTATGATTTCAGGTATAGGTTGTTTTTGTTTTAAAAATTTTATTTATTTATTTGAGAGAAAGAGCTAGTGCATGCGAGAGAGAGGGAGAGCATAAGTAGGGGGAGGGGTAGAGGGGAGAGGAAGAAGCAGGCTCCCCGCTGAGCAGGGAGCCCAGTGCAGGACTCTATCCCAAGACCCTGGGATCATGGCCTGAGCCAAAGGCAGATGCTTAATAGACTGAGCCACCCAGGCACCCCCAGGTATAGGTTTTTGTAGATGTTATTTATCAGGCTGAAATAAAAAAACTAGGAGGATCCAAGATGATGAAGTTCAGGAAGACCTTGAACTAACCTCCTTCACAGACATGCCCAATCTATGCCTACATATAGAAAAAATCCTCCTGAAGAACTAAAGGCTGACTGAGCAGCTTCTACACCACAAAGATTAGAGGGACCACATAGAGAATAGCAGGAAAGATGCAGACACAATAATGATAGGAACACCCCCAATCCAGTACTGTGAACTGCAGTGGGGAGAGAGAGTACTACAGGACCAGGAGCAAATTCATCTTCCGTGGGCACAGAAAAAAAGCTGTGGCTCAAAAGGGCAACAAGAAAATAAAGGAACTAATCCTCCACCAAACATCAGAATCTTCCTAGAACTCTGTCCAGTGTCAGAGGGGCTGATGAGTGCCATTGTTTACATTGCCCTTCCACCTTGACAGTGTAGATAGGAGCAGGATCCAGGTGCCCTAGCCTGCCCACCACCTCAGAGTTTCCCTAGACCCTTATCCCACTGTAGCTTCAAAATCCCTTGAGCAGAGGGGGAAAAAAGCTGCAGTTTAAATAAACTATAAAGAAACCCCAACCCTAGAGCTTTGCCAAATGGTGGGGGAGCTTCTGAAACTCTCTCTGGGGCCAGAGGGGCTGGCAAGTGCCAGTTTATTTTGCAGCTCCAACTAGATAATGCACCCAAAAGTAGGGTCTGGGTGCCCTAGCCAGCCTGCCCCTTCAGCATGCTTAGTCCCCTAGCTCACATCAGCCCCAGCCATCTCTCCAAGATGCCCCTCCACAATACCCACCAAGTCCCAGCTGTCCCACCAAGGTAATCCCAGGTGGAACGCACCAGAACACCCCTGGACAGCAGCCAGTAGAACTCCAGTCATTTTGCCAAGGCAACACAGGCATAAAGCATCTCAGAATACTCTAGGCTCATACCCACATCAGCTCTGTATGACTTGCCAGGGTACATTCTGTGAAAAGTGCCCTAGGACCTCCAAGCCCACACCTACTTCAGCTGATATTGCCCATTCAGCCCCCTCCCCCTGAACAGAGCACCATGAGCCTTCCTGGCCCAAGCTTCCTTTGGCTCCAGCCATCCCACCAGGGTGGGCCCAGCATAGAGTACCTTAGGAACCCCAAACAACACATGCCAGAGCTCCAGACAGCCAGCCAAACCTACTAGACACATGCAGTCCACAGAGGGGAAGTCCATTTCCTCAAGTCTAGAAGAAATAGCTGTTTTACTTAATTGGTAGAAACAAATGCAGGAAGTCAAACAAAATGAGGATACAAAGGTAATATACTTCAAATGAAAGAACAAGATAAAATTTTGGCAAAATAATTAAATGAAACAGATAAGCAATCTGTCTGATAAAGAGTTCAAAATAATGGTCATAAAGATGCTCACTGAACATGAGTGGATGAACTCAGTGAGAACTTCAACAAAAAGACACAAAATATGAAAACCAATTATAGTTGAAAAATAAAATAACTGAAATGAAAAAAAACACTGGGAGGAATCAACAGAAGATTAGAGAATTCAGACCAGATTGACTACATCAAAAACAGGACAAGGGAACACACCCAAGATGAACAGCAAAAAGAAAAAAAAAAGAATTTTAAAAACAAGGATGGGTTACCAAACCTCTAGGACAATATCAAGCATAATAACAATGCATTATGGTGGTTCCAGAATTAGACAGAAAGGAGCAGAAAAATTAGTCGAAGAAATAATAGCTGAAAACTTCCTTAATGGGGGAAAGAAAAGAAACATCCAGTTCCAGTAAGTGCAGAGAGTCCCAAACAAGATGAACCCATAAAGGTTCACCTGGACACATGATAATTAAAATGTCAAAGATAAAAAAAGGTCAAAGATTAAACATAAAGAGAAAATTTTAAAAGCAGCAAAAAGGATGCAAATATAGTTACATATAAGGAAAACCATTTTAGGCTAGCAGTTTCATCAAGAGTTTAGCAAGCCAGAGAGGAGTGGCATGATATGTTCAAAGTAATAAAAGGAAAAAAAAACTTACAACCAAAAGTACTCTACCCAGTAAGGTTATCATACAGAATTGAAATAGATAGGCACATACTGAATGGAGCACTGGGTATTATACGCAAACAATGAATCATGGAACACTTCATCAAAAACTAATGATGTAATGTATGGTGATTAACATAACATAATAAAATAATATAAAATAAAAAAAGAGATAGTTTCCCAAACAAAAGTGAAAGGAGCTCATGACCAGTAAACCAGCCTTACAAGAAATGTTAAAGGGACTTCTTTAAACAAAAAAGAAAAGGTCAAAATTAAAAGAAAATTATGAAAGGAAAAATTGCACAAGTAAAAGCAAACATAGTAGATCAATCACTTATAAAGCTAGTATGAAGTTTAAAAGGTAAAAGTAGTAAAATCAATTGTATTTAGAAAATTATTTAAGGGATTCATAAAATAAAAATATGTAAAATATGACATCATATACATAAAATATAGAGGCATAAAAATGAAGTTTTGTTAAGAATGTGATTGAACTTAAGCATCTATTAGATTACTATAGACTGCTCTACACTTAGGATGTTATATAGAAACCTTATGGTAACCACAAACCAAAGACTTAAAATAGATACATAAACAAAAACAAAAGAACTCCAGCATAACATTAAAGAAAGTCATCAAACTTTAAGGAAAGGGAGCAGGAAAAGAAAGGAACAGAGATGAATTATGAAAATAGCCAGAAAACAATTACCAAAATGGCATTTAGTTATAAATATCAGTAATTACTTTACATGTAAATGGACTAAATATTTCAATCCAAAGTCATGGGGTGACTGAATGGATGAAAAACACAAGATACACCTATATAATGCCAACAAGAGACTAATATCAAACCTAAAGATTCATAGAGACTGAAAGTGAAGGGATGAAAAAAGATATTCTATGCAAATGGAAGTGAAAATAAAGTTGGGTAGCAATACTTAACATCACACAAAATATACTTCAAAGTAATGACTATAACAAGAAACAAAGAAGGACATTAGATAATGATAAAGGGATCAATCCATCAAGAAGATACCATAATTGCAATATCTATGCACCCAATTTAGGGCCACCTAAATACATACGGCAAATGTTGACAGACATTCAGGGAGAAATTGATGGTCAGACAATATTAGTAGGGGACTTTAACACACTACTTACATCAATGCACAGAATACTCAGACAGAAAATCAGTAAGGAAACAGTTGCTTTGACCTACACAATAGACCAGATGGACTTAAGAGATATATACAGAGTATTTCATTCAAATACAACAGAAAACATTCTTCTCAAGTGCGCATGGAACATTTCCCAGGAGAGATCATGTTAGGTCACAAAACAAGTCTCAATAAATTTAGGAAGACTGAAATCATATTAAGTATCTTTTCCAACCACAATAGTATGAAATCAATTATGAGAAAAAACCTGGGGGGATAAAACACAAAGACATGGAGGCTAAACAACATGCTATTAATAACCAATGAGCCAATGAAGAAATCAAAGAGGAAAAAGAATACATGGAGACAAATGTGAATGAACACACAACAGTCCAAAGTCTCGGGACACAGGGAAAGCTGTTCTAAAAGCAAAGTTTATAGCAATACAAGCCTATCTCAAAACAAACAAACAAACAAGAAAATCTCAAATAAACAATCTAATCTTACACCTGAAGAGAAAAAAAGAAGAAACAAAACTCAAAGTTAGTAAAAGGAAGGAAAGAATAAAAATCAAAGTAAAAATAAATGAAATAAAGATTAAAAAACAATGGAAAAAATCAAGGCAACCAAGAACTAGTTCTTTGTAAAGATAAATACAATTGATAAAACTTTAGCCAGACTCATCAAGATAAAGAAGAGAGGACTCAACTAAATAAAAACAGAAATGAAAGAAAAGCAAAAACCAACACCACAGAAATAAAAAGGACTATAAGAGACTACTATGAAAAGTTATATGTCAAAAAATTGGGCAGCCTAGAAGAAATGGATAAATCCTAGAAACATGCAATCTTCCAAAAAAACTGAATCAGGAAGAAATACAAAATTTGAATAGACCAATTACTACTAATGAAATTGAATCAGTAATTGAAAAACTCCCAACAAACAAAAGTCCATGACCAGATGGCTCCATAGGTGAATTCTAGCAAACATTCAAAGAGTTAATACCTACTTCCCTCAAACAATTCCAAAAATTAGAAAAGAAAGCTTCCAAATTATTTTAATGTGGCCAGAATTACCCTGATACCAAAATCAGATAAAGATACTACAAGAAAAGAAATCTACAGACCAATATTCCTAATGAACATAGATGAAAAATCCTCAAAAATATATTAGCAAACTGAATTCAAGAATACACTAAAAAGATCATTCATTGTGATCAAGTAGGATTTATTCCAGAAATGCAAGTGTGGTTCAGTATCCACAAAAAGCAATCAGTATGATACAGCACATTAACAAAATGAAGGATAAAAATCATATGATCATCTCAGAAGTACAGAAAAAGTACTTTATAATTCAACATCCATTCATGATAAAAACTCAATAAAGTGGGTTTAGAGGGAACATACTCAAGATAATAAATGCTGTAAGTGACAAACCCACAGCTAACATCATACTGAGTGGTGAGATACTGAAACCTTTTCATCTAAGATCAGAAACAACAAGGATGTTCACTCTCACCACTTTTATTCAACATAGCACTGGAAGTCTTAGCTGCAACAATTATTTTTTTCACAGGAATAAATAAACCTAGAATTTTTATGGAACCACAAAATCCCAAATAGTTAAAACAACCTTGAGAAAAAAAATAACAAATTTGGAGATAGCACAATCTTAGATTTTAAGATATACTACAAAGCCATAGTAATCAAAACAGTATGGTACTGGAACAAAAATAGACACGATCAATGGAACAGATAGAGAATCCATAATTAAAACCATACTTATATGGTCAATTAATCTACAACAAAGGAAGCTAGAATACACAATGAATAAAATACATTCTTTTCAATAAATGGTGCTGGGAAAATGGGACGCTACAAAGAAAAGAGACCTCTTTCTTACACCATACACAAATATAAACTGAAAATGGATTAAAGACCTAAGTGTGAAACCTAAAACCATAAAACTCCTAGAAGAAAACATACTTATCTCTTGAACATTAGCTGTAGCAACATTTTTCTTGATCCATCTCTGCAGACAAGGGAAACAAGGGAAATGAGAATAAATTACTGGGACTATACCAAAATACAAATCTTTTCCACAGTGAAGGAAATCATCAACAAAGCAAAGAACCTACTGAATGAGAGAAGATGTTTGCAAATTATATATCTGATAAGGGTTAATATATAAAATATATATAGAACTTATATAGCCCAGCACCAGAAAAACAATCCAATTAAAAAGTGGATAGAGGAATAATAAAGGGGATAGGGCATGAATAGATTTTTTTTTCAGTGAAGACATACAGATGGTCAGCAGACACATGAAAAGATGCTCAACACCACTAATCATCAGGGAAATGGAAGTCAAAACCACAATGAGATATCACCTTACATCTGTCAGAATGGCTAGTGTCAAAGAGACTAGAAATACCAAGTGTTGGTGAGGATGTGGAGAAAAGGAAAGCTGATGCACTGTTGGTAGGAATGTAAATTGGTGCACCCACTCTGGAAAACAGTATGGAGATTCCTCAAAAATTAAAAACAGACATAGCATATGTTCCAGTAATTCCACTACTGGGTATTTACCCAAAGAAAACAAAAACAGGGGCACCTGGGTGGCTCAGTTGGTTAAGCATCCAAATCTTGATTTCAACTCAGGTCATGATCTCAGGGTCATGAGATCTAGCCCCATGTGGGGCTCCACACTCAGCACAGAGTCTGTTTGAAATATGCTCTCTCTCCCTCTGCCCCTGCCCCCCCACACACACCATTCCCCCATTCTCTCTCTCTGGAAACAGCCTATGTGTTCACTGATAAATGAATAGATAAAGAAGAGGTGGTGTGTGTGTGTGAGTGTGTGAGTGTGTGTACACAGTGGAATATTACTCAGCCATAAAAAAAGAATGAGATCTTGCTATTTGTGATAATGTGGATGGTTCTAGAGGGTAGCATGCTAAGTAAAATAATTCAGAAGGAAAAAGACAAATACCATATGATTTTCTTACATGTGTAATCTAAAACAAACGAAAACTAGAGACGAAGTCATAAATACAGAGAACAAAGTGGTGTTTGCCAGAAGGAAAGGATTTGGGGAATGGGTGAAATAGGTAAAGGGGTTTAAATGGTACAAACTTCCAGTTATAAAATAAATAAGTCATAGGGATTAAAACTACAGCTTAGGAGATATAGTCATAATAATGTAACAGTAATGTATATTGAAAGATAGTAACTACACTTACCAAGGTGAGCATAGCATTATGTATATAATTGTCAAATCACTGTGTTGTTCACCTGAATTTTATATAACATTATATGTGATGTATACTTTAACTGTTATAATGCCATTGGAATTTTGATAGGGATTGCATTGGATCTATATATCATTTGTGTAATATGGAGATTTTAATAATGATAATTCTCCAATCCAAGAATATAGGATATTTTTCCATTTATTTGTCTCTTCTTCCAATTCTTTCATCAGATTTCAGTGTACAGATCTTTCATCTCCTTGGTTAAATTATTCCTAATTATTTTATTGGTTTCAATGCTATTGTAAATGGGATTATTTCCTTAATTTCTTTTTCAGATAGTTCATTGTTAGTGTATAGAAATTCAATTTATTTTGTGTTTTGATTTCATATTCTGCAAAATTACCGAATTCATTTATTAATTTTAACAGTGTCTTTGTGGAGTATTTGGGGTTTTCCATATATATGATCATGTTACCTGCAGAGACAATTTTTGCTTCTTCCTTTCCAATTTGGATGCTTGTTATTTCTTTTTCCTGACTGATTACTCTTGCTAGAACTTCTAGTACTACGTTGAATAGAAGTGGTGATAGTGGGCACTCTCATTTCATTCTTGATTAGAGGAAAAGCTTTTAGCTTTTCACAATTTAGTATTATGTTAGCTGTGGATTTGTCATTTATGGACTTTATTATGTTCAAGGTACTTTTGTTCTATATCTTATTTGTTGAGAATTTTTATCATGAAGGAATATTAAATCTTTTAGATATTTTATCTGCATCTATTGAGACCATCATATTATTTTTATCCTTCATTTTGTTAATGTGGTATATTATGATTATTGATTTACATATGTTGAACAATCCTTGTACCCCTGGAATAAATCCCACTTGATCGTGATATATGATCCTTTTAGTTTAGTTATAAAGTTGTTAGCCTGTGCCTCACTCATACATACAATATGAACTATATAACCAGTGTGGTGTGAGAACAGAAAGCTGAGAAATTAACACAAAACATATCCATGACCAGTAAAACCCCTTGGACCTTTGCAGAAACAAAAGTAAAACTATACTTTAAGGTTACCCTAAAAATGCAAGAAATATCAGTTAAATTTAAGGTGCTTTAAAAAGTTCAGGATAACCACACCAGAATGTTTTTCTTTGTGAGGAAGGTGCTAATGGTGATTATCAAAGACAAAAATTATTGCCATATCTTCCTCTCCTGTACTCCTGATATCTGAGGTATTTCTTCCTGGGTGAAAGGTTGTTGCTCTCTTTCTACTGCTATAAAATTGGTATATCACATTCCAGGACCTATAAAGTGGAGAATAATTTATTGCCTATTTGACTATGAACTTTGGTCAATATGTTTGTGACCATTCTTATGGATTTCCCTCAAATAACTTTAGTTAATCTACAAGACTTTCATCCTAAAATTCGTCCAGAAAGCCTTCTCTCTATCAGTGACACAACTCTATTACCAAAACTATGAAGGAACTGTCAGATTTTAACCTATTTATAGATCTCAGCAGAAGTTATAAGACTCCTTGTCATAGACAATGGACTTTATTACTCACAACAATAGCAATAGCCAGAGTACCATCATTTTCTTTGGCAAATTCCCCAAGCCCCAATTCTCACAGTATGAGGTGAAGAGAGTCAGGTGACACCTACACACAAAGTGGATTATATTATAAGAAAAAAAAAAACTGAGCTTAAGGAACAGGAATCTTTTATGATAGGAAGTAAGCATGCCTGCTTTTTATGACAGAATTACAGACCATCTATTTCATGAAAGGCTATTTGCTATATTAGCATCCTTGTGAAGATCATGCAGAGCAAATGTAGTCAGAGCCTCTGCTCACAATAAATGTAGACCACATGAGAGACACATGGAAAATTGCCTCACAACAATTGACATCCCCACAAATGAAAATAATAGATCATGGAACTCATTATAAATTAAGTATGCTTAAAATGATTAAAGAGAAAAGAGAATTTATTCTAAAAAAACATAATATAAGTAAGTAGAGAGCAAGTAAAAAAAAAAAAAAAAAAAACAGGAATAGCTGAAAAAAGAACCAAATAGAATTTTGAGGAAACTTTTAGTAATTGAAATTTAAGCATTCACAGGATGATTTAAATGCATATTAAAAACATCTGAAGAGGAAATAATCCAGAATGTATTATGTAGAAAGAGATGAAAAATAGGTTAAAATGTGTACAGTTTAGTAAGTTTCAACATGCATCTAATTTAGAGTCCCAAGGTGAAAACAGTGAAAATGGAAATGAAGCAATTTTTGAAAATATACTGGTTAAAAAGCATACAGAACTGATGAAAGTTTGAATCATTAGATTCAAGAAAGTAAGCATATCCCCAACAGAATAAAGTAAAATAACCAAAAAAAAAAAAAATTACATGCATACTAACATACAGAATAATGATATTTCATACCATCAAAAATAAATAAACTAATCTTAATATCTATTTTAGGTATTAAGACAAATCAACCATAATAAATGACAGAGTAATAGCAGTCTTACCACCAAAACAATATACCAGAAGATAATCAAATATCTTAAATTCTGACAAAAATAATATGTTGTTAGAATTATTTAACTTAAGAAGGACAAAATATGAATATTTTCAGAAAAAGATTGCAGAAGTTTACTACTAACATGCCTTCATTGAAAAATAATTAAAAGAATCTTGAAGGAAGAAATAGGAAGCAAGAGGTATGGTAAGGGAACAAGCTATGGTGAGTGATGCTGGTATCAGAATTACCCTTTTCTACTAAGAAAAAAAAAAACCTAAAAATCCTGGGAAAAATATATAAAATAACTGTTTGCAAGCATTGGAAAACAAGCAAGTCTACAATATTGAGAGAAGGAAAATACATGAAGTGAACTCAGAATTTACCCTGGATTTTCTCCTAATGAGGGTGTTTTCAAAACCACAGTTCAGAGAAATAGAGCAGGAGTACAGGATAGCAGCCCCACTGGGAAGATAATTTCAGGACCACCATGGTAGTTGGACTTAGGGGAAGAGGTGATTCCAAGAAAGGAAAAGGCCACAAAAAAAAGAGATGAATAAAGTTTCTCATGGTTATTTAACCAATTTCTAGGCATTACATTTTCAGAGTAAGACTCTGGTAGGTCTATCAGAAAACAGCTGCTAGACTGGAATGCTAGGGTGATATTTCAGAGGCTGCACAGTTCTTGGGAGATGGAAGTTTGAGTTTAGATAATACCAGGGTATTATGAACACCCATAGTCTTCAGTTAAGACCTCAGAAAGGCCTTATTTTATGGTTAAGGGCCATTCTCCAGGAGAATCATCTTAATAAACTCTAAAACCAAATCTCCACAGAATCAAGATGATTCAAGGTAATTTGACTGTTTGCCACAATATTATCTAACACATTCTAGAGGAAAGTGACATAATCCATAGCATCTGCAATGTATCATCTACAATCCCTGAAACATAATAAAAATTACTAGATAGGCAAATGTATAAGTAAATTATTAATAAGAAAGAGAAATAGTGTCCAATAGTAGTTTACTAGAAATTATCCAGATATTGGGGTTATCATAAAAGGGCTTCAAAATAATTTTGATTATTATATTAAATTGCTATGGTCTGAACCCATAGCATGAATCCATATTATGAAACCCTAATACCAAATGTAGTAGCATTTGGTGATAAAACATTTAGGAAGTAATTTGGTTAAGATGGAGTCATGAGGGTGGAGGCCCCATGATGATATTTGTGCACTTATAAGGGGATGAAATGACCAGAGCTTTCTATCTCTCTTTCTCTATGCCATGTGAGAATACAACATGAAAATGGCTATTTTCAAACCAGGAAAGGGGCCCTCACCAGGAATGGAATTTGCCAACTTCTCAAACTTAGATTTCCCAGCCTCCAGAACTATGAAAAATAAATGCTTGTTTAAGTCACCCATTCTATGGAATCTGTTATACTAGCCCAAGCTGTTGAATATATACAGAAAATAGAGAAAAATATAGATAAAATGGATGAAAATATGAACAATTACCAAAAAAAGTATTTAAAATGTATACAAATATAGTTAATTATACATTCTAGAGCTGCAAAATATCATTTCAGAAATTAAAAGCTATTTGGACAGATGGGTTCAACAATAGATAATATTAGTTACTTTGAAGATATGTCAATTGAAAATAATCTAAAGTTGGGCACCTGGGTGGCTCAGATGGTTAAGCGTCTGCCTTCGGCTCAGGTCATGATCCCAGGGTCCTGGGATCGAGTCCCGCATCAGGCTCCCTGCTCCTTGGGAGCCTGCTTCTCCCTCTGCCTCTCTCTCTGTCTCTCATGAATAAATAAATAAAATCTTTAAAAAAAAAAAAAGAAAATAATCTAAAGCACTGGAAGAAAAAAAGGATGGAAAAATGAGAACAGAGCTCAAACATTCTAACATACATGTAATTCATATTCTAAAAAGAAAGTATAGAGAGAATCGGGCAGGAAAATTATTTAAAGAAATAATGGCCAAGAATATTTTTTCAAATGTGATGAAATACATAAAACATAGACTAAAGGAGTTCATCAAAGAACAAGCAGGACATAAACAACAAAACTTTACCTACACACATCACAGTCAAATCATTCAAGTTATTGAAAAATCAAAAACAGACCAAAAAAACCTTACAACAATCAGTTGGAGAAAGAAAACATTCGTCAAAAAAATCACAATAATATTGATAGCCAACTATTCTGCAGAAGCAATGGAAGCCAAAAGTGAGATGACAAAACATTCTAATTTCCTCTGGGCTAAGGGATGTACCAGGAAGCAAGACTTTCAGTGTTTAAATTGAAACAGTTTGAGGCAAACCAGAATGATTGGTCACTCAAGCCAGAATGAAATTTTATTATATATTTAAATTAATGAAAGGCAAAAATTCCTGTCAACTTGTATTCTACATAATTGTAAAGAAAAATGAATATATGTAATATCCTTCAAAAATAAAGGCAAAATGAAAATATTTTAATAAGAATAAATGCTAAAAGAATTTGTTACAGGAGACTTGCACTAGGATAAATGAAGTTTTTCTGTCAGAAAGAAAATAATCTCAGATGAAAGTAAAAAACTGCAGTAATAATGAACAGTCCCAGAAAGGGAAAATATGTTGGTAAAATATAAATGAATCTTATCTGTATAAAATAAGAACAAATATTAATGTCTTATAAAATGAATAACATTTATAATAGTAAGAAAATGACAATGATGCACCGCTTTAATAAAATGCTAGATGTCATTTAAGAGGTGGTGAAATTACTAATTTAATTTGGACTGAAATAAATCAGATACATAGTATAATCTCTAGTGCAGCAGTTATTAAATTATTTGGTCTGAAGAAATATTGAAACCTTTAAAAATTATTTTGGACTGCAATGGGGCTTTGTTTATGTAGGTTAAATTATTGATAACTTCCACATTAAAAATTCAAACTAGGGCCACATGGATGACTCAGTCAGTTAAGCGTCCAACTTGATTTCATCTCAGGTCATAATTTCAGGGCTGTGGGATCTAGCCTTGTGTCGGGGCTTCATGCTGGATGTGGAGCTTGCTTAAGATTTTCTCTCTCCCTCTCCCCCTGACCCTTCCCCCCAACTCACGTGTGTGTGCTCTTTCTCTCTCTAAAAGAAATTTAATCCATTCTTGTATTGCATAATTCTTTCTCTTTTTCCTTCAGCTTCATTAGTTTCCATTATTTTGTCTTCTAGGTCATTAATTTGTTCCTCTGCTTTTTCCAGTCTGCCATTCATTGCATCAAGCCTGTTTCCAATCTTGTTTATTGCATTCTTAATCTCTAACTGATTCTTTTTTAACTCTGTTATCTCTGTTGTAAGGGTCTCACTGATGTCTTCTTTTCTCAAGCCCAATTAACATCTTATGATTGCTGCTTTAAATTCTCCATCAGTCATGTTACTTATATCTGTTTTGATTAGATCTCTGGCTGTGGCCCTATATTGTTCTTTCATTTGGGATAAATTCCTCTGTCTTGGCATTTTGTCTAAGTCTGTGCCTTCTCTGTGTTAGAAAAACCAGTTATGTCTCCTGCTGCTGAAAGTAATGGCTTTATGAAGAAGAAGTCATATAGTGCCCAGGGCCTGCCACTTTAAGGAGTGTCTCCGATGTCTGCTGCATGCACTCTGCTCTTGTATTTTGGCTGCTCTATCCTTCAACCAGGCATCTGCAGAGTTTCCTCTTGCCTCCTGTGGGCAATATTGGTCCCTTGACCCGAATGTGGTGACTTTTAACTAAGTGTGCTTTGGTCTGATTGTGAAATGAGAACTGACACCAACTCCACCAGAACTGAGGCCCTGCAGAAATTTCTGGTTGGGAGATATGGTGTGGGTAAGTGTTTGTGCTGGTCTTCTGGGGAAGAGGCCCACCATGCTGGGACTCAGGCAAGCTTGACTGAGAAGGGCAGTCCTACCAGACCACAGAAGAATTATGCAAGATAATAGACTTAGCGAACTCAGCGACTTCATCAAACCCAATAACATTCATATTATAGAAGTCCCAGAAGAAGAGAGAGAAAAGGGGGAAGAAAATTTATTTCAAGAAATAATAACAGAAAATTTCCATAATCCAGGGAAGGAAACAGACATTCAGATCTAGGAGGCACAGAGAACTCCCTTCAAAATCACTAAAAGCGTGTCAACACCAAGACATATTATAATTAAATTTGCAAAATATAGTGATAAAGGAAAAAAATCTTAAAAGCAGCAAGGCAAAAGAAGTCCTTAACTTACAAGGGAAGTTAGAGCTAGCTGCAGATTTCTCAACAGGAACTTGACAAGCCAGAAGGGAGTGGCATGATCTATTCAACATGCTGAATCTACAGCCAAGAATAATCTATCTAGCAAGGCTATCATTCAGAATAGAAGGAGAGATAAAAAGAATTTCACAGACAAAAAAAAAAAAAAAAAAAAAGGAGTTCATGATCACTATACCAGCCCTGCAAGAAATATTAAAGAGCATTCTTTGAGTGGAAAGGAGAGGTCAAAAGTGACAAAGACAAGAAAGGATCAGAAAAAATCCCCAGATACAATGGCAAAACAAGTAATAAAATGGCAATAAATACATATCTATTAATAATTACTCTGAATGTAAATAGACTAAATGCTCCAATCAAAAATCATAGGGTGTCAGAACGGATAAAAAAAAGCAAAAATAAACAATTGGGACTTCATCAAAATAAAAAGCTTCTGCACAGTGAAGGAAACAATCAACAAAACTAAAAGGCAACCTATGGAATGGGAGAAGATATTTGCAAATGATCTATCCAATAAAGGGTTAGTATTCAAAATATATAAAGAATTTATAAAAATTGACACCCCAAAATTGAATAATCCAATTAAAAATGGGCAGAAGACATGAATAGATATTTTTCCAAAGAAGACCTCCAGATAGCCAACAAGCACATGAAAAGATGGTCAACATCACTGATCATCATGGAAATACAAATCAAAACTATAATGAGATACCACCTCACACCTGCCAGAATGGCTAAAATCAACAATAGAAGACAGAACAGGTGTTGGTGAGGATGTGGAGAAAGGGGAACCCTCTTGCATTCTTGGTGGGAATGCAAACTGGTGCAGCCACTCTGGGGAACAGTATGGAAATTCCACAAAAAAGCTAAAAATAGAACTACTCTATGATCCAGCAGTTGCACCACTACATATTTACCCAAAGGATAAAAAACACAAATTCAAAGGGATACATGCACCCCAATGTTTATAGCAGCATTATCTACAATAGTCAAATTATGGAAAGAGCCCAGATGTCCATTGACAGATGAATGGATAAAGAAGATGTGGCATATATATACACTGGAATATTACTCAGCCACAAAAAGAATGAAATCTTGCCATTTACAACAAGGTGGATGGAGCTAGAGAGTATTATGCTAAGCAAAATCAGTCAGTCAGTCAGAGTAAGACAAATACCATATGATTTCACTCATATGTGGAATTTTAAGAAACAACAAATTAGCATGGGAAAAACAGAGAGAGAGGCAAACCAAGAAACAGAACCTTAACTATAGAGAACAAACTGATGGTTATCAGAGGGCAGGTGTGTGGGGGATGGGTTAAAAAGTTTATGGGGATTAAGGTGTGCATTTGTTATGATGAGCACTGGGTGTTGTATATAAGTGTTTAATCACTATATTGTACACCTGAATCTAGTATTATACTGTGTGTTAACTATCTGGAACTTAAATGAAAACTTTTTTTTAAAAAAGTGGTGTTCAACCTGCATAATTCTTACAGAGAGTATAAAGACAAAAAAAACAGAATCAAAAGAGTATGTACTATATGTTTTCATTTGTATGAGCCTCTAAGTAGATAAATATGATTGATTATGCAATAGAATATTGGTTACCACTTGTAATATAGATGGAGAAGGAGCATGACAGAACCTTATGGGGGTGCTAGAAAGTTTTATATTCATAATTGTGTTGTGATTATGCAGGTATATACATATATAAAGATATCATCAACCTATATATATATATATATATATATTATATATATATATACACATATGTATATATATATGACATTTGCATGTTCTTTATTACAATATAAATAAATGAATTTCTTAAAAAGAGACTCTTGCTGGCAGGAAAGTCATTAAACACGTCATTTATCTCGTAAGGTTTGACAGTTAAGACTAATTTTGCAGTTGAAGAAAAATTGGAACCAAAATACTGGACAATGATGATATAAAAGATGTAAAAGGGGAGATTAGAGAATAAAGGTTTTAAGGTCATTTTATTGATCAGGGGAGGATATAGGTATTGACTAGATTATCTGCTACGCATTTTAAAACTAGTTTAAGGTATGTGCATAGAATGTGTAATGTCCTGACCACTAGAGTAGAAGATAAAAAAAAAAAATTTAATAAAATGCAGGGAAGATCAAGGCACCTGGGTGGTGCAGTCGGTTAAGGGTCTGACTCTTGGTTTCAGCTCCGGTTATGATCTTAGGGTCATGAGATGGATCCCAGCATCAGGCTCCATGCTCAGCATGGAGTCTGCTTGAGATTCTCTCTCCTTTTCCCTCTGCCCCTCCCACTTGTGTGCTCTCTAAAGTAAACAAGTCTTGAAAAAAATGCATGGAAAATGGATAAAAGGAGCACACAAAAATGTGGTACACAGAAGACAAAATAAGATGGTAGAATAAGTCCAGATATATCATAATTACAATAAATATAAATGTACAAAACCCATCTGTTAAAAAACAGAGGCTCTCAGATTGGTGCTATTCCCTCAGATTCTGAAAGATGCCTTTCTATAACTTGGATAGATTATTTGAAACACATTGGTATTATCATTCAATATTTATTCTGTACCCTTAAAGGAATAACAGATTTTATATGAACAATTCAACACTAACTTCTTTATTATTTTTTCTTATAGTCTGATCTCAGCCATGAAATGGAATCTGATATAATAGATGTGGTAAGTGACCTTCTCATATTTTGTTTTATAAAATAAAATATTTCACATATACTACATTATTTTTGATACTAGAGTGTTAAGTAATTATATTTTCTTTAGTACTCTGTGTAAAAGTAGAGAGGCATACATATATAGTGAATCTTTAAGGAATATTTTGGTTTCTTTTTTGTGTCACACAAAATTGGATGCAAGAAGGAAAAAATAAATATTTTAAATTAAAAATTAAATATAATCTAAAATTTGAGACAAAAATAAACCATGAATTAATTGAAAAAGGTGTAATTATAATGGGCAAATATGAGTGGTATCTTTTCAGCATATTCTGAAAGAATAAAAAATAATTCCTTTATTGACATTTCTGATTTGGAACACTCTTCCCTTGAGAAATAATTTGCATGTGTACTGCTTTCTTTTGGTGGAGACTATAACTGCTCTTTGGAGGTTTTAATTACCCAAGAGAACAGATCTTAAAATAATAAGTCAAAGTTCATGAAATTATGTATATCTAATGTTGACACAGAGAAATTAATATTCATAAAATGCCACTGTTGAGGAAATATTTTCCTTAGTTAAGTTCCACCAAAAGAAATCTTGAACCTGTACCTACTGCTTTGAGTACCTGTGTTCATTCTTTAGAAAAAAATCTTTTGGCACTCTTTAGAATTACAGATTACCTGAAGTTTTTTTAGATGTGGCTGGGACAAATAGAATTTTTTAATTATATTTCTTTCTTTCTAGACCAATCTAGTATTCATTTGAAGGAAGTTTATTTTTTTAATTTAATTTAATTTTCTTATGTTATGTTAGTCACCATACAGTACATCATTAGTTTTTGATATAGTGTTCCATGATTCATTGTTTTCGTATAGCACCCAGTGCTCCTTGCAATATGTGCCCTCCTTAATACCCATCACTGGGCTAACCCATCTCCCCCCATCTAAAACCCTGTTTGTTTCTCAGAGTCCATAGTTTCTCATGGTTCGTCTCCCCCTCTGATTTCCCCCCCTTCATTTTTCCCTTCCTTCTCCTAATGTCCTCCATGCTATTCCTTATGTTCCACAAATAAGTGAAACCATATGATAATTGACTTTCTCTGCTTGACTTATTTCACTTAGCATAATCTCCTCCAGTCCCATCCATGTTGATGTAAAAGTTGGATATTCATCCTTCCTGATGGCTGAGGAATATTCCATTGTATATATGGACCACATCTTCTTTATCCATTCATTTGTTGAAGGGCATCTCGGCTCTTTCCACAGTTTGGCTATTGCAGACTTTGCTACTAGGAACACTGGGGTGCATATGGCCCTTCTTTTCACTACATCTGTGTCATGGGGTAAATACCCAAGAGTGCAATTGCTGGGTCATAGGGTAGCTCTATTTTCAATTTTTTGAGGCACCTCCACACTGTTTTTTCCAAAGTGGCTGTACCAACTTGCATTCCCACCAACAGTGTAAGAGGGTTCCCTTTTCTCCACAACCTCTCCAACATTTGTTGTTTCTTGCCTTGTCAATTTTTGCCATTCTAACTGGTGTGAGGTGGTATCTCAATGTGGTTTTGATTTGAGTTTCCCTGATGGCTAATGATGATGAACATTTTCTCATGTGTCTGTTAGCCATTTATATGTCTTCTTTGGAGAAGTGTCTGTCTATGTCTTCTGCCAATTTTTTGACTTGATTATTTGGTTTTTGGGTGTTGAGTTTGAGAAGTTCTTTATAGATTTTGGAAATCAGAGCTTTCTCTCTAGTGTCATTTGCAAATATCTTCTCCCATTCTGTGGGTTGCCTCTTTGTTTTGTTGACTGTTTCCTTTGCTGTGCAGAAGCTTTTTATCTTGATGAAGTCCCAAAAGTTTATTTTCCCTTTTGTTTCACTAGCCTTTGGAGATGTATCTTGAAAGAAGTTGCTGTGGGTGATGTCAAAGAGGTTACTGCCTATGTTCTCCTCTAGGATTTTGATGGATTGAGGTCTTTCATCCATTTTGAGTTTATCTTTGTGTATGGAGTTAGAGAATGGTTATGTTTCATTCTTCTGTATATAGCTGTCCAATTTTCCCAGCACCATTTATTGAAGAGATTGTCTTTTATCCATTGCATTTTTTTTCCTGCTTTGTTGAAGATTATTTGATCATAGAGTTGAGGGTCCATATCTGGGCTCTCTATTCTGTTCCATTGGTCTATATGTCTGTTTCTGTGCCAGTACCATGCTGTCTTAGTGATCACGGCTTTGTAATATAGCTTGAAATCAGGCAACGTGATGCCCCCAGCTTTTTCTTTTTCAACATTTCCTTGGCGATTTGGGGTCTTTTCTGATTCCATACAAATTTTAGGGTTGTTTGTTCCAGTGCTTTGAAAATGTCATTGGAATTTTGATCAGGATGGCACTGAATGTATAGATTGCTCTGTGCAGCATAGACATTTTAACAATGTTTATTCTTCCGATCCATGAGCATGGAATGTTTTTCCATCTTTTTGTGTCTTCTTCAATTTCTTTCATGAGTTTTCTGTAGTTCTTAGAGTATAGATCCTTTACCTCTTTGGTTAGGTTTATTCCGAAGTATCTTATGGTTTTTGGTGCTATTGTAAATGGAATTATTTCTATAATTTCTCTTTCTACAGTTGCATTGTTAGTGTATAAGAAAGCAACGGATTTCTGTGCATTGATTTTGTACCCTGCCACATTACTGAATTGCTGTACAAGTTCTAGTAATTTGAGGGTGGAGTCTTTTGGATTTTCCACATAAAGTATCACATTAATAAGAGGGGAGAGAAGAACCATATGGTCCTCTCAGTTGATGCAGAAAAAACATTTGACAAAATACAACATCCTTCCCTGATTAAAACTCTTCAGAGTATAGGGATAGAGGGAACATTCCTCAATTTCATAAAATCCATCTATGAAAAACCCACAGCGAATATCATCCTCAATGGGGAAAAGCTGAGAGCCTTTACCTTAAGATCAGGAACATGACAAGGATGCCCACTCTCACCTCTATTGTTCATAATAGTACTAGAAGTCCTAGCAACAACAACCAGGCAACAAAAAGAAATAAAATTATTCAAATTGACAAAGAAGAAGTCAAACTCTCTCCATTTTAAGGAAGTTTAACAGGCTCAAACTCATATAATTGCAAACAGTTTAAGAATAGTTTTTAGCTTTTGGGGATTTTGTTTGTTTTGTTCATTGCTAATAAGTTAGTCAGCCAGGGAAAGAGAAATACCATATGATTTCACTCATATGTGGAATTTAAGAAACAAATGAACAAAGGGGGGAAAAAAGACAAACCAAAAAATAAAATCAGACTCAACTATAGAGAAGAAACAGATGATTACCAAAGGGGAGGTGGGAGGGGGGATGGGTGAAATAAGTGAAGGGGATGTCTTGATGAGCACTGAGTAATATATAATATTGTTGAATCACTGTATTTTACACCTGAAACTAACATAACACTGTATGTTAACTATACTGGAATTAAAACAACATTAAAAAGGAATTTTTTTTTAAATAGTTGTTTCATGCCAGAAGAAATCATCTAATACTAATTCCATTTTTTTTAAAATTTTATTTATTTATTTGAAAGCGAGAGAAAGAGGGAAAGCACGAATGGGGGAGGGGGGCAGAGGGAGAGGGAGAAGCAGACTACCTGCTGAGCAGGAGCCTGACACTAGGCTTAATCCCAGGACCCTGAGATCATGACCTGAGCCAAAGGCAGATGCTTAACCAACTGAGTCACCCAGACATCCCTCCATTTTTAACATAATATCTGGAACAAAAGGGAGGACCTCTTTGCCTTAAAAACTACCTCCTTTTATAGTTTGCTGATGTTTGTCAGAATGAACATTTTCCAGTGAAATATACAATGTTAAACAAGGTCATCTTTTCTTTTCAAGTGAAAGTCTTATGGGTCCTTTCTGAAAAATAGGTTTTGATAAGGGCAAGTTGAAATAAAACATGAAGGCATTTTGTTCATAGAGGGGTATACTGGATAAGAAGAAAGAAAGTAGGCTACTTGACAATTTTTCCTAGGGCAAGAACTTCACTCCTTCAGTCCTGAAGCATTTGTTTTAGTCAGATATAAACTCAATTTAACCTCAGTAACAAACTAGGAACCACCAAAGGTAGAGTTAGTCTGCATTCTGTATCTACCATAAATCATCATCACATCTTTCTCATTATCCGAGGAGGAGGTCTTGTGGTTGAGATTATCCTATTTCAGAAATGAAATAGACAAATTATTACATTCTTCATGGTTTTGTAGACGAATCCTGTCATAAAAATGGAACAAATTTTGGCATTTTTATTGTCATTACTTCTTAAATATAGAGAAATACATTTTTAAAATGGCTTTCCTTAATATTTTAACAAGTGTTTTCTTTATTTTTCACCCTGTTTTCTCCAAGCATTCCTTGCCCTCCCCTTCCATTTTACTTTGTTTATCCTTCAGATTTTCTCTTCCTAACCACTTCTATTTTCTCTTGCTGTTCCATATGGGGACTGAAAGTAAACTACTGGTGTGAAATACAGAAAATATTTATAGACTTGGAGAATGTACATGATGTTAAAACATGCCAGACTTCAGAAACAAATGAGAAAGCCCTTAAAGTCTAAAAGATTTTTGTGTCTCTGGCCACATTGCTTGGGATCTACAATTATATCTATGTCTTCCCTAAGAAATATTTCTTCTTTAGAAATTATATTGACATTATAGTGATGGATGGACATGCAGGAGAAAGGAAGTATTATCCTCATCTATTTCTATAGGGTAATCTGTTTAAGATTTTCTAAGTGCCTAATATCCAATACTGTTATTGGGTTCAATTTAGAAAAGCACAAATTGATTATATATTGGCACAGATGTCAGCTCCGGGATCCAATTTTTGTTATACCTCTAGTAAAATAAATAATATCATGTAATCATATATACTTAGACTTTGAAAGCACTTTAGTTTTGGTCCAACCATCCACTCTAGTATTTAAATATTTCTCATGCATCAAAGAGGGCCTAACATGTGCCAAATACTGTGTTTGTTGCATAAAATCCATTTAATTTCATTTTATTCTTTTAATCTCTTTGATGTGAAGTACGTTTTTAAAGATAATGAAACTGAGGCTCATAGAATTTAAGCCACTTGCTGAAGATCCTACAACTAATAAGTTGCTCATTTGGGATTTGCACTGGAGTTATTGTGACACTAAAGCCCATGTTCTTTCCTTTATCCACACATTTATAGTCTATGCTCATGTATCTGCAGTCTAGGAATCCTATTTATCTGGACAGCTCTCACTGTTGGAAAGTCCTCTCTTAGAGTGATATAAGATCTTCTATTCTAGTGTTCATCCATTGTTCTTACTTCTACTCCCAAAGGTTGACAGAACTAATTTATTCTTCCACATGATTGCTCATATATTTCAATACAGCAATATTCTTTTCCTCAGATAAACACTCTCAGTTCCTCTTACCAGTATGGTTGCTCTGGTGTGAATATGGTACAAGGTATCCATAATCATTTTAAAAAGATACTCAGGATGTATTCATGCTCAGAACCATGAGAGCCAATATAGAGCATTAGTCTGTCAGTTCTCTTATTCTAAATGCTATACTATTTTGGATGCTTCCTAAGATGGAATTTATTTTTGTATTGTTTGGACATTCCCCATCACATTGCTGACAAAGATTGTGCTTCTTGCCCAAATAATAAAAAAGAAAAAAATATTTTCATAATATTTAGTATGTGTAGACACTTTTCTAAGTGTTTTATATAGAACATTTAACTAAAATTCTTTAGTTATCTTTCTATAGCCACTGTATTTCCCCCTCCCTATACTTTAATATTTGTTTTGCAGAAGTTATACAGTTGAGAAAGAGGAACCCTTTCACACTGTTGGTGGGAATACATACTGGTGCAGCCACTCCGGAAAACAGTACGGAGGTTCCTCAAAAAGTTAAAAATAGAACTAACTTATCATCCAGCAATTGCACTATTAGGTATTTGCCCAAAGGATACAAAAATACTGATTTGAAAGGATATATGCACCCTGATGTTTATAGCAGCATTATCAACAATAGCTAAATTATGGAAACATCCCAAGTGTCCATCAACTAATGAATGGATAAAGAAGATGTGTTATACATATACAATGGAATATTAGCCATAAAAAAGAATGAAATCTTGCCATTTGCAATGACAGGGATGGAGCTAGAGAGTATACTATGCGAAATAAGTCAGAGAAAGACAAATACTACTTGATTTCACTCATATTCGGAATTTAAGAAACAAAACAGATGACTATCGTGGGGGGGAAAAGAGAGAAGCAAACCAGGAAACAGACTCTTAACTATGGAGAAAAAACTGAGGATTACTGGAAGGGAGGTGGGTGGGGAATGGGTTAAATAGGTGATAGGTCCTAAAGTGGGCACTTTTAATGAGCACCAGGTGTTATTTGTAAGTGATAAATCACTAAATTCTACACCTGAAACTAATATTACAGTGTATGTTAACTAACCAGAATTTAAATAAGAACTTGGAGAAAAAAATAGAAGTTATATAGTTGACCCTATTAAATTTCACTATTACCACTTATTCAGCTTTTTTACAATTATAATTCATTCATTCAACAAATATTTCCCAAACATACATTATATGGCCTTCACTGTTCAATATACTAGGAACAAAATAGGCACATATCCCTGTTGTCATCAAGTTTAAACTAAACAAGTAAGTGAAATATATGGTATGTCAAATGGTGATAAATGTTATAGATAAAAATAAAGTGAGGAAATAGGATCAGGTACTGGCAATCAGAGTTGAATGTTAGGGGAGGCCCCACTGAGAAGGTGAATTGAGAGCAAAGACCTGAAGAAAGTGAGAGACCTGAAGAAAGTGAAAGGCCTTTAACCATGTGGCAATCTGGAAAAAGTGTGTTCTAAGTGGAGGACATACAAGGCAAAGATTACGAGAAAGGCACATACTTCATGTATTCTAAGAATAATAAGAATGCCTAAAATTAAAAAAACAACAACAAGGAGGTCAACATGGTCGGAGTGAAATGTAGATAGGAGAGTAGGAAGTAGAATAATCAAAGCTGAGGTCTAAGAGCAAATGGACAAAGGGGGCATTATATAGGTAGTGGGCCACTGTAAAGACTTAACTTTTTATCCCTCAACATATGATTATGTAAATTTTCACGCATATAGAAAAGTTGAAAGAACTATCTAGTAAAACCCATATCCATACACTTAGATTCTATAAATAATATTTACTGTGTTTCCTTTATGAAATATCCATAATCTGTCCATCCCTGTCTACCCACCAGTCTTATTTTTTACGATGTGCTTCAAAGTAATTTGCAGAAATCAGTACACATCACCCCAAATACTTAAGTGTGGCTGTCATTAATGAAGCTTCAGTACTGGTTTTCAGTTTAATTTTACAGATAAAATTTACAAAAAATAAAATGCAGGAATCTTAAGTGTGTTATTCTATGAGTTTTGGCAAATACACACACCTGTTTAACACTTGTGAAGATACAAGTTTCAACACTTGTGAAGATATAAGTTATTACCCTCATTCAGGAAGTTCCCTCATGTTCATTCTGAGTCATCTCTGATGCCTCTCCCCCATGTCCCCACACTTTCACCAAGAGGCAACCACAGTTCTGAATTTTTCCACCTCAGATTAGTTTGACAATTCGGGAAATTCATATAAATGGAATTATACATTATATGGTTTTTTGTAAGTTTTTTTTTCATTCAGCAATCAATGCTCTTTAAGTCAATTTTTGGTTTCAGTTGATTTTTCCCTTTATATTGATATGTAGAATTCCACTATATGAATATACCATAGTTTACCCTTTCTTATGTTGATGGACATTCCTATTGTTTCCAGTTAAGGCAACTATGAGTAAAGTTGTTCTGAACATATTTTATGGAAGGATTTTTTTTTTAAGATTTTATTTACTTATTTGAGAGAGAGAGAGAGAGAGGAAGCATGAGCGGGGGGGCTGGGGCAGAGGGAGAGGGAGAAGCAGACTCCCTGTCAAGGAAGTAGCCCGATGTGGGGCTCGATCCCAGGATCTTGAGATCATGAACGGAGCCTAAGGCAGACACTTAACTGACTGAGCCACCCAGGTGCCCCTATGGAAGGATTTTTTTAAGACAATTCTTTTAAGAGCAGTTTTAAGTTCACAGCAAAATTGGAAGGCAGGTACAGAGATTTCCCATATACTCCCTAACCCCACATATGCATAGCCTCCCACATTATCAACATCCCCCACCAGCGTGGTACATTTGTTACAATTGATGAACATACTTTGATACCTCATAATCAACCAAAGTCCATAGTTTATATGATGGTTCACCCTTGGTGTTATACATTCTGAGTTTGGACAAGTGTACAATGTGTATCCATCATTATAGCATCATAGAGTATTTTCACTGCCCTAAAAATCCTATCTGCTTTGTGAATATTTTTACAGTCTTTGTGGACATAGTTTTCATTTCTTTTTGGAAATACCTAGGAATAAAACAGCTGGTGAAGATGCCATGTTTAATTTTATAAGAATTTTCCAGAACTTTTCCAAAAGCAGCTATATTTTATACAGAATTTCCAGTTGCTCCACATCTTTGCCAAAATTTGGTATTGTCAGGCTTCTCAATTTTAGTCATTCTGGTGAGTGTATAGTGGTATCTCATTGTAGCTTTAATTTGCATTTTTGTGTGACAGATTATGTTAAGCAGTTTTACATATGATATGTACTTTTGCATGTGCTTTTTTGTCCTTTCATATATCATTTTTTGTGTGTATAATGTCTGTTCAAAACTTCTGTTTTTTTAAACATGAGTTGTTTGTATTTTTATTATTGAATTATTGGAGTTTTTAATATAGCCTGGATACCAGTCCTTTGTCAGATATTTACATTTACAGTATTTTCTCCCAGTGGAGATTGCTTATTCATTTTCTTAATGGAGTCTTTTGGTGAGTAGCAGTTTTTAATTTTGATGCAGTCTAATGTGTTTTTTTTTTCTTTTATGCTATTGCTTTGTGTCATGTCTAATAAAACCTTGCCTGCCCCAAGTTGTGAAGAAACTCTGTTTTCATCTAAATGTTTTATAATTTTAGTTTTTATATTTAGATTTATGATCCATCTCAAAATATTTTTTTAAAGATTTTATTTATTTGACAGACAGAGACAGCGAGAGACAAACACAAGCAGGGGGAGTGGGAGAGGGAGAAGCAGGTTTCCTGCTGAGCAGAGACCCCGATGCAGGGCTCGATCCCAGGATTCTGGGATCATGACCTGAGCCAAAGGCAGACGCTTAATGACTGAGCCACCCCAGCGCCCCTCAAAATATTTTTTATGTATGGTTTAATATAGGAGTTATAGATCATTGTATTTTCCTTATGGATTTTAAGTTGTTTTAGTAGCATTTGTGGAGAGAGTTTCCTTTTTTGATTGGATTATTTTGGTTCCCTTGTCAAAAATTGAATGACTGTGTAAGTGAAGGTCTGTTACTGACCAGTCTATTTTGTCTCATTACCTGTTAGTCAATCATTATGCCAGTATCACACTATCATACTTGGATTCAAATGTTAGATTTTTAGAAAGACCCTGTTGAAACTATACATGTTAACTCATTGTACAGTGCACAGTAATGCATTAACACATTATTTCCCACTGATGTATTAGCACCATTTAGACAAACTATTGCTTATTTTGTTTGTATGTTTGTAATTGGGTAGAATGGAGCAGAGGAAGAGGAAGGAGGCAGGTGCAGTCTGAAGCCAATCCTGAGATTCTATCTAGTCTAGTGTATAATAGTACCTAGTTTGAAAGAAAATATAGTAGAAGAAACTATGAAGTGATATTTCTACCATAATTGGAAAGTCATTTTCCCTATTTGCTTCTGTAATTTCCCAGGTTCTTTGTTCTGAGGTACATCAAAGGGCATAGTAGATGAAGAAAGAGCTCATTCTTTAATCATCATCAAAAACAACTACTTGTATTACTTCTAGAGTAAAATAAACTATTAATTCTGAAAGAAGTTCTATGCATGCATCATAATTTCTAAAAGCTAAAAAACGAGTGTTTTATGACTGGCTTTTGAAGGCGGCGTCTGGTATTTTTTAAATTTATCACATTATCTAATCTCTTTCATACTGTATAGTCTAACTAAATGTTGTGCTTTGAATATTTTAAATTCATAATATTTATTTATTTTCCCAAAATCTTACTCTTGGGAGCAAATAATCTATCTTTTGATTGGAAGAGTTGGTAGGCACATCAGCACCATAAACCAGATGAAAAATGTAGTTGATTAATAACTTCTCTGACAGTTTTTGTGACTTGGAACAAGAAGGCAAGAACAAAAAGTGATAATAAATTTTTATCTTTTATTTGAGAATAAGTAATTCTAAGTAAAGGTCAGATTCTAATGAAAAGCAGAGCAATAGCAAATGTACATGTTTTCAAAAGCTGCATTGGTGGTGCCTTGTTAAAGAGAATACCAGCTTATATTTCTATAGTGCTTATCACATGCCACACAATATTCTAATCACTATCCATACATTTACTTATTTAATCCTCACAAATATTCTATGCTTATAATTATTTTCATTTTACAGATGAAGGTTCTGAGGCACAAAGATTAATTAACTTGTCCAAGTTCACACTGCTTTTCTTCCTGATAATAGAGGAAAAGCTGTCAACCTTTCACTGCAGAGTATCATGTTAGCTGTGTACTTGTCATTTATGACCTTTATTATGTTGAAGTATGTTCCTTCTATCCCCAGTCTGTTCAGAATTTTTATCATAAGAGCATGTTGAATTTTGTCAAATATTTCTTCTGCATCTATTGAGATTTTATGATTATTTATCTTTCATTTTGTAATGTGGTATACCACATTTATTGATTTTGAATCATCAGTGCATCCCAGTAGTAAATCCCAGTTGATCAAGATGTATGACCCATTTCAATGTGCTATTGAATTTTGTTTGTTAGTATTTTATTGAGAAATTTTGTATCTATATGCATCACAGATACTGGCCTGAAGTTTTCTTTTTTTGTATTATCCTTATCTGATCTTGATAAGAGGGTAATGCTGGCCTTGTAAAATAACTTTGGAAGTGTTCTCTTCTCTCCAACACTTTGGAAGAGTTTGAGAAGGATTGGTGTTAGTACTTCTTTAAATGTTTGTTAAAATACATCTGTAAAGCCATCTGGTCCTTGGGTTTTTCTTTGGGGCAAGCTTTTAAATTACTGGTTCAATCTCCTTACTCATTATTGGTCTATTTGGATTTTCTATTTCTTCATGATTCAGCCTTAGAATGTTGGATGTTTCTAAAAATTTATCCATTTCTTCTAGTTTATCCAGTTATTGACATGCAATTGTTCATAGTAGTCTCTCATAATCCTTTGCATTTCTTTAGTATCAGTTGTAATGTATTTCATTTATAATTTTATTTGTGTTCTCTCTTTTTTCCTATATAAAGTCTAACTGAAGTTCTGTCAATTTTGTTTACTTTTCAAAAAATCAACATTTAGTTTTTTGTTGGTCATTTCTATCTTCTGCCTCACTATTTCTCCTCTGATCTTTTGTTATCTCCTTTACCCTGCTAACATCAACTTAGTTTTATTATTACTATTTTCTTAATTCCTTTTGATATATACTTAGGTTATAATTTGAGATTTTTCTTTTTTCTTAATGTAGGCATTTATCACCATAAACTTCCTTCTTAGAACTGTTTTTGCTACATTCCATAAGTTTGGGTATATTGTTTTTCCACTTTAATTTTTTCAAGTTACTCTGATTTTCCTTTTTTATTTCTTCTTTGATCCATTTGTTGTCCAGGAATGTTTTGATTAATTTCCACATATTTTTGAATTTTCCAGTTTCTTTCTGTTACTGATTTCTACTTTCATACCACTGTGGTAAGATAAGATTTATTATGATTTCAATTTTTTAAAATTTTCTGACATTCGATTTGTGACAAAGCATATGATGAATCCTGGAGAATGTTCTGTAGGTGCTTGTTTTCAAAGTGTATCATGCTGCTGTTTGATAGAATGTTCTGTGTATGTTTATTAGGTCCATTTGGTCTAAAGTATAGCTCATGTCCAATGTTCCTTAATTGATTTTCTATCTGGATCGTCTATCCATTGTTGAAAGTGGGGTATCACATCTACCTACCATTATTGTATTTTTATCTCTTTCTCTGTTCATTTTTGTTAATGTTTTCATTAAATATAATAGGTGCTGCAATGTTGAATACATATATTTTTACAATTGTTATTTCCTCTTGATACAGTGACATTTTTATTATAATAAAGTTAGTTTTTTTGTCTCTTGTAACTGATTTTGACTTAAAGTCTATTTGGTCTGATTAAGTATAGCTTCCCTTGCTTTTTTTTGGTTTCCATTTGCATGGAATATCTTTTTACACCCTTTCACTTTGAGCCTGTGTATATATTTAAAGCTATATTAAGTCTCTTGTAGGCAGTATTTGGTTGAGTTTTGTTTTTAATTCCATTCAGCCACTCTGTGTCTTTTGATTGGATAATTTGATCCATTCACATTTAAAGTAATTATTGATAGGTATGGAATTACTAATGTCATTTTATTATTGTTTTCTAGCTGTTGTGTAGTTAATTTGTTCATTTCTCTCTTGCTGTCTTTCTTGGTGGTCTGTTGATTTTCCATATTTGTGTACTTTGATTCCCTTCCCTTCTCTTTATCTTTTGTGTACCTACTGCAAGTTTTTGCATTGTGGTTACCATGAGATTGAATACATCTTACAGATATAAAGATTTATTTTAAGCTGAAAACAACTTCAATTTTGAACAAAAACTCTTTTGCTCTCCCTATTTTATATTTTTGATGTCATAATGTTCTCCTTTTTATGTTGTGTATCTGTATATCCATTCACAAATAATTGTAGCTTATAGCTATTAGTTTTAGCTATACCTATTTTTAATACTTCTATCCTTTCACCTTTACACTAGAGTTAAGTGATTAACACACTGCCATATTATGGTATTGTATTCTGAATTTTACTATATACCTTGACCAGTGTGTTTTATATTTTTGTTTTCATGTGACTAATTAGCATGCTTTCATTTGAGCTTGAAAAACAACTTTCAGCAATTCTTGTAAGTCAGGTCTAGGCAGGCCTAGTGGTGATGAACTCCTTGTGCTGCCATTTTTTTTTTTTTTTTTTTTGGTCTGAGAAAATGTTTATCTCTTCTTCATTTATGAAGGAGAACTTTGCCAGGTAAAGTACTCTTGGCTGGCACTTTTCTTTCAGCACTTTGAATATATCATCACCTATGTTATTCTTAGAAATCCTCTGATAAATTTTTGGGAGTTCCCTTATGAGTGACAAGCTTTTCTTTTTTCTTGCTGCTTTTAAGATTTTCACTTTGTCTTTGTGTTTTACAATTATACTATCATGTATCTTGGAGAAGATCCCTTTGAGTTGAAATTTGTTTGGGGACCAGGAACTTGAATATCCAAATCTCTTCCCAGATTTGGGAAGTTCTCAGTCATTATTTCTTTTTTTTTTATTGTGTTATGTTAGTCACCATACAATAATACATCATTAGTTTTTGATATAGTGATTCATGATTCATTGTTTTTGTATAACACCCAGTGCTCCATGCAGTACGTGCCCTCCTTAATACCCCTCACTGGGCTAACCCATCCCCCAACACCCTCCCCTCTAAAATCCTTATTTTGTTTCTTGGAGTCCATAGTCTCTCATCGTTGGTCTCCCACTCTGATTCCGCCCCTTCATTTTTCCCTTCCTTCTCCTAATGTCCTCCATGCTATTCCTTATGTTCCACAAATAAGTGAAACCATATGAAAATTGACTTTCTCTGCTTGACTTATTTCACTTAGCATAATCTCCTCCAGTGCCATCCATGTTGATGTAAAAGTTGGGCATTCATCATTTCTGACGGCTGAGTCATATTTCATTGTATACATGGACCACATATTCCTTATCCATTCATCTGCTGAAGGGCATCTCGGCTCTTTCCACGGTTTGGCTATTGCGGACATTGCTGCTAGGAACATTGGCCCTTCTTTTCACTACATCTGTGTCATGGGGTAAATACCCAAGAGTGCAATTGCTGGGTCATAGGGTAGCTCTATTTTCAATTTTTTGAGGCACCTCCACACTGTTTTTTCCAAAGTGGCTGTACCAACTTGCATTCCCACCAACAGTGTAAGAGGGTTCCTTTTTCTCCACAACCTCTCCAACATTGCTTGTTTTTTGCCTTGTCAATTTTTCCCATTCTAACTGGTGTAAGGTGGTATCTCAATGTGGTTTTGATTTGAATTTCCCTGATAGCTAATGATGATGAACATTTTTTCATATGTCTGTTAGCCATTTGTATGTCTTCTTTGGAGACGTGTCTGTTCATGTCTTCTGCCCATTTTCTGACTTGATTATTTGTTTTTTGGGTGTTGAGTTTGAAAAGTTCTTTATAGATCTTGGATATCAGCCCTTTGTAGTGTCATTTGCATATATCTTCTCTCATTCTGTGGGTTGCCTCTTTGTTTGTTGACTGTTTCCTTTCCTTTGCAGAAGCTTCTTATCCTCATGAAGTCCCAAAAGTTCACATTTGCTTTTGCTTCACAAGCCTTTGGAGATGTATCTTCAAAGAAGTTGCTGTGGGCGATGTCAAAGAGGTTACTGCTTATGTTCTTCTCTAGGATTTTGATGGATTCCTGTCTCACATAGAGGTCTTTCATCCATTTTGAGTTTATCTTTGTGTATGGTGTTAGAGAATGGTCGAGTTTCATTCTTCTGCATGTGGCTGTCCAATTTTCCCAGCACCATCTATTCAAGAGACTGTCTTTTTTCCATTGCATAATTTTTCCTGCTTTGTCAAAGATTATTTGACCATAGAGTTGAGGGTCCATATCTGGGCTCTCTATTCTGTTTCATTGGTCTATATGTCTGTTTTTGTGCCAGTACCATGCTCTCTTGGTGATCACTGCTTTATAATATAGATTGAAATCAGGCAGCGTGATGCCCCCAGCTTGGTTTTTCTTTTTCAACATTTCATTGGCGATTCGGGGTCTTTTCTGATTCCATACAAATTTTAGGATTGTTTGTTCCAGCACTTTGAAAAATGTCATTGGAATTTTGATGATGGCATTGAAGGTATAGATTGCTCTGGGCAGCATAGACATTTTAACAGTGTTTATTCTTCCGATCCATGAGCATGGAAATTTTTCCATCTTTTTGTGTCTTCAATTTCTTTCATGAGTGTTCTGTATTTCCTAGAGTGTAGATCCTGTACCTCTTTGGTTAGGTTTATTCTGAGGTATCTTATGGTTTTTGATGCTATTGTAAATGAATCAATTCTCTAATTTCTCTCTCTACAGTTGCACTGTTAGTGTATAAGAAAGCAACTGATTTCTGTGCATTGATTTTGTATCCTGCCACATTGCTGAATTGCTGTATCAGTTCTAGTAATTTGGGGGTGGAGTCTTTTGGATTTTCCACATAAAGTATCATGTCATCTGTGAAGAGAGAGAGTTTGACTTCTTTGCCAATTTGAATACCTTTTATTTCTTTTTGTTGTCTGATTGCTGTTGCTAGGACTACTAGTACTATGTTGAACAATAGTGGCAAGAGTGGGCATCCTTGATGTGCTCCTTATCTTAAGGGAAAGGCTCTCAGCTTTTCCCCACTGAGGATGATATTCGCTGTGGGTTGTTCATAGATGGATTTTATGAGCTTGAGGAATGTTCCCTCTATCCCTATACTCTGAAGAGTTTTAGTCAGGAAAGGGTGCTGTATTTTGTCAAATGTTTTTTTTTTTGTTTTTGTTTTTGTTTTTTGCATCAACTGAGAGGACCATAGGGTTCTTCTCTCCCCTCTTATTAATGTGCTCTATCACATTGATTGATTTGCGAATGTTAAACCACTCTTGCTTCCTGGGGATAAATCCCACTTGGTCGTGGTGGATGATCCTTTTAATGTATTGTTGGATCCTATTAGGTAGAATTTGGTTGAGGATTTTGGAATCCACATTCATCAGGGATATTGGTCTGAAATTCTCCTCTTTGATGGGGTCTTTGCCTGGCTTGGGGATTAGGGTAATGTTGGCCTCATAGAATGAGTCTGGAAGCTTTCCTTTTCTATTTTATGGAACTGATTCAAGAGAATAGGTATTAGTTCTTCTTTGATGTTTGGTAGAATTCCCCAGGGAATCCATCAGGCCCTGGACGCTTGTTCTTGGGGAGGTTTTTGATCACTGCTTCAATCTCGTTACTGGTTATTGGCCTATTCAGGTTGTCAATTTCTTCCTGTTTCAGTCTTGGGAGTTTATAGGTTTCCAGGAAGGCATCCGTTTCATCCAAGTTGCTCAGCTTATTGACATACAGTTGTTGATAATAATTTCTGATAGTTGTTTCTATTTCCTTGGTGTTAGTCGTGATTTCTCCCCTTTCATTCATCATTTTATTAATTTGGGTCCTTTCTCTTTTCTTTTGGATAAGTCTGGCCAGTGGTTTATCGATTTTATTAATTCTTTCAAAGAACCAGCTTCTAGTTTCGTTGATCTGATCTACTGTGTTTCTGGTTTCTAGTTCATTGATCTCTGCTCTAATCTGAATTATTTCTCTTCTAATGCGTGACTTAGGCATCGCTTGTTGCTTTTTCTCTAGTTCTTTAAGGTGTAGAGTTAGTTGGTGATTTCAGGATTTTTCTATTTTTTTGAGAAATGCTTAGATGGCTATGTATTTCCCCCTTAGGACCGCCTTTGCAGTATCCCATAGGTTTTGGACCCATGTGTGTTCATTCTCATTGGTTTCCATGAATTGTTCTTCTTTGATTTCCTGGTTGACCCACACATTCTTGAGCAGAGTGGTCTTTAGCTTCCAAGTGTTTGAATTTCTGCCAAATTTTTTCTTGTGATTGAGTTCCAGTTTTAAAGCATTATGGTCTGAGAATATGCAGGGTATAATCTCAGTCTTTTGGTATTGGTTTAGACCTGATTTGTGACCCAGTATGTGGTCTATTCTGGAGAAAGTTCCATGTGCTCTCAAGAAGAAGGAGTATTCTGTTGTCTTAGGGTGGAATGTTCTGTATATACCTATGAGGTCGATCTGGTCCACTGTGTCATTTAAAGCTCTTGTTTCTTTGTTGATTTTCTGCTTAGATGATCTGTCTATTGCTGAGTGTGGAGTATTGAGGTCTCCTACAATTAACGTATTGTTATCAATATGACTTTTTATATTGGTTAACAGTTGGCTTACATAGATGCCTGCTCCCATGTTGGGGGCATAGATATTTACAATTGTTAGATCTTCTTGTTGGATAGACCCTTTAAGAATGATATAGTATCCTTCTGTGTCTCTAACTACAGACTTTAGTTTGAAATCTAATTTGTCTGATATAAGAATTGCCACCCCAGCTTTGTTTTGAGATCCGTTGGCATGGGAGATGGATCTCCATCCCTTCATTTTCAGTCTGGATGTATCTTTAGATTCAAAATGAGTCTCCTGTAGACAGGATATGGATGGGTCTTGTCTTTACATCCAGTCTGCAACTCTGTGCCGGTTTATTGGAGCATTTAGGCTGTTCACGTTGAGAGTGATTATTGAAAGATGTGGATTTATTGTCACTATGTTTCCTGTGAAGTCCTTGTTTCTATAGATTGTCCCTGTAAATTTCTATTCTATATCACTCTTGGGGTCTTTGTCCTTTTATAGAACCCCCCTTAATATTTCTTGCAGGGCTACCTTAGTGGTCACATATTCTTTCAGTTTCTGCCAGTCTTGGAAGCTCTGCATCTCTCCATCCATTCTAAATGACAGCCTTGCTGGATAAAGTATTCTTGGTTGCATCTTCTTCTCATCTAGTACCCTGAATATATCTTGCCAGGCCTTTCTGGCTTGCCAGGTCTCTGGGGATAGGTCTGACATTATTCTAATGTTCCTCCCTCTGTACGTAAGGAATCTCTTCCCCCTAACTGCCCTTAAGATGATTTCCTTGGTTCTAAGATTTGTGAGTTTTACTATTAAATGCCGGGCGTTGGCCTATTTTCCTTGATCTTGGGAGGGATCCTCTCTGCCTCTAGGACACTAATGTTTGCTTCATTCCCCAGATTAGGGAAGTTCTCAGCTATGATTTGCTGAAATATATCTTCTAGTCCTCTCTCTCTCCAGCCCCTCAGGGATCCCAATAATTCTGACATTCGAACGTTTCATGGCGTCACTTATTTCTCTGATTCTATTTTCATGGATTTTGAGTTGTTTTTCCCTGGCTTCTCTTTCTCCTTCTTTTCTATCAACTGGTCTTCTAGATCACTAATTCGTTCTTCCTCACTTACCCTAGCTGTTAGATTATCTAGATTAGATTGGATGTCATTGATAGCATTTTTAAGTTCTGCCATTTCAGCTTTCGTTTCTGCCCTTAGAGACTCTATGTTGCCCTTAATCGATTTCTCCATTCTAGCTATTGTTTTCACAATTGCTACCCTGAATTCCATTTTCGACATCTTGGTTATATCTGTATCCACTTGTAAATCTGTGGCATAAGTCACAGTCTCTGATTCTTTCCTATTTTGGGGGTTCCTCTTCCTAGTCATTCTGTTGAGGGGTGGTTGAGGGAATGTACAACGTCCAAATTATTGACCACAACCCAAGCAAGATGCACCTGTTTTATAGGGAACTTAGAGTTGCTGGGCTCTTGTTATCCCAGCCTGTCTTCTGGGGGAGGGGCTGCCACGCTGTTACTCAGGCAACCCTGTTTGGGCAGAGTTGCCCTGCCCTCTGTGGGGGGGGGATGGGCTCAGTGAAAACCGGTTTTGGGGGGCTTTTGTTCTCTGACAGCTTTCCCTGGTGGCTTTCCCGGTCTCTTCCAAGAGTCAGAGCAGAAGGTATCGTTTCCAACCCTCTGCCTCAGAGCAGAGAGATCGCAGTCTATTCTTCAGTGAGCTCTCCAGGCCACACTATCTCTGTTTCTGTCTATGTGGCTAAAAACTGCAGCGTCCTGTGTCCTGCGCCCCTCAGCAGCGCTCCCAGTCCTTGCTTCCAGGTCGGGGCATGTCTCTGCCCTTTGTGCTTCTAACACCACCAGCTTCCCCCAGTTCACATGCCCAGCCCTGCTGCTCCAGGTTCCAGTCTGGGGGCTGCCCTAATGTCCTTTCCCGGATGCTACCAGTCTGCAAATCTGTGCCCTGTCCCCGGCGCAGGAGGCTATAGCTCACCAGCGGTGCAGGATCCTGACGGCTCAGCTCCCTCCCCCTTCCGTTTATCTTCAGATATGTGCCTGCGGAATCACGGCTCCCCACTTCATACCTTGAAACCAACCGCCTGTGATACTCTGTTTGTAGAGATCCAGATCTTCTTACATCTCAGGTTGATTTCATGGGTGTTCAGAGTGGTCTGGTAGATATCTGGCTCAATTACAGGGACAGTTTGGAATAGGGTCCCCTACTCCTCCACCATCTTTTTCTCTCTCTCAGTCATTATTTCTTTAAATAAGCTTTCTTCCTCTTTCTCCTATTCTGGGACTCTAATAATGTGTAGATTGTTTCTTTTAATGATGTACCATTAATTAGAGAGGTTTTCTTTATCTCGTCATTCTTTTTTTTTCTCTTCTGACTGGATCATTTCAAATGATCTGCCACCAACTTTACTGATTTCCTTTGCTTTGTCTAATCTGTTGTTGAAGCTCTCCTTTGATTTCTTCAGTTTGGTCATTGTATTCTTTAGCTCTAAAATTTTTGTGGTTTTTTTTCCTTGTGGAACTTCTTATTTTGTTCTTATATAATTTCTTGATTTTGTCAAATTACTTACTGTTTTTTCTTGTAGCTATAGAGCTTCTTTAGAACAATTTTTTTGAATTCTTGGTCAGGCAATTTGTATATTTCCATTTCTTTGATGTCAGTTACTACAAGTTTACTGTGTTCCTTTATTGACATCATATTTTCTTGATTTTTTTGTGATTCCTGTGGCCTTGCATAGAGTTACCTCTTCCAGATTTTATGGACTGACTGCAGTAAAGGAAGACCTTCACCTGCAGGTGGGGACATGCTAAAGCATGCTGTAACCCCGCATCTTGTGATGCATGCCACCAAGTGTGGGGGAATGTAGTAGCTCTGGGTCAAAGAAGGCATTATGGATGTTGACTAAGGCCTCTCATGTCCACAACATTGACAACTGGGTGATACGTGATGAAAGTTTTGGGGGGTCTGCAGTGACTGCTGTGGTTGTTGGGGTCCTCAGTGGTGACCCCAGGTTCAGTGGTTAGGACCAGAGAAGGCAGCAGTGGTAACATGCTAGTGGTATGCATATGCTTGGCTGCAGTGCATGTGTAGTGACAAAGGCTCTCTGCAAATACACACATTGTGCTGAGAACCAGGGTCAGCAGCAGGGGCTTGAGCCAACTATAGGCACACTAGCGGATACAGGGGCACTGGCTGTTATCTTATACTCCTGTAGCCACAGTCTTGCCACAGGCATGCACATGGCAGTGGAGACTAATGGCAGCCCTCAGGCCAGAGGAGTGCAGGAGTATAGCTGAAGGTTAGCACAGTAGTGCAGGCCAGTGACTGAAAATAGGATCATATCCAGACCCACAGCCATTGTGTGGGCCCTGGCTATCATTATGCACTCATGGACATAGCAGCTTGCTATTGGTGCATGCATGACAGTGGAAGCTGGTGATAGAGTCAGGCCACTGGTGAGCAGATGTACAGCTTGTTAATACCTACAGGTGAGCTTAGTGATATAGGCCAGTGACAGGAGTCAGGACTATATCCAGGTCCACAGAGAGCTGTGCAGGCCTTGGCTATCTGAATGTACTTCTTCAGCTGTAGGGGTTCACCCCAGGTGTATGCATGGCAGTGGAGGTTGTGATAGGAGTTAGATTGGCAATGTACAGGTGCACAGCAGCAGGGATATTGTAAAGTCAAGTGGTGCATGCTAGTGACAGGTGTCAGGCCTGGATCTGGGTCAACCAGGAGCTGTGGGGATCTTAGCTGTCCATGTGCATTTGTGCAGCTATAGGGACTTGCCACAAGCATGCACATGGCAGTAAAGGCCAGTGGCTGGAGTCAGGATGCTGTAGGTGCACAGCTGCCAGAGGCAAGCCACAAGTGTGCTCACAGTGATGGAGGTCAGCCATAGGGTCTAGGCTGGTGTCTTGCATGATCACAGTTACAGAGCCAGGGCTGGCTGCTGGTATGTTTCTGGGCTCCAGCAGGAGTAGGGACTGAGCTGGCTGTCATCTGAAAACATGAAAATCTGTGGGACAAAAACTTCAGCAATGAAATCTACAAGGGATGCATGACAGCTGTGCTTGCCATTGGTTTCTTCAGTGATAAAAGCTGCTGAGCATTCTATTGGTGTCTGTGATGAGGTCCATGGTGATGCAATTTGACGGGTGTACAGCATCTGCAAGAGCTTTTGAGGTCCTCAGTAGTGACGTGTTCTGGGGTCCTCTGCCAAGCAAGCCACTAGGAACCGCAGTCATTCCTGCAGTGTGGCTGATATTGGTAGCCCCTATCCTTCTTCCTTGTTCTTAGCCATCTCCAGATGTCTCAGCTTTGCTGTTCTCTGGGTGGAATGGAACTGAAATGGATCCTTCATGTAGTGCCCCAATAGGCTGAAGAAGCTTGTCACTGCCTGCTTTTCCTTTGTTGGCAAGGGGAACTCTTTTGAGCTAGGACATTCCCTCTTGGCACTGAGCAGTGCTGACCTAGAGGATGGGATGATAAAGACTAAATTAAGCTATTCCCTCTACCCATTTTATGCATTTATTCTCAGGTACTTTATTCCACTGTGTTGCTGAAGCTTCTTAAGTAGACTCCTCAAATCTTCCAGAACTATTTTCATTTGTGGATAGCTGTCCAGTTGTTAATCTTTCTTGGGAAATGGAGGCTGTGGTCTACTCTGCCATCTAGGTGACATCACTCACCCAAAAGTTTTTCATTTCAGTGTAGTCCAACTTAATCTGTAGTTTCTTTTGTCACTTGTTCTTCAGATGTCATCACTAAAACTTTGGGTTAGCCAATTCACAAATATTTACTTCTATGGTTTCTCCTGGAAATTTTATTGCTATAGCTCCTACATTTAGCTGTATAATTTTTGTTGAGTTAATTTTTATAAAAATGGGAGATAAAGGTGGGAGATAATTGTCCACATTTATTTTTGGATGTGAATACCCAACTGTCCCAGCACTATTTCCTGGAAAGACTATTCTTTCCCCTTCAAAATTTATTGTAGCACCCTATTTTAAAATCAACCATAAACGAGGGGCTTATTTCTGAACACTCAATTCTCTTCCATTGATGTCGGTGGTTATTCTTTTTTTTTTAAGATTTTATTTATTGAGAGAAAGAGAGAGAGAGAGAGCACAAGCAGAGGGGAGGGGCAGAGGAGAGGGAGAAGCAGGCTCCCCACTGAGCAGGGAGCCCAATGAGGGGCTCTATCCCAGGACTCGGGTAATGACCTGAGCTGAAGGCAGATGCTTAACCAACTGAGCCACACAGGTGCCCCTTTAGGTGGTTATTCTTATACAATTACACACTAGTAAGTTTTGAAATCACAAAGTATGAGCCCTCCAATTTTATTCATTTTTTCAAGATTTCTTTTAAAACTCCCTTTGTTCCCTTTCTTTTCCATGAGTTTTTAGATAAGCTTGTCAGTGGCTGTACAAAAGCCAGTTAGGATTTTGAGGCATAGTGTTTTGAATATGTAGGTCAACATGGGGGATTATTGCCACTTAACAATATTAAATCTTTTTCTTTAAAGACTTTATTTATTTATTTGACACAGAGAGAGAGGCAGCGAGAGAGGGAACACAAGCAGGGGGAGTGAGAGGGGGAGAAACAGGCTTCCCGCTGAGCTGGTAGTCTTATGCAGGGCTCGATCCCAGGACTCTGGGATCATGACCTGAGCCGAAGGCAGACGCCCAACAACTGAGCCACCCAGGTTCCCCAAAAATATTAAATCTTGTTGTCAATGAACATCAAATATATTTTCATTTATTTACTTACCTATCAATCTATTTATACTCCTTTTTTTTTTTTTTTTTTAAAGATTTTATCTATTTATTTGACAGAGAGAGACAGCGAGAGCAGGAACACAAGCAGGGGGAGTGGGAGAGGGAGAAGCAGGCTTCTCGCCGAGCAGGGAGCCCGATGTGGGACTCGATCCCAGGACCCTGGGACCACGACCTGAGCCGAAGGCAGACGCTTAACGACTGAGCCACCCAGGCGCCCTATACTCCTTTTTTAATTCAATTTTTATTTAAGTTCTAGCTCATTAACACATATGGTAAAATCGGTTTCAGGTGTAGAATTTAGTGATTCATCACTTACATATAACACCCAGTGCTCATCCAAGCACCCTCCTTAATACCTATCACCCATTTAGCCCATCCCCCACCTACCTCCCTCCATCAACTCTCAGTTTTTTCTCTGAAGTTAAGATTCTCTTATGGTTTGCTTCCCTCACTCTTTTTTTCCCATATGTTCATCTGTTTTATTTCTTAAATTCCACATATGAGTGAAATCATATAGTATTTATCTTTCTCTGACTTATTTTGCTTAACATAATACACTCCAGCCCCACCCATGTCATTGTAAATGGCAAGATTTCATTCTTTCTGATGGCTGAATAATATTCTTTTATATATATATATATATATATATATATATATATATATATATACACATATATATGGCTAATAATATCCTTATATAGATAGATATAGATATAGATATCTTTATCCATTCATCATTAGTGCGTGGAAATTTGGGCTCTTTCCATAGTTTGGCTATTGTTGATAATGCTGCTATAAACATCAGGGTGCATGTGCCCCTTCAAATCAGTATTTTTGTGTCCTTTTGGTAAATACCTGGTAGTGCAATTTCTGGGTCATAGGATAGTTTTATTTTTAATTTTTTTTTTTTTTTTTTTTTTTAGAGAGAGAGCACACACATGTGAGCAGGGGAGAGGGGCAGAGGGAGAGGGAGATAGAATCCTAAGCAGGCTCCACACCGAGCACAGAGACTGATGCGGAGCTTGATCTCACTACCCAGCGATCATAACCTGAGCCAAAATCAAGAGTCAGATGCTTAACCAACTGAGCCACCCAGGCACCCCTATATTTTTTATTTTAATTCCACTATAATTAATGCACAAACTTAAGGGTGTATATGGTAGATTATCCTGTAATATAAATTAAGTGGAAAGATAGTCATAGTGTACATAGAAAGCTAAAATCACCTGTAAGATTTCACAGATAAAATTGTAACTCAACTGGGTTCTGAAAGCTAGAAACAATTTGGCTTAACAGAGGTTAAATTAGGGACATTTCAGTCAAAAGGATCAATATGAAAACAGGAATGAGCGTGACACATTGATGTAACAATTAAGAAACTGGCTAGTCAAAGCATGATTTCCAGTTGGAAATGAATTTAATTCATTCAGTAAACAGTTAACAAACATCTACTATGGTCCATGTATTCAGTTTAGGCAAAAGAGATACAAAGAGCATAATGACATGGTACTTACCCCTTGAACCTCAAATCTTATGTTGTAACAGCCTTGGTTTCCTCATCTTAAAATGAATGGATTGGACTAGATGTTATTTAAATTAATAGCCAACCTAGATAATGTCTGATTCTGCTTTTAAAAAATCAACGTATTCATGCATATATAACCTATGCAGTATTTATAACTTTGCACTTTAAATTTAGATACTGAATTGAAATATTTACTAGGGATAAAATATACATTTGGTACTAGCGCAGACGTATATTTTTTTACCTATATTTTTTTTTTTAAGTCATTAAGATTGTAAGCTATTTTGCTCTGTAATCATTTAAATCACTGTGCTTTCCCATGACTCCATTACCTGAAGCCAATATTAGACTTAATTGTCTTACTTATTCCTTGGAAAAGTTAGAAAATTGCTTTTATGTCTTCATACTCACCAACAATAAGTATCTATGTAGCTTTACTAGATACTTGGAATTGTGCTAAGGGATGGGGATTCAAAGAGTTATATATAAGCTACAATTCCCACCCATGAGACTTACAGATAAGTAAGTAGGTGGTTTATTGGACCATTATTTATAACTTTTTATTTAAAATTTTCATTTCTTTTTTAAACTCATACTAATATTTCAGAAATGTGTTCTGTGTACTATATCAAAATATTAAAGGGGCACCTGGGTGGCTCAGTTGGTTGAATGTCCAACTCTTGGTTTCAGCTCAGGTCATGATCTCAGGGTCAATAGATTGAGCTCCACGTAGGGCTCCACACTCAGTGTGGACTCTGCTTGAGATTCTCTCTCCCTCTGCTCCTCTCCCCATTCTCTCTCTCTCTAAAATAAATAAAATAAAAATAAATAAAATAAAAATAAATAAATATAAAATAAGATAAAATAAATCTTTAAAAAATATTAAAATTCACGCAGTTCAAATTTCCTTTAGAGAGTTTACCATATTTAAAGGAAATGATGATATGGTCCCTAAAAGCATAAATACAGCATATATAAAAATCTCTGCCAAAAGTGCATTTTAAAATAAACCCACAGTAAATGGATCTTTATGGAGGTCATGATAAGTAAGTGTAATATTTACCCTGTTTTCCTGTGGGCAGGATTGTGAGTGATAGTTGATTTCTTCTTAGGTTCTTCTGCCTTTTCAAAAATTTCCATGAAATTTTCCATGATTTCTTTTCAAAAATAAATGAATATTTAAAACCTATTTTTTACTTTTTCTTATTCACCTTCATGTTGCCTACACCACAGTTTAGAGGACCTAAAAATTTCACCCAGTTTTATACTTGGATACTATACAATTGACTCTGGAATCAAATATATTTTTTCATCCTGTTGGTGAGTCATGTAATATCTTTCCCTGAATAAAAATGCAAACATATGTATACATATGTATGTTCATTTTTGAGAAATGAAAATTATGGCAATTACATATTAGGATTGAGCTAGAGATGTTGATAAGAGTTTTATGCATCTTCTTTCTGTGTTTTCTTCTTTTCTAGTGCAAGAATGTGACTAAAATCTGTCATTACATAGTTGCCCTGCCACCTGATCTTATAGGACCAGAAACACAGATTACAGAATTTCTTACCCCTGAAGAGAAGCTATCTAAGGTGCAAGTGGTAAGCAATTTAAAAAAAAAGATTTATCATTAATATTAAGCATTTTAAAAAGATTTATAAAGGTCAATAAAGTCCTCTCTAATTTAACACAGCAATTATTTATGGGGTTTTGATTTCCTTCCAGTGTTTCTCAGTGTATACAGTATATATGATGATGTAATCACATCTTTCTTTTCCATATAGTCATCACATTAATTTTAAGTGACTACCTCATAAACTATTGAATTTATATACTATAACTTAATTATTCAATTATTGTTGGATTATGTAGGTTGCCATCAATTTTCAGGTGTTAAAAGTAAAGCTGATATAATTATCTTTGTAAGTATAATGTTTTTCAACTATTCAAATAAGTTTCTTGAATACATTTCTATGATTCTTTTTTTAGTGAAGTTTTCTTTAAGAAAATGTTACAGGGGATTTTTCATCAGTTACATTCTTATGATTCTGATTATGGTGACAGAATGTACAATTGCTTTAAGATAATTTGTATTATCAAATTATCTACCAGAAGAATTCTACCAATTAAAAACCTGTATTTTCACCAGTATTGGATTTTATCTCTTTTCTTTATCCTACTAGAATTGTAAAATCAAACCTCATTTTTGTTTAAGTATGTGTTTACTTGCTTGGACATTTTTTCTTAGGCACTGTATATATCTCTCCTATTTTCTACATTTCTTTATCATTATTATTAAAATTAATTGTTTTGAATTTGAAAGCAATAACTGCTCATTATCTAAAATGTGGAAAATATAGAAAAGCATTTGAATTGCTTTAACCATTAACAATGTTTGTGTATTTTCCCCCAGTGTTTCTTCTATTCATATTTTACTTATACAATTGTGATACACACACACACACACACACGCATACACTTATGTGTGTGTGTATAAGTAATATATATATAACTTGTATGTATGTATATATATATAATATAACTTGATCATATGAACATAATTTACTTGTGTGTATATATATAAAATATGTGTGTGTATATATATATCATATGTATATAATATAACTTCTGTGTGTATATATATAATGTAACTTGATCATATGAATATAATTTATTTGTTATCTTCTTCATTGCTGGAATTCAAATTATTTTAAGTTTTTTGCTATGTTACTATTATATATACTGCTTTGATATACATAAAAGAAAATTGTGAATCATCACACAAAACCTTTTTTCAGTCTTAGTTGCTTAGGCAGTTGATTTCTTCTTAGGTTCTTCTGCCCTTTCAAAAATTTGTCCAATGGTTATGAATATTTTTAGTTTCTTAATATATATTGAAAAAAATGCTTTTATAAAGGATTTTACCAGTTTACACTTTTATCAGCCGCATGCATGCATAATCATTTCATTGTGCTTTTACTGTTTAAATAAATAGAATTATGTAGGTGACAAATAGTCATTAACTATAATCCTGGTCACAATTGTTTCTCTTACAATTAATGAGGTTACGTGTTTTTCATTATATTTATTAGTCATTTTTATTTCCTTTTAGCTGAATTGACTGTCCATAACCTTTCTCCATTTAACCACTGGGTCTTAGTGTTAACTTATCTGCATTTTATATTGCTTATATGTATATGTTAACAAATTTATTGTAAAGATTTTTATAATGCATTAAGGTAAGGAATTTTTAAGTTCAGAAATAAGAAGCCTGAAAAAAAAATAAGAAGCCTGAAGATTAATTTCCGGTGAAGTCAGCTAGCATATTTTATGTGCATAATTTTAGCCCGATCACAAATGATTGCATCTGTCTTAGTATTTATGTGAGTTGCTAGTACTTTCAAAAAGTAAGGTAGTTATGACTTATATCTCCTTTTTAAACAAAAGGAAAAATAAACTTTAGACTTGCTCCAACAGAAAAAAAATAATTTAGCATGAAATTTTTAAAGCTATAATTTGAAGTAATCTTTCAAATGTCATGCTTATATTTGCAGGATCATTTAAATTTATTGCTAAGTCTTACTTTATTGTTATCTTTGTAAACATAACAAAATTATTATTACAGTTGCGTGGAAAACTTAGCATGATAATTTAAAGAGAAGGGATAGAGATTTTTTAAGATTTATTTATTTATTTTAGAGAGAGAACATGAGTGGGAGGGGCAGAGGGAGAGGGAGAATCTCAAGCAGACTCTGTTGAGTACGGAGCCAGAGCAGGGGCTTCATCTCATGACCCTGAGATCACGACCTGAACTGAAACCAAGAGTCTGACACTCAACCAACTCTGCCACCCCAGTGCCCCAAGATAGAGATTTTTAATACAGAATTATTTGGGTTGAAATAGTCAGTTAATGACCTGAAAAAATTGATAGACCTTCAAAATAGAAACTGTTATCTTTATTGTGCAATTGTATCAATAATGTAATTAAACTAAACTGCATGCAAAAATTATGACATTTTATGTTGATAGTGAAGTACACAAAGTAATGATTTAAAATACTGAATAATAATTTGGCTCTCAGTTGTAGAGATGGGTAGAATTTTAACCTTGATTTGCAAAATATACAAATCCAACATGTTAGGAAATAAACTTCATTAATGATGAAGCAAATAAATTCAAACAATAGTATAAATTAGCATAAGGATTAAATAGCTTTCTTGAAATCTCTGCTTTACCACTAATAACCTAGATGTAAATTTAAACAAGTCATATTTCCTCTCTAAACCTGTTCTTGTATGTAAAATGCAGGACTTGGGTGAATGACAGCTGAGATCACTTATAATTCTGTGAATCTAATATTGTTTCATAGGCCTACAATTTTATTTCCTCCTGTTGTGCTCTCTCAAAGAAATCATTAACTAGTTCATATATTCTGCCTAGGGATTAATTCCTAATGGAAATGGATTGAGTATTATTGATTTTCATCAAAATGTTTGTTCTGTAGCTATAGATTCAGATATATTGGGGGTAGGGGGAGAGTGTTATGAGTTTGAAGGATATCAAATCAAATTCATCCAACTGACTACTGGTGAAGCATGCTTAACAGGGGAGGCCAGGTTTTGAAGAGCCTGAACCTTATATAGTTTGAGAGTCACTGTTTAAAATATATATGTGTATATATATTTATATTTATATTTGTATATATTTATATATTTTATATATATACATATATATGCAAATTGAAATTTGGAATGAGAAAAATCACAACAAATATAAATTTGAAAAATTTGAAAGTATTACAAACAAAATACTTTTCAGGGCCTTGGAAGGGGCTTAGCAAGTGAGAGACCCTAAAACTTAAGCTTCATTGGCTTCATGGTAAATCTGTCTCTGAGATTAGGCATGTTTTTCCCTTTGCGTACTTTTCTTTGGTTCTACTCCTTATCTTTAACAGTTCCTGTCACTCCATGGACACAAGTAATGTGAAAGAAGAAAACAACATTGGAGGTCAAACAGTAAATACGATATAGATATGATTTTTGTGTGAGCAAAGAATGTGCCACGCCAATATGCTTCCCTCTATGTCAGCTGCTTCAATTATTCTTGCTATGTTGTATTAAACACTGGCCACAAAGTTACAACCTCTTTGGGATGGGTGAAAAGCTTATGAGATGCTTTCATTTAAATGGCAAAAGAGCCTAATCACAAATGTGGTTCAATACCAACCACAATTAGAATAAGTAATAAGTTTCTCACCTGGGACCATTATTTCATGTCCAGGGAGTATACTGGCACATTGGCATCATCTCTACCAAAAACTTGTCATACTCATCTTTCATCTAAGATGCCTGTTCCTTGTGCTTTTCGTGTACTTGGTGTGTGGATAATTATGATCATTGATTCGATCAAGGATTGTAAAGACCCAAATGTTTTCATTATCATAGCCATTGAAGTCTTGTACAATCTGAGATTTGTACTGTATGTTATGGCTTTCAATCAGTTTCCTCTGTTTTTGGCAGTCCCCTAAAATGTCTTTACAACATTGCAATGCTGTGAGTAGTCAATGATACCATAGTCGATTTTGAGATCTATCATGTTTCAGGAAATTTTTACATCTGTGCCAACTCCTGGTTATTAGCATCAGCAATCCAAAATAAAAATTAAAGACAAAATTTAATTGTGCCCTTGGAATATAATATAGCATTCTAGTTAATAGATGTTGGTATAAAACAATGCGCCTTGTTGAGGAAACTGACTAGCAGTAGAAGAAAGCTGCCCAGAATGATTAGATGGCAGGAAAAATCACCTTTATGCTCTACAAAGGGATAAACCTAAGAAGTAGCTATTTATCTTAGTTAATGGAAAGTTTAGCATATTTTTTAACATTTAAAAACCCAATAGGCTACTTTATGGGCTTTCTGTTGTAAAGTAAATCAATAGTGGAATCATTTCCAAGTGTAAGAAAAGTTAGAACAGAATTACAAAATACATATTTGTATGTTGAAATATTGCATGACCACAAGGTATTTTCATTATAAAGATGGGTCATCTAAAAAGAGTGTTTTGTGTTTCCAAAATATGTTATACAGTATATTCTGAAAATCTATGGTTTAGCTCAAAAAAAAAGTGGCTTTGTCCTACCCTCCAAAACAAAGTTTCAGATTCTATCTATTCCCATGTGAAAATTGCAAATAATGAACTATGTTACAAAATTGTCCAGAGTAAATAGTTCATCTCTGCTCAGTAGGAGAAGCCTAAAACTATTTGGCTGACATCTTACTTTCACTCAAGTGACGGGACCCAGAAGATAAAACCAGGAACCCATAATCAGACTCTAGGCTTGCTGTGTGTTCTTCATGGACCATTCTGCAGTAACCCTTTGACCAATGACCTTAATAGGCTTCCAGAAGTAGCAAGTCTGGATAAGATAGCTGTGCTAATTTATCCTCATCAGGAAGCTTTACAAGAGCTCGGTTGTTTTTTTTATTATGTTCAGTTAGCCAACATATAGTAGTACATCATTAGTTTTTGATGTTTTTGATGTAGTGTTCAATGATTCATTAGTCACGTATAACACCCAGATTTAAAGAAGGAAGTATAAATTTAAAACTCACAGAGTACCTGTCTGTCTTTTTGTTTCCCTTCTTTCTCCCATTCTATCTCACTTCTTTACCACGGTCCTCTCTCTCAATTGCTCTAAGTGTGATATGGTAGGTTACTTGCCTACTCAGAGCCTTCCTCCATGAATATTTCCCACAGTGCTGTGGGAATGTGGCATGTTCTATAAATGAAAATTTAATTTTTTTTAAATTTTTTTAAGATTTTGTTTCTTTGTCAGAGAGTGTGCACAAGCAGGCGGGCAGGCAGAGTGAGAAGCAGGCTCCCCACTGAGAAAGGAGCCTGATATGGGACTCGATCCCAGGACCCTGGGATCATGACCCAGGCCGAAGGCAGATGCTTAACCAACTGAGACACCCAGGTGTCCTGAAAATTTAAAGAATTTTTATAATTCTAAAAATAAAGATGGATTTTCATATATTTTGTTCTTTTGAATAAAAAAAAGATGATATCAGGGGAACCTCTCTGGCTCAGTTTGAAGAGCTTGCATCTCTTGATCTTGGGGTCCTGAGTTCAAGTTTCACATTGGGTGTAGAGATTACTTAGATAAATAAAACTTTAAAAAAAGATGATTTCAAATTTAGTATGTTTTGTTCAGTTTTTAAAAAATCTGCACGTGCATAAGTACTCAATATTTATATCACCTCATAGTTTACTTTCACATCTATCATTTCTTTTGAAATGCATACCATCATTTCATTTGGTCCTCAAAATGAGTCTATGATAAACAGGACAGAAAATATTTTCATATTCATTTTTTAAATTAACAAATTGAGACCCAGATGCATTATACCACTCTCTACCCCTGCTGTCACTGCTATCTATCAAGTTCAGTTGGATTGTCAGTATTACTTGTATATTTAATCATCTGTGATTGGCTGTCTTTTCTCAAAAGCTAATCCAAAATTTTACCACTTCCAAAGGGAGTTGGTCCCCTATCCAGCCACTTTTCAATCTCAGCTTATGGCCTCATACCCACTTCAGCAAAAATATTGAGCCAATCAGTTACGAATACCTCCAGTAATTGTGGACTTGGTATTTTGTGTCAATCTTCCAGCTGAAAAAACCTGAAAAGTTTGACAAATTTTTAAAAATCTCTAAAGGCAATAGAGAGCTAAGAATCATTTTTAAAAAATGAGGCCAAAATCTGGGAGAAGATTGAAACCAAAAAGCAATGCAAGAAAAAAGAAAATGAAATGCTAGTTTCAAAAAGTGAACTGAAAATACTGAAAGAAAGTAACTGCCAACTTAGAATTCAATTCCTCAAAAAAATATCCTTCAAAACTGAAAGTGAAATTAAGACTTTTTGGACAAACAGCTGAGAATTTGTAACCAGTACACTCAACTAAAGGTTGTTCTTCAGCAGAAGAAAAATGTTTCCAGATGGAAGCTCAAGGATGCAGAAAGGAATGAAGAGCAACAAAAATGGTAAATATGTATGTAAATATAAATGACTGGATCAATGATAATAATAGAAATAATAATAATGTGTAGCAATAATAATAATGTGATGTTTAAAATACATAGAATTTAGGGATGCATGGGTGGCTCAGTTGGTTAAGCGTCTCCCTTCAGCTCAGGTCATGATCCCAGGGTCCTGGGACCCAGTTCCACATTTAGCTCCTTGCTCAGCGGGGAACCTGATTCTCCCTCTGAGTGCTGCTCCCCCTGCTTGTGCTCGCTCTCTCTCTGACAAATAAATAAAATGTTTAAAAATAAATAAAATATATAGAATTTAAATTCATTAAAACAGTAACAAATAAGGAAGAAGGAGGTAAATAGAGATAAAGTACTCTAAGGTCTTAGCACTATCCAAGAAGTGAAAAAGTACTTTGATAAACTATGTATGTTTATGGTAATCACTAAAAGAATAATAAAATAATGTATAACTATCAAGCAATAGAAGGGAAAATAGAAAATAATAATCTGAAAGAAAGCAAGAAAGGAAAACCAAAGGGAAGAAAAAAAAAGTAGGCAGAAAAAGTGGAAATTAAGTAGTAATGTGGTGGATTTAATCCCAAATATATCGGTAATAGTATTCAATGTAAACAAAATAAATGCCTCAATTAAGATAAAACAGATGTTACACTAGGCAGAAAAATCACAACTATAGGCTGCTTACAAAACACATGTCTAAAATATAAAAATATAGAATGTTTAAATGTAAAATGATGAAAAAAATATGCCATGCAAACAATCACCAAAAGAAACTTTGAATATTAGATTAAGTAGACTTTAAGGAAAAAATCATTATTGGAAATAAAGATGGATATTTTACAAGATAAAAGTTTACTTTCATTAAAAAGGTAGAACAGTTTTAAATTTGTATGCAATTAATTATAACATAGCTTCAAAATAAATAAAGCATAAGGTATGAACCTTTTTTGCTTCTTGCATTCCAACCTTCCAAATGACTGTTATCTACACTGGCAATCTTTTTTTTAATTTTTATTGTTATGTTAATCACCATACATTACATCATTAGTTTTTGATGTAGTGTTCCACGATTCATTGTTTGTGTATAACCCCCAGTGCTCCATGCAGAACGTGCCCTCTTTAATACCCATCACCAGGCTAACCCATCCTCCCAACCCCCTCCCCTCTAGAACTCTGTTTGTTTTTCAGAGTCCATCGTCTCTCATGGTTCATCTCCCCCTCCAATTTCCCCCCTTTCATTCTTCTCTTCCTGCTATCTTCTTCTTTTTTTTTTTTAAACGTATATTGTATTATTTGTTTAGGAGGTACAGATCTGTGATTCAACAGTCTTACACAATTCACAGAGCTCACCATAGCACATACCCTCCCCAATGTCTATCACCCAGCCACCCCATCCCTCCCACCCCCACCACTCCAGCAAACCTCAGTTTGTTTCCTGAGATTAAGAATTCCTCACATTAGTGAGGTCATATGATACATGTCTCTCTCTGACTGACTTATTCCACTCAGCATAACACCCTCCAGTTCCAACCACATCATTGCAAATGGCAAGATCTCATTCCTTTTGATGGCTGCATAATATTCCATTGTATATATATACCACTTCTTCTTTATCCATTCATCTGTCGATGGACATCCTGGCTCTTTCCACAGTTTGGCTAATGTGGACATTCCTCCTATAAACATCGGGGTGCACGTACCCCTTCGGATCCCTACATTTGTATCTTTGGGGTAAATACCCAGTAGTGCAATTGCTGGGTCGTAGGGTAGCTCTATTTTCAACTTTTTGAGGAACCTCCATACTGTTTTCCAGAGTGGCTGCACCAGCTTGCATTCCCACCAACAATGTAGGAGGGTTCCCCTTTCTCCGCATCCCCGCCAACGTCTGTCATTTCCTGACTTGTTAATTTTAGCTATTCTGACTGGTGTGAGGTGATTATCTCATTGAGGTTTTGATTTGGATTTCCCTGATGCCGAGCGATGTTGAGCACTATTTCATGTGTCTGTTGGCCATTTGGATGTCTTTGGAAAAATGTCTGTTCATGTCTTCTGCCTACTTCTTGATTGGATCATTTGTTCTTTGGGTGTTGAGTTTAAGAAGTTCTTTATAGATTTTGGATACTAGCCCTTTATCTGATATGTCACTTGCAAATATCTTCTCCCATTCTGTTGGTTGTCTTTTGGTTTTGTTGACTGTTTCTTTTGCAGTGCAAAAGCTTTTTATCTTGATGAAGTCCCAATAGTTCAGTTTTGCCCTTGCTTCCCTTGCCTTTGGCGATGTTTCTAGGAAGAAGTTGCTGCGGCTAAGGTCGAAGAGGTTGCTGCCTGTGTTCTCCTTTAGGATTTTGATGGACTCCTGTCTCACATTGAGGTCTTTCAACCATTTGGAGTCTATTTTTGTGTGTGGTGTAAGGAAATGGTCCAGTTTCATTCTTCTGCATGTGGCTGTCCAATTTCCCCAACACCATTTGTTGAAGAAACTGTCTTTTTTCCATTGGACATTCTTTCCTGCTTTGTCAAAGATTAGTTGACCATAGGGCACCTGGGTGGCTCAGATGGTTAAGCGTCTGCCTTCAGCTCAGGTCATGATCCCAGGGTCCTGGGATCGAGTCCTGCATCGGGCTCCCTGCTCCTTGGGAGCCTGCTTCTCCCTCTACCTCTCTCTCTCATGAATAAATAAAAAAATTTTTAGGGCGCCTGGGTGGCTCAGTCGTTAAGCGTCTGCCTTCGGCTCAGGTCATGATCCCAGGGTCCTGGGATCGAGTCCCACATCGGGCTCCCTGCTCTGCGGGAAGCCTGCTTCTCCCTCTCCCACTCCCCCTGCTTGTGTTCCTGTTCTCGCTATGTCTCTCTCTGTCAAAAAAATAAAATCTTTAAAAAAAAAAAAAAAATTTTTTTAAAAATTATTTGACCAAAGAGTTGAGGGTCCATTTCTGGGCTCTCTATTGTGTTCCATTGATCTATGTGTCTGTTTTTGTGCCAGTATCATACTGTCTTGATGATGACAGCTTTGTAATAGAGCTGGAAGTCCGGAATTGTGATGCCGCCAGCTTTGCTTTTCTTTTTCAACATTCCTCTGGCTATTTGGGGTCTTCTCTGGTTCCATACAAATTTTAGGATTATTTGTTCCATTTCTTTGAAAAAAGTGGATGGTATTTTGATGGGGATTGCATTGAATGTGTAGATTGCTCTAGGTAGCATTGAAATCTTCATAATATTTGTTCTTGCAATCCATGAGCATGGAACGTTTTTCCATTTGTTTGTGTCATCCTCAATTTCTTTCATGGGTATTTTATAGTTTTCTGAGTACAGATCCTTTGCCTCTTTGGTTAGATTTATTCCTAGGTACCTTATGGTTTGGGGTGCAATTGTAAATGGGAACGGCTCCTTAATTTCTCTTTCTTCTGTCTTTTTGTTGGTGTATAGGAACGCCACTGATTTCTGTGCATTGACTTTATATCCTGCCACTTTACTGAATTCCTGTATAAGTTCTAGCAGTTTTGGGGTGGAGTCTTTTGGGTTTTCCACATAAAGTATCATATCATCTGCAAAGAGTGAGAGTTTGACTTCTTCTTTGCCAGTTTGGATGCCTTTTATTTCTTTTTGTTGTCTGATTGCTGTGGCTAGGACCTCTAATACTATGGTGAATAGCAGTGGTGATGGTGGACATCCTTGTCCCGTTCTTGACCTTAGGGGGAAAGCTCTCAGTTTTTCCCCATTGAGAATGATATTCGCTGTGGGTTTTCTCTCTTTCTTCTTCTTCTGGGATCCCAATTATTGTAATGTTTTTCGTCTTATGGTATTGCTTATCTCTTGAATTCTGCCCTCGTGATCCAGTAGTTGTTTATCTCTCTTTTTCTCAGCTTCTTTATTTTCCATCATTTGGTCTTCTATATCACTAATTCTCTCTTCTGCCTCATTTATCCTAGCAGTTAGCACCCCCATTTTTTATTGCACCTCATTAATAGCCTTTTTGATTTTGACTTGGTTAGATTTTAGTTCTTTTATTTCTCCAGAAAGGGTTTCTCTAATAACTTCCATGCTTTTCTCAAGCCCAGCTAGTATCTTTAAAATCATCATTCTGAATTCTAGTTCTGACATCGTACTAATGTCCATATTGAGTAGGTCCCTGGCAGTCGGTACTGCCTCTTGTTCTTTTTGTTGAGGTGATTTTTTCCAGCTTGTCATTTTGTCCAGAGGTGAATAGATGAATGAGACAACAAAATGCTAACAGGGTAACAACGTCCCCAGAAAAATATACTCTAAACAAATCAGAAAAGACTTGAAACCGGGGAAAAAGAAATGGAAAGAAAGAAAAAAGAAAAAGAAAAAGATAAAAACAAACAAAAATAGAACAAAACAAAAAAAAACAGGATATGATCAAATATGATCAGGATGGTGCATAGATCTGTGCCACACACTAGATTTTGGGTGTATTTTGGTCTGTTAGAAGAAAGTGCCTCCCAAAATTTTAAAGAAAGAAAAACTTATATATGTACAAAAATAAGGGTTAATACAATGAAGGGATGGAATATGACTGTAAAGATGAAAATTATAAAAAATTTTATAAACGGAACTGATAAGATAAGTTGTTTGAAAAAAGAAAAAAGAGGATTAAAAACAAAGAAAAAAAAGGGAGAGAATGTGATCAGGCAGGAGACTAGAACAAAGACATACACTAGAGATTTAGGGTATATTTTGATCTGTTAGAAGAAACTGTATCTCAAAATTTTAAAGAGAGAACAACTTATATATATATATATATATACCAAAAATAAGGGTAACTACTATGAAGGGATAGAATATGACTCTAAAAATGAAAAATAAAAATGTTTTTTAAAAAAGGGATTGATAAGATGTTGGTTGAAAAAGGGAAAAAGAAAAATTCAAAAAAAAAAAAGAGAGAGTTAAAAAAAAATTAACTTTGAAAGACTAAAGAATCATGGTAAAAAAGCCATGAATTCTATGTGCAGTATTCCCCTAGCGCTGGAGTTCTGCCATTCTCATTGATCGGTAAACTTGGTCTTGGCTGGCTGTTCTTGCTTGTCTTCTGGGGGAGGGGCCTGTTGCCGTGGTTCCCAAATGTCTTTGCCGGAGGCGGAATTGCCCCGCCCTTGCCGGTCCCGGGTAAGTAATCAGCTCCGGTTGCTCTCCGGAGCTTTTGTTCCCTGAAACCTTTCCATACAGCTTGGAGGATGAGAGTGAAAATGGCAGCCTCCCAATCTCCGCCCCGGAGGAGCCAAGAACTCGGGGCCCCACTCCTCAGTGCGCCCCCAGAGAAAAGCAGTCAATCACTCCCGTCTCCCCGGTCTCCGGTCGCACTCTGTGCTCACCCGGCCTGTGACCAAGCGTTTCTATCTCTGGCACCCGACCACGTGTGGAGTCTCCAAACCCAGCAGATCCCTGCGGTGCGCTCCCGTGCCACTCCTCCCAAGGGAGGAAGGTGAGTCTCCCTGGATCTGCCGCTTGTTGGGTCCCTGCTGGAGGAGCAGGGGCCTGACTAGGCTGCGGATCACGGTTTATGGCAACCCCGAGTTGAGAGCCTGCGCCTCCGCTCCGTCTCTGCAGCCAGCTTCCCCGCTCCGATACCTGGGAGCTCTGCCACACTCAGGCACCCCCAGTCTTTCTGTGACCCCGAGGGTCCTGAGACCACACTGCGAGGGTTCTACCCCTCACTTAGCCACTGGAGTGACGTCCCTCAGCGGAGCCGACTTCTAAAAGTTTCGATTTTGTGCCCTGCTGCTCTATCACTTGCCAGTAGTGGCCGACGGAGGCCCCCTCCCCCGCCTTCTATCCTCCCAAATATCGCCTCGGATTCACTTCTCCGCACGTCCTACCTTCCAGAAAGTGGTCGCTTTTCTGTTCAGAGAGTTGTTGCTCTTCTTTTCTTCTATCTCCTGTTGAGTTCGTAGGTGTTCAGAATGGTTTGATCCCTATCCAGCTGAATTCCTGGGACCAGATGAAATCCAGGTCTCCTACTCCTCCACCATCTTGCTCCGCCCTCTACACTGGCAATCTTATTTCCTCCTTCCAGTCACAGAGAAGAACATGTTTCTCCTCATTTCTAAGAATGATCCCCTTATCTTCTCATGTCCTCCAGCACCTTGTTTCTATTCCTTTTCACTTACCTTAACTTTCCATCTGCTCCTTCCACTCAATCTAAAGTCACACTCAAATCTCACCCACATCCCCAAATAAAATAGTTCTTGATTCTGTGTCTTCCATTAACTATTTTATTGCCTTTCTCCTTCACTGCTAAGCCAGGATTCCTAAAAGGACAGTCTATGTTATGAATCCTTTACATCCCATCCAATACTCAGCATGTAGAAACCAAACTTCTGCCCTCAATACTGTACTGAAACTTCAGTCCTCAACTTACTTTATTTATCTGCAACATTTCACATAGTTGGTCACTGCTTCTTTGAAACTCTTTCTTCCATTCGCTATTGTGGCATCATACTCTCTGGATTCTTCTCTCAATTATCTGGTTGTTTTTCTCAGTGTTCTTGATTGGATTAAGTTTTTTATTCCATAAATGTTGCTATTCTCCCATACTTTGTAATGATGTTTTTTTTTTTTTTCCAGCTCCCTCTGCTTCAGTGTTTCTCAAGTTATGATTATTTGACTACATACATCAGAAGTACTTAGAGGTTCTTGTTAAAAATGCAGATTCCTGAACTGAACCCCCATAACTTCTGAATCAGAATCTGTAGGGTTGGGGCTTGGAAATGTGAATTTTTTAACAAACTCTCAGTAATTCTGTTGCAGGCCAGTGTTTGAGAAGCATTGTCTGTCCCTTTACCTAAGGAAACTCTTATAATTTCCAATCTATACTTCTACCTAGACTTCTCCACAAGTCAAAACTCAGCTATGATTAAATCTTTCTGTCTAGAGAGAGAAGGCAGAAAGGTGATTTGGCTAAAACCTATAAAGTTCTAAAATAGATAAATAATATGAAATTTAATTATTCAAACTGCAAAGAGTACTGCACCTAAGAGTCATGAAACTTACATTGTATTCTTGGTTCTATTAATTACTGGCTTTGTGATCTTTGTCAATTAACTAAACCCCACACAACTTCAAATTCTCATTTGTAAAAATAAAGGGGTTATAATAGATAAATTTTAAACCATGTAACATTGAACAAGTTACTTAACTGCTCCTAGTTTCCTCAAAAGTATAATGGAGTTAATGATACCCAATAAGATATTTGTGAGGATAAATTGAAATACATTTAACACATATGAAGTGCTCAATAAAAATGAGAGAGGGGCGCCTGGGTGGCTCAGTCGTTAAGCATCTGCCTTCGGCTCAGGTCATGATTCCAGGTCCTGGGATCGAGCCCCGCATCGGGCTCCCTGCTCCGCAGGAAGCCTGCTTCTCCCTCTCCCACTCCCCCTGCTTGTGTTCCCTCTCTCGCTGTGTCTCTCTCTCTGTCAAATAAATAAATAAAAATCTTAAAAAAAAAAAAATGAGAGATAGGACTATTATTTTTTAAAAAGATCTTTTTATTTATTTTAGAGAAATAGCAGGAGCAGGAGGGGCAGAGGCTGAGAGGGCAGAGGGAGAGAGCATCTCAAGCAGACTCTGTGCTGAGTGTGGAGCCCAACACAGGGCTCCATCTCATGACCCCAAGATCACAACCTGAGCCAAAACCAAGAATCAGATACTTAACTGACTGTGCCACCCAGGCACCCAGAGATAGCACTATTATTATAAAAAGAATCTTAGTAAATATTCTAATACTTCATTTTTTAAGTTTTTATTTAAATTCCAGTTAGTTAACATACAGTGTAATATTACTTTCAGGTGTACAACATAGTGACTCAACATTTCCATACAGCACCCAGTGCTCATCACAAGTGCCCTCTTTAATCCCCATCACCTATTTAACCCATCCTCCAACCCACCTCCCCTCTGGTAACCATCAGTTTGTTCTCTATAGCTAAGAGTCTGTTTCTTGGTTTCCCTCTCTCTTTTTCCCCCTTTGCCCATTTGTTTTGTTTCTTAAATTCCACATATGGGTGAAATCATATGGTGCTAGTCTTTCTCTGACTGACTGATTCAGCTTAGCATAATATGCTCTAGCTCCATCCATTTCATTGCAAATGGCAAGATTTAATTATTTTTATGGCTGAGTAATATTCCGTTGTGTATAGATATACCGCATCTTTATCCATTCATCAGTTGATGGACACTTGGGATGTTTCCATAATTTGGCTATTGTAGATAATGCTGCTATAAACATCAGAGTGGATGTATCCCTTTGAATTAGTATTTTTGTATACTTTGGGTAAATGCCAAGTAGTGCAATTGCTGGATGGTAGGGTAGTTCTATTTTTAACTTTTTGAAGAAACTTTGTACTATTTTCCAGAGTGGCTGCACCAGTTTGCATTCCCATCAACAATGCAAAAGTGTTCTCCACATCCTTGCCAATACCTGTTGTTTCTTGTGTTGTTGATTTTAGACATTCTGACAGGTGTGAGGTGATATCACATTGTAGTTTTGATTTGCTTTTCCTTGATAATGAGTGATGTTGAGCATCTTTTCATGTGTCTGTTGGCCATCTTAATACTTCATTTCTTAATAGGGTTTTGTTTATAGTGCTTTCCAAAAAAATATTTATCTTTTTACTTTCCTATCAAAAAGTAGAAAAATAAATAAAATGAAACATGCTAATTTTCAAAAGTGATTTTTAAATGTGCAAATATTCTAGAAGAATAATTGTTCTAAAGAACAATGTACTTGTGTGATTTGATTGCCTTTGAAATAGAAATTTGCTGCAAAATCTACAAATATTTAGATTTGATAAACAAGCATTATAAGCTTGCACAGAAGTTAAAAAAAATTGTGAGATGGACTTAGAAATATTTTGCCTCAAATTAGTGTACTCCAGAGAAAGTCTAGAACAACTTTTTTATTCATTGACTGCTTCATCGATTTATTCAGTAATCTGTCTTGAGTATTTACTATATGCCAGACAATCTGCTTATAATGGGAATGTACCCATTTCCCAAGGAATTCACAGTCTAATAAAGGACTATAAAGTAAAATAATTGTTATTTTAACCTGGAAAAATATCAGCATTTAATTTCTTAATCATGAGGTCATTCTAAATGAATTTCTCATGGATCTCTTTTGGTTGTTAAGAACCGTAGCAGTCAATGAAAGTATTATTTGGAGGGTACATGACCCAAGTGAGTACCCAATAATTCATCTCTAAAGCGGGCATTTAGTAGTAGTTTATAGAAGACAACATTTTATGTGGTTATGATAATTTATCTGACATGATATGATAGTGCGGTAGCTCCACTGTTTGTCCAGCATTATTAAATATTTACCAACAACAACCAATAAATTTCAGTAAATCTTAATAATGAAATTATGTTTCTATACCCTAAGATAATGTTTTCACAAATGTTTCTAGTTCTAAATAGGAACACTTAAGTAGTTGATTCTAAAACAGTTATTTTTGTCTGATCATTTTATTTTAAATAAAATCAACAGATGTCTTAATAATCCTGAGCCATTTTAAACTGGGGTTTGTGAGCAGGAATTGTCTTTCTGGTGCAAGAGAGAAATCTGGTTTTACACAGTGTGGACAATAGTAAACTAGGAGAAATCATACTGTTGTCTCAGAACTAATAGTAAATACTTCTACTGATTTTATTTGGGTGACTTACGAATCTCCACTAGACATTAGAAAAACAAACAAAACGGGCACCTGGGTGGTGCAGTCGGTTAAGCATCTGACTCTTGGTTTTGGCTCAGGTTATGATCTCAGGGTTGTGAGACTGAGTCCCGCATTAGGCTCTGTGCTCAGCACTGAGTCTGCTGGAGATTCTCTCTCTCTCTCTCTCTCCCTCTGCCCCTCCCACTCATGTGTGCTCCCTCTCTCTCTCTCAAATAAATAAATCTTTTTTAAAAAAAGAAAAACAAACAAAACATACACGTGGGTAAATGCAATTTCTTCATAAACCTAAAACAAAGTTTGAGAGGTATTTTTTTCATTTTTTTTCTTTTTCTGCATGTGGAAATTAAATAGAATCTTTTTTTAATAACATCCACTGCTAATTTTTTTCACTAAAACCTACTTTTTCCCTAAGGTTTTAGGTCAGATGAAAATGGGGGAAAACATGAGTAACTCATGCTTTCAAGAAGTTTAAAAAAAAAGTTTTTTACAAATTGTATAAAGGCCAGTCACTTCAGATGGAAAGTAAATTAACTTTCATTTCAATTTGAATCATATACTAGTTTTATAACCTTATATAAATTCCCAACACACTCTTGTTCTGGAGCCTGTGATGCCAACCAACATTCATTTTCTTAAAACTATTTTCTCTTCAAATTTACCAACATGTTAAGTATTCTTATAATTTTGAGGCAACCTGCACATGTTATTTTTCAGCTATCAAAGGCTTTGAACAAATAGAAGTGTTACGTATAATAATATGGAGGATGCTAATGGACTGGGCCAGGTTTTATAGGGAATTATCAGAGACAATACATCACAAAGTTCATGGTTGGCAGCATAGTTTATGTTTAAATTATCTTGGGCTACACTTTTGATGAGTATACTTAAAATTTCCAAAGGAAATGTTTGTTAGTGCAAGGATCGTAATTTAAGTACTTGTTAGTGTTTACTGACAATACTAGTGATTCCAAAGATAATGATATTATAAATGGTTTCTTATAATACCATTCAAAATAGAAAATTTGGAAATAAGTCTTTTGCTGCCATTTTCCAAGAACATGCTTATAATGTCAAAGATAAACAAAGCCAGACACTTGCAAAATATGGTAAAGACAGATTTTATTCAGTAATACCTATTGAAGTAGGGGAGAGACCTCAATGTAATCTGTGCTCAACTCAGCCAAAAAGAAGTTTTTTTAAATGCTGAGGGTTTGCTAAAGGCAAGGCACTGAATGGCATTAAGTAGGGATTGGTCCATGTGACTAAGACATCTGGGTTTGCTAATTGGCATTTATCTAGAAGAGAAACAAATTTCTCATATATTTATGAAGGAGGTAGTGATACAAGTTGGAGTAAGGCACCCACCAAAGTTAGGCCCTTTCCCTCCCACAGCAGGTAGAAGTAAAAGCTATCTCCTTAAATATTTGCATTTCAAGAAGATGGCTCCCAGGTCCTTGAGAAAAGAGTTCTGTGTGATAGAAGATTTGCAGCTCAAAGGACAAAGGAAAGATTTATATTTTGCAAGCTTTTTATTTTTTTATTTTTTTATTTTTTTAAAGATTTTATTTATTTGACAGAGAGAGACACAGTGCGAGAGGGAACACAAGCAGGGGGAGTGGGAGGGAGAAGCAGGCTTCCCGCGGAGCAGGGAGCCCGATGTGGGGCTCGATCCCAGGACCCCGGGATCATGACCCGAGCCGAAGGCAGACTCTTAACGACTGAGCCACCCAGGCGCCCTATTTTGCAAGCTTTTTAAAGAAATTGTTCTAACATGGGGTTCAGGGGCCTACCAGCCTGTCACCTGCTGAAACAAACCATAAATTCTCCTGGAAATGTTAAGCTTTTTCAAGCAGGCATTTTAAAGGAGGCTAGGGTCATCCTAGGGACATGGCTTTAAGCTATTAGAAGACCTGCTAGAGTTTGTTCAAGTCTCTTAGTGTTGGGGTTGGATGGAGTTGTTTTGTGCCGAGAGTTTTTTGCTATTTTCAATGGTAATTTTCGATTTGACATTTAAGGTGCTACAATTGAGAGCTCTACTGACAGAATATTTCTATTTTTATTAAGTAGCACTCACTTATGCAATATATATAAGAAATTTACTATTAAGTTAAAACTTAAAATGTCTTGTTAGGCAACTTCCAATACACAGATTAATTTTCCTGTAGAGATCCACAATCAATGGGGTTTACATACACCTTTTACATTATTGATTAATAGAACATGAAGTTGGAGGGTAACAATAAAGATCTAAACTTGTTCATGTGGCACAAAATAACTATTTTGGTAGAGTTTGGGTCTAAACTGGTTTAGACTTGTTGTTTTTGTATTATTTAGGACCATAACTCAATCATAATATTTCAGGATATATCTTTTGGAATTTAAATGTTTGTGTGGTCTTGACCTAGAAAAAATGATAAGTGATGGTAAAGCAAGAAAATGGATCCAGGGACTTTGATTCTCCAAACAAAAAACTGCATTTCAGATCTTTATAAATCCTCTTTTTAAATCAAAAGTCATCTTACCTAGGTCCTATTCACAGGTTATATAATAATGAGTACTAAATCTTTGTCTAAATATTTGTATTTTATAAAAGGTTTTGGATATCTTGTGTTATTATAAAGAAGCAGCTATATATGTTTTGGGATTTTATTATTTGAATTAGCCAAAGGGAAAGAATTTGGCAATCTATAAAACAACTACATCACATCACACAAGCATTAGATTACCTTGCTTAGATTCAGAAAAGAGAATGTATGAGAAAAGAGTAATGTGAAAACAATGAAAGCTTTCAATCCTGTCTATATATCCAATAGCAGATTAGATAGGGTTTGAAAAATCTGGCAAATCACTTAGTGAGCCCATGTGACTCTCTGGACAACCTATTTTTAAATATTATTATAATCTTTAAGGTTGACCAGTGTCCTAAATGGGAAAACTCAGTTCTCAAATTTCAAGTTCAATAACCTACATGTATATTATTCAACAACTTTAGAATATTTTACAACTCTTATGAGAGAGTTATGGGTGTTTGAATTTTATTCTTTACTACTATTTAACCTCAGAATCTAACTAAATTGCTTAAATTGTCATTCATTCTGACAATGGTTTTCTAAAGAAAGAACAAATTTGTGTTTTTCTTTGGAATCAAACAAGAAGAAAGGCATATTAGAGTATTATTTTGCATTTTAAATCTGAATACCCATTGGAGATTATCTTTAGGTCACTTTTGACACTCTGGCTGTACTAGGTGTGATTGCACTAATATCAAATAAATAAAGGAAGTAAATAAAACACTATTTCTGTTTATATGACTTAGATTTTTGTCACACAAAGGCTGTTTCTACTTGGTACAAAACACAGATCTAGCATTTATTTGTTTAATTTGACAGAAAGGATTAGACCTAACTCAAAGTGAAGTTGGAGGTCATGGGAAGCTCTTAATTTATTAATATAGAAAATACAATTAGATAAGCAGCAGTCATAGAATGGGAGTAGAATGCAATAAAAAGCACATAATATTTTTACTGTTTTAAATATTAACTAATCCCCTTCTATATAATGATAAAATTATGCTTATTATATATAACAGTCATTTCTCTGTTAAATGCTCTTTTTCTACCTCTACCACCAATTTATTTCAATTATTTGCCAGCATAACTCGTAAAATAAATATTCTGATTTTGTCTGTTACACATATAGGATATTACTGATTTTCCTTAGTGAAAGACACAATAATGAAAATCCTTACCAAAAGCAATATGTCTTGAATATTTCATAGTTAATTGGAATATCTTGGAATCTGTAACAGCACCATAGTCAGCCAATTAGCTAAAGTTGTCCTATCTTGTTAGCCTCTTGGACCTATATGATATTAAGCATCCATGAAATAAACAGTTATCATATGTATTTGGTTTGGATACACCAAAAATGTGAAATTAGTTTTCAAATGTACCTATTTACCCTATTTTTACCTACAGGAATCATTCTAATAAGTTTTGCATATAAGGCGAATATTTAATATGATGTGATATTTTTTACATTAAGTTCCACTACAGTTTTAAAGACTGAATCCTACAAAATATTTAATTGAAATGAATCTTGCTAGTAACTCGAAGAAGCAGTTTGAGTCAATACATAATCTGTTGCATTTAATTGCATTCATAACCCCTGGAAGATGTTAGCCAAAAGGATTGCCAATCCACCTGACCTAGTACACTTATTTTAAGTCACATATATTATAATCTACTACATAATTAACTTCTATCATATTGGAAGTTTTAATTGACTCTCTGGTATTTAAATATTTAAATAGGCCCACTCCAATAATTAGTTGAATTTCCCAGTTGGAAGAATCATTTCAAGATGCTTTTGTGTATGCTTTGGTTCAATAAAATCCAATAATTGTTTTTGTTTTTAATAAGAAAATTGTTCTTTTTAAGTAGAATTTAGCATGTGTGTAAAACCTTATTCTCATCAATTATTCAAAGATATTGATTAATAAAATATCTTAACTAAATTGTAGATTTATTGAGAGTAAAACTCAAATGTGTTATTGAATCAAATTACTAAACTCATAGTAGATTCTCAATAAATCCTACTGCATCTAATATCTGGAAGAGTCTATATATAGCCCTTAAAAGCTAATCCACTTATAATATGAATGAGAATTGTGTGGTTCAGAAAGGTGAAGTACCTTATGACATATAATTAGTTTAAGAGCAGATGTTTGCTCCTCATTAATAAGAGAAATTTTAACGGTAACAACAAAATCACTTTCTGAAGCTTTATCTGGGAGTGGATTCTAGTAGGTAAGAAGAATTCATCAGTATAAAAATAAAATCACAGTACAGACTTTATCCAATGTGTAAATCCTAACTAGAGGATTATCCCCTCCCCAAAATGTTTACTTTTACTTATAAAAGTACATTTCCTGAATTGCTGCCAGTTTGTATCCTCAACTGTAGCAATATTTATTTTGACAGCATATCACTTTTTGCTGTCTGCCACTTGTGTTTTTCCAAGCAATTACGGTATAATTAATATCTTATTTGTGCCCCTGTAGTGAAATTTTCCTTAGTTTACAGTGGAAGTACCAATGATCTAGTATAGATTAAGAGGGCATATGACCCATCTGCTTTGCCCCTAATGAATCAGTATCCCAAATGCCCTCTGATTCCTTTCTCTTCCAATTTCTCAATTCCTGGGACATTACAAGTCTTTTTTTTTTTTTTTTTCAAGCTGCCACTCAGGAAAGAGAAAATTGGGCATGGCAGAAGTGGGAAATAGGGGTCCACCTCTGTGTGAGCAGGAAATTTTAACTTTTGGTGTAAAGAGGGATATTGACTCCTATCAGTAGATACAAAGGTCAGTAATCAACACTTCCATATAATGCCATACAGATGATGATCCACAGACAGCTGTTTTCACCAGGGTACTTCTTTTCAATTATGCAAATAGATTATATTTACTACACACCTATTTGTGCCCAAGCAAGTGGAGCCTTGGATAACAAAGCAGCTATTTGTAATGCATTTCCAGAAGATCCTTCAATAATATAACTTCTCTGATTCCTCTGGAAAATTAAAGCTTTAGAAATTCCAGGCATTCACAAGAGGCAGTTAGTTCCATATTTGAGTCCCTTTCTTTTCTGAATACAGTGTTTATTGCAAAAGCTCCACTGGACAAAAGAAGTATGTGTGTGTGTGTGTGTAATGAAAATCATAACAAAAACAATAAAGAAAATGACATTAAGTTTTAGTTTTTTCCCACAGAAACTACTTTTTTAGAACCTTTTCTGATTAATATATTTACTTATAAATAGGCTTGATTTCTCCCTCCTTGCCCCTGCCAGGAAAATGTCCATGTCCTGGACTTTCATAGAAAGCACTTTTCAAGTATTATTTCTGGTTTAACTGGTGATGTCTTCTGGTGATTACAGTGTCTATGACCCAACATGACTGTAAAGGGACAGCACTATCCTTCTGTATTCACTTATCTATTTATCCATCATTAACTGAGTACCTACAATATGTAAGCAACTGTTCTGCATGAAGCAGTAAAGAGTAGCTGACATCCTCCCTAAAACATTTATAAAGGAGTCCACATTCTAATAATTTATAATGTTTATTCATAGTAAGGATGCATTTCTTCTTTCTTTCTCTTTATCTCCCTTGTTGTTGCTTGAGATAAACTTTCCTACTTCAAGGGAAAGCCCAAAAGTGAATGACAAGTGTATCCCTGCTTAAAATAAGTACTGTTTATCAATATTTCCTCTAAACTCATGAAGTTCATTCTCTAGTTACTTACAAATAACATTAAGATTTTTCTTTTCAAAGTCAGCAACATTTATAACAGTACTTAATGTTGAGTAAATTGCATTTCTACATTTTCATTTTCATATTCAGAGAGTATATTTCACAAGATGTATTATTAAGACATGACTTAGATGTCAGTGTTAATTCACATCAATATGTGCTATTATTATCCCTATTTTATAGATGAGAAACTTGATACACAGACATTGAATAACTTGCTCAAGGTTATACAGCAAAAAGTAGCTGAGTGGGGTTTAGATGTCAGTGGTATGGTTCTGGGTTCCTTACTCTTTTTTTAAAAATTTTGTTTTATTGTTTTTTATTGTTATGTTCAATTAGCCAGCATATAGTACATCATTAGTTTTTGATGTAGTGTTCAACGATTCATTAGTTGCATATAACACCCAGTGCTCATCACCACACGTGCCCTCCCTAATACCCATCTCCCGGTTATCCCATCCCTCACTCCCTTCCCTTCTGTAACCCTCAGTTTGGTTTCCGGAGTCCAAAGTCTCTCATGGGAAGAAATCAGAGAGGGAGACAAACCATGAGAGACTCTGGGTTCCTTATTCTTAACTACTACACTGTATCACTTCTCTGAAAAGACCTTGCTCTTGCTTTGATTCCTGTAACACCACATTATTACCTTTTTTTATACTTATCACATCCTGTCTTTTGTGTAGTATTTATTCCCTGTCAAACCATGTACTACATTTAATTTAGAAAATGTAATAACTCAAGTTTTCATCTCTGTAATATTTTTTGCTATGTGACCTTGAGTGAGTTGCTTACTCTCTCTGTGTCTTAATGTTCTTATCTGCAAAATGAAAAAACTAAGGTTGTCATGTCCAGTATCTCTCAGCTCTTAAATTTTGTATGGATCTGACATTCACACATATTAACTTTTGACACTTTCTGTGGGCCCATGAGACAGTGTCCTGTTCCAAATTTCATTTGAAGATTTTTTTTTAAGTTTCTATTATTAAAAGCTCTTATAATATTCCTGAATCTTATGGTGTATTTCTTTTATATTAGTGCATTTTTAGTTCTTTGACTTTATTATTTAGTTCAACAAATGTTTATGGAGCTCTTACTATGTGCTAGAATAAAGAGCAAAAATAAATAGAACATGGCTTCTGCCCTTGAGATGCTGGCAATCTAATTAGTGGTTGATATGTGAAAACTTGGCTAGTGCCTACTCTTAAAAAATGGCTTGTTCGGGCACCTGGGTGGCTCAGTCGTTAAGCATCTGCCTTCGGCTCGAGTCGTGATCTCAGGGTCCTGGGATCGAGCCCCACATCGGGCTCCCTGCTCGGCAGGAAGCCTGCTTCTCCCTCTCCCACTCCCCCTAATTGTGTTCCTGCTTTCGCTCTCTGTCTGTCAAATAAATAAAATCTTTAAAAAAAAAAAAAAAAAGTTCCTTCTCTACCCTCCCCTTCGTGTTAAAAAAAAAAAAAAAAGGCTTGTTCTTTTGAAATGTTTTCTGTCTCTTCATTTATGATAAATACTATTGAATACAAATTAATTTCCAAAGTGTCTCTTTTAAATATGTTTTTGATAGGGGTGCCTGGGTGGCTCAGTTGGTTAAGCATCCATCTCTTGATTTCTGGCTCAGGTCATGATCTCAGGGTCATGGGACTGAGCCCCACATCGATCTCTGCACTCAGCGGAGATTCTGCTTGAAATTCTCTCTTTCCCTTTCCCTCTCACACTCTCTCTCTAAAATAAATAAATATTTTAAAATAAATAAATGTGGTTTTGATAACTGATTACACATGTCTATAAAGATTCAGAAACTAGCCTTGTAACAAGCTACTAAGAAAAAAATTCCTTAATTCTGTTGACTGTTTTGTTAATACAGTATATTTATTAATTAACATAATAGATTTAAAGGAAAGAAGGAAAAAACATTTCTTTAAAATGCGTACACATTTTTAAAAAAGAAAACTTCATCAGCTAACCAAATGAAAACCATACATCTTTTTTTTATTATGTTCAGTTAGCCAGCATATAGTACATCATTAATTTTTGATGTAGTGTTCAACGATTCATTAGTTGCATATAACACCCAGTGCACATCACAACACTTATGCCCTCCTTAATAACCATACATCTTTTAAGTACTAATTTGTATTCTTGAATCTGTGCTGCTAATATAAAGGAAAAAACATGTCTATTTTTGTGGTTATAAATCTATTATATATGTAATATAGTATATAGTATGAATATATAATAACTAATATACTATAATATGCAACTATATTATAAAATATATGATTAATGTACAATTAATGTATAATATATTATATTATATGTAATATTGCATGTTATATAATACATATTATACAATAGGTATTGTATATATTGTATATATTATATATGTGTTATGTATTGTGTTTGTGTGTATATATATATATTTATATATGGTCACTAAACAGGATTTAAAGTGCTTTATTTCTAGCCTGAATATTATTTTATTTCTGTCTCAACTAAAATTAGACTTCATAGTTTATTTTCAAATGATTTATTGATTGGTTGTGTTTACCACCACATTTTTTAAATTATATGAAGTAAAAAGTGAAAGGTTCTTCCCCAGGGGTAGTCACTATTAACCATTTAATACAGATCCTTTCTGACTTTTTTCCAATTCATACACAGACCTGACATTTAATTTCAATCCATATTATTTATTTCTACAAGGAGTAAATTAGAAAAAAGAATGAAAGAGAATGACCCTTTTGTACTGAGCTAAAATAAGATAAAATGTAGCCCACTCTAACATTAAAAGGTGTCACTTTTTCCCAATGTATGTATACATAATATATTTCTCTAATTGTCCACCAATAATTTTTATGGCCTAGTTTGTCACAATCATTAAGGCCTTTCCTAAAGAATGACTATTCTTCACAATTTGTAAATTTATTTATTATGTAATATTTTTATATGCTGAGGACAAGTACTGATAAGTGTTAGTTTGTGGTGTCTATAGACACCAGAGTGTGTGCAAAATAGTGTGTACAAAACACTTTATTGCTGCTTAGATAGTAAAATTAGTTGACCACATAATGTAATACTGAGCAACTATTGCTCTCTAAGTTTGGCCTTATTTTCAAGTGAAGTAGGTTTTCAAACCAGTGTCTTGTCCACAATTAAGCATGTATTCATTTACATAAATAGTACACTCTCCCTATGTTAAATCCTTCTTTTGAAATGTTCTTAGAACATAACACTATGATAAATATATCAGATCACATTTCGTGACATGAAAGAAATCACAGCTGTGATAGAATTAGCATCAACAAAGGCTAAGGGAAACTGGAAGTTAATATTGGAGATGGTAAATAGAAAAAGTAATCAGAAGACAACTGAGACAAACATTATCTGTTTTATAATGTCATCATTGACTAGTTTTAGAGCTGTTAATTCTGATATGAACTAATCTACTCAGACTGTGTCCAGGTTAATTGTTTTCATATAACCTGAGATGCGAATATCTTAAACTCAGTTTTGAAGTATTAATAAAATAATCTGATCTATCTCTATACCCTCTAGTTGATTTTTCACACACAAAATGTCCCATTTTTGGCAAATCTTCTTTCCATTTATATCCACTTTTTGAAGTTTACTAATTTTGAATTTTTTTCCAGGAATAGAAGGGAATTTAAAATGATCCTATGTATATATACATAGTATATTTCTCCAAATGTCCCTATTAAGTGAGGCAACAGCCATAGCAGAGTTAATATTTATAAAGCACTAAAAACAGCCTGGCATATAGTAAGCACTGCATAAGGATTGTTAAATAAATACATTCATATCTTTTTAATATAAATTTAGACTTATATATTTATTAGGCTGTTTTGGTAATTAAAGGTCTGGGCTCCAGCACCAGACTACCTGAGTTCAAATCCTAGCTCCAGTGCGATTCCTCATTAGTATAGTGGTGAGTATCCCCGCCTGTCAAATCCTAGCTCCATTACTTACAAGCTGTGTGACTTTGGCCAAGTTAATATAATTATCTAGGCCTTAGTTTCCTCATCTGTTAAATATGCATAGGAATAGTACCTAATTCATAAGGTGGTTGTGAGAATTAAAGAAGTTAACATAGAATAATGCCAGACATATAAAAAAAAAACCACTCAATGAATGTTAACTGTTTATGTAATCATGATTGTATATGTGCACAGTTTATAATCTGATGCCTTATCATAAAAATATTAAAAAGCTAACTAAGATGCCTGAGCCTTTTATAAACAGCTATGGTTTCCTTTTTACAGCACATTAGGCTCAATGTTTAATGGGCTTTTCACTTTTGCTTTTAGCCAATTGCCACTGAACCTGAAGCAATGAGTTTCTCAATAGAACATGGACCTGACTGTGTGCCTCCAACTCAACATCTATCAATGGTGAGTGGGTTGAATTCTCCATTAGAGAGCATTGAGAAGCTAACTATTAGAGGAATAATACATAAACTTCACCACTTAAGTAATATCCTACATGTACTTGAATTTAGGATCCTAGATAGAATTTGTTTCATTACAATATTTGGACTCAAATAAAATCATTCCACCATGAGCTCTAGTTAAGATTCCCTTTCAGTAATCTTACAAGAACAATTCAAGATTTAGTCATTCATTTAATAATTTATTGAACAGATGGCCTGTTATTTATAGCTATCTGAGTTCTTTACTTCCTTTCTAAGTAAATGTAGGCTAATATTTGACATTTGACTCTGTTGATTCTTCCTTGAAACTTAATGTAACAATTATTTTTTTTTCTGGAATCATTTTTTTAACTTCTCTGATTCTCTGTTGTTTTTACTAATTCCTATTCTTAGCATGATATACACAGCCCTTAAAAATATGATCCCAACCAAATTTCCAGCCTCATCTCCTGGAACTCCGCATCCTAGAGTCTCCTAGCCATACTACTCCACTCCTGCATCAGCAAATACTCCACATGCTGTCACTCTTTATGCCTTTTGTTCATATTTTTCTCAGTGCTCAGATTTCCTGCCCCTTTCTTCTCTGCCTGAGCCCTTATTACTCATTCTTCAGCATTCAGTTCAAATCTCACTTCTCTTGTGATATTTTACCTGACACCCTCAGGTAGAATTAATCAGGTTATTTTTGTGTGTGATCATGTGGTAATTTGTAAATAATACTGTCAAAAAACTCGTCACACTGTATTCTAGTCAGTCTGTACCATATTTTCTTATTGTTTTTTGCAATCACAGCAAATACCGCTGTACCTTGAATATAGTAGAATTTTAATGTTTCTTGAATAAATGAATATATGATTAAATGTATGTAGGTATGAATGGATGAATGGACAAGGTCCAAGAATAAGATCAGGCCAGAAAATCATAAACAAGAGTGAGTAAACCAAAGATAGTATTTCATCCTGTAGATTCAGAGAATATGAAAACATAAGTCCAAAAAAATCCTGATAAACACAGTGGGTTCTGGTATTTTTATTCAGCCATATCCATCCCTCTGCCCAAGGAAAGGAGACCTCAGAATCCAGTCCTAATGAGGATGGGGTTATTTACTCTTCCAGGACACAAATGTACAGGGACTACATCTTAGAATGTTCCTGGCCCCTCTGACAAGACTGTAAAGTAATTAGATTATTCCAGCCTCTACCTCACATTCACAAAGTGAGTTTCTCACATTGACATACTTATTTACTTACCTGAATCTTGTTATTTAATCAATTTGGAAACATGATTATTAAATAATATATAAGTACAAGAAAAATTAAATTATTTAGTTACCTTAATAGGAGCAATTTCAGATAATATCCAGAAATTCCTCACATATATTCCCATAAAATATGAACTGAAATATAACATATTAGGAAATAACAAATCATTCTGTCTAATCAGCTCAATCTTCAATTAAGAATCACATAAACACATATTGGCAATTTTCTCATCATGTAATTTATAGCATCTATTTCTAAGATAACAAGATACACAGTTGATTATAGTTACACAGAAACCACATATTATCAGTGTTATAACAAAACATTTGAAAGGTAGAAATAAATCCTAAGTTCTTCTTAGAAAATGGGGGCTATGCAGTGCCAAGTAGCCAACTTTAAAGGGAAAATGTGGATAAGGCATTCCTAATTGGCTTATTAATCTTTAAAAGCTAAGTGATCAAGACCAAAAGTGGTGCTAATTAACATCTAATTCAAAAAGTATTATCATCAGTCATTTTTGTTTTTCACCAAGTCCTGTGTGTTCCACACTTAGAGGTGCTTTTTGCTTGGAAGCTTTTAACTGTATGTATGTAAATGAGTATGAAAGGTAAAGCCCATGCACATGTAATGATGACGCCTCAGTTATTTGTCTTTACAGTCTCTTCACAGGAGATGTAAACCTAAGGGTATATGAAGAGAAATAATTGATCTAATCACTAAATTTATCACTAGAACAATGAAACACATTTTTACTTTTTAGAAATACTGGAAGTCTGTTCCATGTACTTTTTGAGTGCAGTTACATAGACTGTCATCTGTTGCCAAAGAAGCACTCAATGAAATGTAGGTCTAAGTAATAATAATGGCAGTCATTTATGGAGTGTTTACTATATACTGGACACTATGATAATCACTTTGTAAGTGATGATTTGTTTAATCTCTATACCAACCTAATGAATTATACATAATTTTTTTTTATTTGAGTATAGTTGGTACACAATGTTGTATTAGTTTAAGGTGTACAGCATAGTAATTCAACTTGTCTATATGTTATGCTATGCTTACCACAAGTGTAGCTACCATCTGTTACCATACATCACTATTATAATATTCCCTATGCTGTGCCTTTTATTCAATTATTATTTCTCCATTTTACAGATGAAGAAACTGAACCACATAGAATTAATATAACATATCCCAAATTACATAACTATTAAATGACAGGCAATCTGACTACAGAGCTCATGCTTTTATTCAATATGCTATATTATTTCTATCTTGCCTAACATTTGCCTATGGAATTGCTATAATTAGCTCACTCCAAAACAAAGTTCCATTTGGTTTCCCCACTCTTCTGCCAGAAAAGCTTATGGGGATTGACGTATCTTAAATTAAGGCAAGTTTGTGGGATTATTGGCAATGTTAGAGTTAGCTAGGTTTCTGAATGGCCAAAGTACAGTGCCAAATATTAAATACCTCCTTTTTTTAAATTTTATTTTATTTTATTATATTATGTTAGTCACCATACATCATTAGTTTTGATGTAGTGATCCACGATTCATTGTTTTCATATAACACTCAGTGCTCCATGCAGTCGATGCCCTCCTTAATACCCATCAGCGGGCTAACCCATCCCCCTACCCCACTCCCCTCTAAAACCCTCAGTTTGTTTCTTGGAGTCCATAGTTTCTCATGGTTCGTCTCCCCCTCTGTTCCCCCCCCTTCATTTTTCCCTTCCTTCTCCTAATGTCCTCCATGCTATTTCTTATGTTCCACAAATAAGTGAAACCATATGATAATTGACTTTCTCTGCTTGACTTATTTCACTTAGCGTAATCTCCTCCAGTCCCTTCCATGTTCATGTAAAAGTTGGGTATTCATCCTTTCTGATGGCTGAGTAATATTCTATTGTATATATGGACCACATCTTCTTTATCCATTCATCTGTTGAAGGGCATCTCGGCTCTTTCCAGAGTTTGGCTATTGTGGACATTCCTGCTATGAACATTGGGATGCATATGGCCCTTCTTTTCATTATATCTGTGTCTTTAGGGTAAATACCCAAGAGTGCAATTGCTGGGTCATAGGGTAGCTCTATTTTTAATTTTTTGAGGAACCTCCACAATGTTTTTTCCAAAGTGGCTGTACCAACTTGCATTCCCACCAACAGTGTAAGAGGGTTCCCCTTTCTCCACAACCTCTCGAACATTGGTTGTTTCTTGCCTTGTCAATTTTTGCCATTCTAACTGGTGTAAAGTGTTTCCCTTAAGATCAGGAACACGTCAAGAATGCCCACTCTCACCACTATTGTTCAACATAGTACTAGAAGTCCTGGCAACAGCAATAAGACAACAAAAAGAAATAAAAGGTATTCAAATTGGCAAAGAAGAAGTCAAACTCTCTCTTTTCGCAGATGACATACCTAAATGTTAACATAGACTAGTTCGTTGATCTATAGAAAACATTTTCAAATGTCATTCAGAGATATTATAGCTATGGCTTGGGGATTTGTCAGCAAATTGATTACTAGAAAGAACAAAAATAGTAGAGATATAATTCTTCTGTTATTTCCTTAACTTTGTTTTAATCTATTATTCATCCACTCATTCACCCAATATCTATGTATGGAGCCTCCTCCTTAGTTTTGAGTATTATTCGAAGGCACTGACTTAAAAAAATGAGAGTAAAAATTATGAGTTTTTCCTTCCTAGTAACTTACATTATAGATAGAAATCAAAACTTGAATTCAAGGGTTATAATAAGATAACTTTAGGGTCCAGGAAAGTATCTTAAATAATTGAAGCAGGCTAGATATATAAAAATTGGAAGTGAGGGTGCCTGGGTGGCTCAGTTGGTTAAGCAACTGCCGTCGGCTCAGGTCATGATCCTGGAGTCCCGGGATCGAGTCCCACGTCCGGCTCCCTGCTCAGCAGGGAGTCTGCTTCTCCCTCTGACCCTCCCCTTCTCATGCTCTCTGTCTCATTCTTTCTCTCTCAAATAAATAAATAAAATGTTTAAAAAAAATTGGAAGTGATTTGGAAAGATGTGGACCAGGAAGCATGGGCTTGAGTAGCTGGATTCAAATTCAAGTGTGTTTTAAAAGATTGTGCCAGCCAGGCATAACAAGTTTTAGAATCGGGTTAGACTCACCAGCTACTAATATAAGGCAATAGATGATTGTCCAAAACTAAAAAAAATTAAGTATTGTAGAAATTCAAAAGAAATAAAACTGTTAATCCAAAAATTTTTCATAGAGTAAGATTTAATCTGGATTTAGAAGATTTCCATGGAGAAAATGAGGTAAGACCCTATAGGCAAGGGGAAGACTATTCATCTTGTCCCTTCCCTTAATCTCTGACACTTTCTTTTAAACTTGTCTTCTTGGTAATTTACAAAAAATAGTATGCTCAGTGCAAGTTAAAAGCAAATATTTGTTGTTATCTATAATATTCAAAACAACTTTTACTCTGCCTCCCAAAATTATATCCAGTTGCTGTCAAGAATTGTTTCCATTGAATAACTGAATTTGCAAGGGGGTATAAACATAGTTGGCCAAATTTAAAAACTAACATTTAAACAGCTTAAGGTAAACCAGTGAAACTATCTATTCATGGTGTATTTTTCTTGAATAAGTATCTGTATGCAATAATAATATCATAAGGAAATACACTGTAAATTTCATTATTGAGATATTTTTATAAAAATGTTTATGCTTTTCAGGGCACCTGGGCTGCTCAGTAGGTTAAGCATCTGCCTTCAGCTCAGGTCATGATCCCAGGGTCCTGTGATCAAGACTCATATGGGGCTCCCTGCTCAGTGGGAGTCTACTTCTCCCTCTAACCCTTCCCCTTGCTCGTGATCTCTCTCTCTCTCACTCTTTCTCTCTCTCTCAAATATTTTTTAAAAATGTTTATGCTTTTCTCTTTCAAGCCCCTCTAGCTCTAAGTTGAAGTTGAATTCACACTTTCGCAAAAAAATAATTTCATTGAGATAATTTGGTATGAAGTCTCAAATGAAGATATTTTGTTTTATTATTTTTTAAGTTTTTATTTAAATTATATTTAGTTAACATACAATGTAATATTAGTTTCAGGTGTAACATATAGTGGGAGTTGAGTTTTATAAGTTCTTTATATAATTTGGATACTAACCCATTATCAGATATGTCGTTTGCAAATATCTTCTTCCATTCCAAAGGTTGCCATTTAGTTCATTGAATATTTCCTTCACTCTGCAGAAGTTTATTTATTTATTTATTTATTTATTTATTTATTTATTTATTTATTTATTTTGAGGAAGTCCCAATAGTTTATTTTGGCTTTTGTTTCCCTTGCCTCAGGAGACATATCTAGAAAGAAGTTGCTGTGGCTGAATGTCAAGCAGGATACTGCCTGTGTTCTCCTCCAGGATTTTTATGGTTTCAAGTCTCACATTTAGGTCTTTAATCCATTTTGAATTTACTAAAGTCTTTGTTCCACATACTTTTTTTAATATTTATTTATTTGAGAGAGAAAGAGCATGAGCAGGGGAGAGGGGCCATGGGAGAAGGAGAAGCAGACTCCCCACTGAGCAGGGAGCCCAATGGGGGGTTTGACCCCAGGACCCTGGGATCACGACCTGAGCCAAAGGCAGAGGCTTAACTGACTGAGCCACCCAGGCGTCCCAGTTTCACATACTTTTTGAGTGTAGTTACATGGACTGTCATCTGTTACCAAAGAAGCACTAAATGAAATGTAAGTCTAAGCAATAATATTAGCCAAGTCTAAGTAATAATATTAGCTTTCATCTATGGAGTGTTTACTATGTACTGGACACTATGATAATCACTTTAAAGTGATGATTTGTTTAATCTTTGTGCCAACCTAATGAATTATATATTATTATTTTAATTTGAATTTACTTTTGTGTATGGTATAAGAAAGTGGTCCAGTTTCGTTCTTCTGCGCGTTGCTGTCCAGTTTTCCTGGCACCATTTATAGAAGAGACTTTTTACCATTGGTTACTCTTTCCTGCTATGCTAGAGATTAATTGGCTGTATAGTTGTGGGTTCATTTCTAGGTTTTCTATTCTGCTCCAATGATCTATGAGTCTATTTTGTGCCAGTACCCTACTGTTTTGATCACTACAGTTTTGTAATATAATTTGAAGTCTGGAATTATAATGCCTCCAGCTTTGCTTTTCTTTTTCAAGGTTGTTTTGTCTATTCAGGGTCTTTTGTGGTTCTATACAAATTTTAGGATTGTTCTAGCTCTGTGAAAAGTACTGGTGGTATTTTGATAGGGATTTCATTAAATGTATAGATTGCTTTGGGTAATATAGACGTTTTAACAATATTTGTTCTTCCAATACATGAGCATGGAATATCTTTCCACTTCTTTGTGTCATCTTCAATTTCTTTCATCAGTGTTTTATAGTTTTCAGAGTACAGGTCTTTTACCTATTTGGTTAGGTTTATTCCTAGCTATCTTACGGTATTTGGTGCAATTATAAATGGGATTGATTCCTTGATTTCTCTTTCTGCTTCTTCATTATTAGTGTATAGAAATGCAAAAGATTTCTGTATGTTAACTTTGTATCCTGTGACATTACTGAATTCATTTATCAGTTCTAAGAGGTTTTTGGTGGAGTCTTTCAGGTTTTCTATACAGAGTATCATGTCATCTGCAAACAAATAGTGAAAGTTTTACTTCTTCCTTGCTAATTTAATTGCCTTTCATTTTTCTTTGTTGTCCGATTGCTGTGGCTAGGACTTCCAATACAATATTAAGTAACAGTGGTGAGAGTAGACAACCCTGCCTTGTTCCTGACTGTAGAGGAAAAGCTGTCAGTTTTATCCCATTGTGGATGATATTAGCTGTGAGTTTTCCATATATGGCATTTATTATGTTGAGGTGTGTTACCTCTATCCTTACTTTGTTGAGGGTTTTTATCATGAATAGATGTTGTACTTTGTCAAATGCTTTTTCTGCATCTATTGAAATGATCATATGGCTCTTATCCTTTCTTTTATTAATATGGTGTATCACATTGATTGATTTGTGATGTTGAACCACCCTGGCAACCTAGGACTAAATCACACTTGATTGTGGTGAATGATTTTTTAATGTATTGTTGGATTTGTTTTGCTAGCATTTTATTGAGATTGTTTGCATCCATGTTCATCAGGTATATTGAACTGTAATTCTCTTTTTTAGTGGAGTCTATCTGGTTTTGTATCAGGGTAATGGTGGCCTGATAGAATGAGTTTGGAAGTTTTCCTTCCTTTTTCTATTTTTTGGACTAGTTTGAGAATAGATCTTAACTCTTCTTTAAATGTTTGGTAGATTCCCCTGGAAACCCATCTGGCCCCGGACTTTTGTTTGTTGGGACAGTTTTGATTACTGACTCAATTTCTTTGCTGGTTATCAGTCTGTTCAAGTTTTCTATATCTTCCTGTTTCAGTTTTGGTAATTTATATGTTTCTAGGAATTTATCCATTTCTTTCAAGTTGTGTGGTTGTCATATACTTTTTCATAATATTCTCTTATAATTTTATTTCTGTGGTATTGGTTGTTATTTCTCCTCTCTCATTTGTGATTTTATTTTTTTAAACATTTATACGATATATTTTTTTTATTTTTCTGACCAAAGTGTAATGATTTTTAAAGCTCCTTAAACAAATAACTGAAAAAAAGTATTCAAGAAAATAAAACACAAATGGGAAATTAACCATTAGATATTTTTACTTCATACCAACCCTACACTTAGTCTAGAAAACAAACAAAAACACTTTGAATGAAGTGTTACTAAAACGCTAACCAAATCATTGACCATAAACCTCATACATGCATTTCAAGGTTCCACTGCTAGGAATTCTGTTAAGATCAGTTTAATCACTAGGAACACTACATAATAGAGGACAGGAACACAGGTCATTAGATGCGATCCTTGCCCTTTACCCTCAGATTTATGTCAGAATAAAGCTGACAATTCTGCCAAGCTCTGAACCCCCAGTGACCCCCATCCCAATCCCTGGAAGCAAAGAAGATGCCCTGTCACACAACTCTGTGTAAGTTGTAATAAAACAAAGCCTAAGTTTTCTTATCTTTCTATAGGAAATGGTCAGTTATTTGATAAATACTAAAACACTTCTAGGAATTCATTTTATGAGTTCATTTACCAAACACATTTTGCAAGAACCGACTACACAATAAGTTCCTTTGGAATTTGGTCCACAAATTCACTTAACAGGTTGGAAATTTAAAACCTGCAAGAAAACAAGGAAGTGGGGAATCCCTAATCCTAACATGTTGTAATTATTAAAGGGATATACAGACATACTAAAAAGTTTTGCTCACAGAAGGCACAAACTATAGAAGGGATATGCTTTTGGAGTAAAAACAAAGAACTAAGCTAATATCCTTCTTTGTTTTGTGAGCACCATAGCTAAGATGAAGTTAGACCCGAATTCACTGTCTACTCCTATAACCAAAAAAATCTAAGATAAAAAATTTAATTTGTCTTACTACATACTTTCCAGCCATTAACTGAGATGTAATTATGAAAGATTAAAATTGCCTTAAAAAGGGGTTGTAATAACAGCTATCAAAACAATATTCAAGCATGATTTTGAGGATGCTTTCAGGTTTAGAGTTAGCCTTCTTTGTCAAAAATCTTCACAACTTCATCAAAAACTTCATCAACAGACTTAGAAGCATCTATTTTCTTGACTTTCCCCATTTCTTCATGTAAGTCAATAATTGGCTTTGTTGACTGAAGATAGGTCTGAATTCTCTTCTCCAAGCTCTCTCTGTTGTCATCACTTCTACCACTACTCTTTCTCCTCTCAAGGCATCGTTCAATACAGATCTCACTATTACAGTCAAAAAACAGAACGAAAGACACATCTGCCTTCCCATCCATGGTCTTGTTCCAACCTTGAAGGTTGTGTTGATTTCTTGGAAACCCATCAATCAAGAATTTTTCTTCTGAGCATTGGCAGCCATTGTCTGATCCATTTCCCTCTTTAACAAACTGATGGTTATCTCAACTGGCACAATCTTTCCATCTTTAATGTACTTTTCAATGAGTTCACCATACTGTGAATCTGGGTTCTTCCTTTCATCACGAAGAAGTTCTCCTGCAGAAAGGTGTGTGTAACCATATTTCTTGACGATGCGGGCACACTGGGTCCCCTTGTCAGCGCTGGGACCGCCGAGGACGAACATGACCAGCAGTTTCATGAGGCGGTGAGGGCAGAGGAAAAGCAGCCGGCGGGTCAGCTGCAGGAAGCTAAGTCCCAGGACGTGCAGCAGCCTGCGGTCGCAGCGGCTCAGCATTCACAGCGTCTCGGCCCGACGCTGAGGAGAGCTGACAGCGGCCCGGCCGGCGGGGCGGAGAGGTGGGGGGGAAGGGGGCGGGCCTTGTCGGCGCCCGCCGCGGCCCGCCGCCGTAGCTGCCGAGGTGTCCGTGCCGCAGCCGCTGTGATTTTATTTATTTAGGTCATTTTCTTTCTTTTTTGTAAGTCTGGCTAGAGGTTTATCAATTTTATTAATTTTTTCAAAGAACCAACTCCCGGTTTCATTGATCTGTTCTTCTGTGTGTTTGTTCTTTGTATATCATTTATTATATCATTTATTTCCACTCTAATCTTTTTTAATTCCTTCCGTCTCCTGGCTTTAAGCTTTGGTTGTTATTCCTTTTTTTAGCTGCCTTAGGTGTAAGGGTAGGTCATTTATTAGAGATATTCCTTGCTTCTTGAGGTAAGCCTGTATTGTTATAAACTTCCCTCTTAGGGCCACTTTTGCTGCATCCCAAAGGTTTTGGACTGTTGTGTTTTTATTTTCATTGTTTCCACGTATTTTTAAATTTCTTATGTTTCCTGGTTGACCCATTCATTGTTTAGTAGGATGTTGTTTAACTTCCATGTATTTATGGTCTTTCCATTTTTTTTTTCTGTGTATACCACCTCTCAGGGAAGCACTCTGAGAAGAGGGAATAATCTCCCCCTCTATTCCCCAGGTGTTTTTCAGATAGCTGTTTCCATGCTGTCTGCCTCAGAGTTTTTTGCCTGCCTTCTATCCAGGAACAGAGCAGTACTCTCTGGGCTCCATCCCAGCCAAGCCTGCTGACCTTTAAGACTCCAGGTTTAGGGGCGCCTGGGTGGCTCAGTCGGTTAAAACTCCAGGTTTAGAGATGTGTGAGCAGGGGTTTGTTCTGGTCTTCTGGGGGAGGTGTCCACCTTGCTTGGACTGAGGCAAACTTGGCTGAGAAGGGCAGTCCCGCTAGAGCACAGGGGTGTGAGGCTTGGTGTAAGCAAATTAAGCAGCCAGTGGTGCACTGCTACTTCCCATAGACGATTCTGTTTATACTGAGGGGTTGGGTGAGGTAAATGGCTCCAGCCAGCTCCTTTGTCCCCAGAGAGGTGTCTCATTGAATACTGCCTCTCTGGAAAAGTCTCCAAGAATTGAGTAATTTCCCTAATGTGTGCCCCAGGCATTCCTCAAATTGCTGTTTCCATGCTGTCTGCCACTACTTTGCTTGCCTGCTTCCTTCTCAGAGCCAGGGCAGTACCCTCAGAGCTCTATCCCAGCCATGCCCGCTGAAATTTAATACTCCAGGCTTTAAGCCTCACTTGTTGCAAGAACTCATGAAATTCAGCCCCTCTCATTTTCTAAGGCAATGGCTTTGGGGAAATATTCTCCTTGTGCATCCCCCTGTGTGCTCTACTCTCTCTCACCCTTCTCTGTGACCACTGCTCCCTCCTTTCTGCAGCATCCATATTCTGTTTCTCCCCTAAACCACATTTCTCAGGGTTGAGAGAGGGTTTGGGTGAGCAGCTGAGAAATTGGTTTAAGGTTGCAGCTTATAATGCTAATGGTTTAGCATTTTATAATGTAAATTGATTCTCCAAGTTTGATAGAAACTGAATCTCATGAATAAATAAGTTGATCCGTTAGTTAGATTTTCATTTTTAAAGCCATCCAACTTTTGTTAACAAAGCCCCAGTCATAAGAAGCTTCTTGGCGTTCATTTGATATGTAAGAAAAAGATATAGTAAATCTTTGGGTACTATGGATGCAATTTAGGATTTTTTAAGATTCATGGACTTCTTTTAAGATAAAGAAGATAGAAAGCTAGGATACTGGTTTATTCCATTAGCATAAAACACAGCATGTCTCCACAAGTCCTACCTTCTTCAATGTGGCGTCTTCTCTCCCTTTAGTTGTGAAGTTTGTTCTGTCAGTCATCAGGTTGATTTCTGGGGTATTGCCAATGATTTGATAGTTATCTAGTTTTGTTCATGGGATGAGATGAGCTTATGATCCTCCCACTCTGCCACCATCTTCCTTAATTTTGCCCATTTATATACTTTTATTTTGCAGAGAGAGATTACCAAATTCTTCATACCACTATAATCAGCAGTCTTTTTTTTTATATATATTTTCAATTTGGTAAGACACTTATGGAGAATATTACATAACTCTGTTAAAGAACATAAAAAATATAATAAAAGAACAAAAATGTAATTGGGATACGTACACCAGATAATGCTGACCTTTGGAAAGGGAAGATAATGGGCCTGACAGAGAAAATGTAGAAATTTTTTTTTTCCTTTTAAAAAAAGTTTTTAAGTAGTCCTCTTAAAGTATTTGCCTGGGTTTTCTCCCTTGTTTTATACCTTATCAGTATATTTAATACTCTGCTGCTGTTTATCTACTCAAATCATAAACGTAATCATGTCAGTGCTTCTTAACCTTCAATATTTCCCTAATTGTCAACAGAACACAGCCAAAATTCTTTGGAATGGCTTTTAAGGTCTTCCCTAATCTATTGTTAATCCTACCTTCCCAAATATATTTCCCACATTGGTCTCCACTCACCATTTGATCATGCCAATTTGACACGGTATGCTCTGTGCTTTGTCACATCTGTGCCTTTCCTCATACTTGTTGCTTGTTATGCTCTTTCTCCCTCATTTAAGCATACCCAGATTCCACCCATCTTTATTTTATTTTTTTTTTTTAAAGATTTTATTTATTTATTTGACAGAGAGAGACAGCGAGAGAGGGAACACAAGCAGAGGGAGTGGGAGAGGGAGAAGCAGGCTTCCCGCAGAGCAGGAAGCCCGATGCGGGGCTCGATCCCAGGACCCTGGGATCATGACCCGAGCCGAAGGCAGATGCCTAATGACTGAGCCACCCAGGTGCCCCTCCACCCATCTTTAAATTCAAGTTTGAATATCACCTGTTCCACTAAGTATATACAAGATACCCCTAGCAAGATACCATGTTCCCTTGCTTCCCCTACTACACTTATCTGTATCTTCTTTATGATATTTGATATCTCTACTATAGTAATATATTGTATTAGTCCTTCCCATAACCCTGTGTAGCAGCCATTTGATGGAAGATCCATGCTTGATTTGTCTTGGTGTTCCTTTGCAGCAGCTAGCACAGTCCTTTTATATTTAGAGCTCAAGTACTATGTGCTAGAAGAAGTAGGATTAGTGGTTCCCTCGCATCTACATTTTCTACATAATACCAAGCCTTAATTCCTTGGCCTTGCATTCAGTATCATTATCTTTCCTGTGTAGCCTTTCTTGCTGCTATCCAATAATACAGAAGAACCAAGAGAAAGCAGTGAAAAGAAAAAAGTACCGGGGTGCCTGGGTAGCTCAGTCATTAAGCGTCTGCCTTCGGCTCAGGTCATGGCCCCAGAGTCCTGGGTTCGAGCCCCACATTGGGCTTTCTGCTCGGTGGGAAGCCTGCTTCTCCCTCTCCCCCCCCCCCCCCTTTGTGTTCCCTCTCTCTGTCAAATAAATAAATAAAATCTTTAAAAAAATTGTTAAAAGTAAATAAATTAAAATAAAAATTTTTTTTAAATAAAAAAAGAAAAGAAAAAAGTACAAAAACTATATTATGTTACAAAGTTGGGCCCGATTTTATAAAAACTGGTGTAAAAAATTTAAGTTTTGTAAACTTATTTTAGAATAGAATTCACAAAGAACTATATCTGAGGTATTATAGGAACTATAACACATGGAGGAAAAATAGAAAATTTGGCAGTTATACTGCTTAGCTTTTCTTCACCAGAAAAACTATTTATTTCCTTTAAGTGCTTCTACCTTAATTGAGGTCATAAATGACCAAATTAAATGGACTATTTATTATGTGTTCACAAATACTACATTTTATTTTAGAGAGTCAAATTCAATCAACACATATATTGACACTTGTAATAAAGTCATAATGAAATATTTAGGCTAACAAACTCATAATTTTGAACAGTGGAATCAACATAACTGCACTACATAACTTTGGTAATTATGTTTTTGTACTTGTGAATATGAGACATCTTTTATCTTTAGCTACTCATATAGTCTACCATTTTCATGTAATGACAAACATACCATAAATTGTCAGTTGGAGAACTTACTTCTACATCAGTCTTATGCTCTTAAGTACGTTTAAGAAAGACGGGACCCTATAATTATGTTTCAGAAAGCACGAACATCTGTAGAAATTTACAGTTGGACAACTTCCACAAGCATGTTGAACCAATGTTCATGACATCAGATCACCAATCTATGAAGTCTAACTACTGCATCTTACTTCTCATTTGGAATTGTCTGATTTGAGTGGGAAAGGAGGATTTATTTTTTAAAAAATTTTAGTCCTCTCAGCCTTAAAAAATGTATTAAGGTATATCATACCTGCTATTTGCTATTCATTGACTATATAAAAATATAAAGCTGTTTAGGAAGCAACCAGAATGTAATCTCTTTAATTTTGTGGATGAAAATTACTTCTATAATTATTATAACAACCCAACAAAACAAATGTAAATTAAATTAACTGGAAAGAGAAAAAGTTCTGAGTAATATCAACAAAGCATGGGTCACATAGCCCATTATCTCCCTAAACAGGCATATAACAACAAAAACTGAGTGTTCTAGGTCACTAAATATTATAAACTTTTTCTACCCTATAATATACTAATTATTTAACTCAGTAAAATACTAGCCAATACTCAGTCAAATTACCATAGAGCAGAATTTTCTTAGCTGCATTATAACTTAAAGATAATTTGGCACTGAATGATTAAAAATAACAATAAGTACATATAAAGCACTTTATTATTTACCAAACATTGTGTTAAACAATTATAATCCTGTAATCCAATTATATCTCTTACAATCTTCACATCAACTCTTTTTTATGAAGTTTTTTATTTTAATTCCAATATAGTTAGCATACAGTGTTATATTAGTTTCAGGTGTACAATATAGTGATTCAATGATTGTAGACATTTCTCAGTGCTCATCATGATAAGTGTACTCTTTAATCCCCATCACCTAATTCACCCATCCCCCCCATCCCCCTCCCCTCTGGCAACCACCAGTTTGTTCTCTATAGTTAAGGGTCCATTTTTCTGTTTGTCTCCTTTTTGTCTTTGTTCATTTGTTTTGTTTCTTAAATTCTACATATGAGTGAAATCATATGGTGTTTGTCTTTCTCTGACTGATTAATTTCATTTAGCATTATACTCTATAAACTCCATCCATTTTGTTGCAAATGGCAAGATTTCATTCTTTATATGGCTAATTAATATTCCAGTGTGTGTGTGTGTGTGTGTGTGTGTGTGTGTGTGTGTGTGTGTGTGAATCTCACATTTTCTTTATCCATTCATCTATCTATGGACACTTGGGCTGCTTCCACAGTTTGGCTATTGTAAATAATTCTGCAATAAATGTAGGGGTGCGTGTATCCCTTCAAATTAGTGTTTTTTGTATCCTTTGTGTAAATACCCAGTAGAGAAATTCCTGGATCATAGGGTAGTTCTATTTTTAATTTTTTTGAGGAACCTCCATACTGTCTCCCACAGTGGCTGAACCAGTTTGCATTCCCACCAACAGTACAAGAGGGTTCCTTATCACCACACTCTTACCAATGCTTGTTGTTTCTTGTGCTTTTGATTTTAGCCATTCTGACAGGTGTGAGGTGATATCTCATTGTAGTTTTGCATTTCCCTGATGATGAATGATGTGAAGCATCTTTTCATGTGTCTGTTAGCCATCTGTATGTCTTTTTTGGAGAAATGTTCATGTCTGCCCATTTTTAATTGGATTATTTTTTGGCATTGAATTGTATAAGTTCTTTATATATTTTGGATACTAACCATTTATCAGATATGTCATTTCCAAATATCTTCTCTCATTCAGTAAGTTGTCTTTTAGTTCTGTTGATTGTTTCCGTTGCTGTTCAAAAGCCATATCAACTCTTTTATCCCCACTTTATAGAAAAGGAAACAAAGCCACAGAGAGGTTAAGTGACTTCCCTAAATTTACACAATAATAATTAAAAAAGCCCAAACTTGAACCCAGCTCAGTCTAATTTCATAGCCCGTATGGTTAATCATATCCCTGTGGTTGAATCCTATAATATGATAAATATACTAGGAAAGAGCTGAGAGAAAATCTAAGGCAAAACTGATGTGAAATTTTTTATCAAAATTACTTTAATAGATTTCTCACATTTAAAATTTTCTATCAGGATGTATCTCTTTAATTTTTATAGAGAATAAATATGTTTTATATAAAACATGGATCTATTTTAATTTATAAACTTATACTTTCACAATCACAAATACTAAAAAGCATTCCAATAAATAAATAAATATCTTGTTTGGGGCACCTGGGTGGCTCAGTCAGTTAAGCATCCAACTCTTGATTTCAGCTCAGGTCATGATCTCAGGGTCCTGGGATTGAGCCCCGCATTTGGCTACATGCTAAGTGTGGAGTCCACTTGAGATTCTCTCTCTCCCTGTCCCTCTGCCCCTCCCCTGGCTTGTGCTCTCTCTTTCACTCTCTCTCTCTAAATGAATAAATAAAATCTTTTTAAAAATAAATAAAAATAAATAAATATCTTGCTTACAGATTATGTGGCACCTACTATAAATTCATTTTTCTCTGGAGTGTCCTTTCTAATATATTTTGTAAGAGTGCAACATGACTCACTAACTATAAAAGGTTGAAATATTGTATTGCTGATGGAAACCTGAGAATTGCTAGTTTAAAGGTTTATGCTTGCATAATAAAATCATATTCATGTTATATAGAACTTATAATTCAAGCATATTGCCAAGACAATAGGTAACTAGAAAAAAATTGAGGAAACAATTATATATGTATATGGAATAAGAAAAAATCAGATCAGGAGAAAGTAATTATCTCATAATAATGTTTATTGTTCTTTGGCATGTAACTTGAAATACTCCCTTACATTTTTAGATCTGTGATCATTTTAGGCAATAGTAATATTTCATATATTATAGAGTAGTTTGAAAAAATATGTGTGACTAAAAGATTTTATTAGGGAGTGATGACAACATTGTCAAATGAAGAAGTGATTAGTTTATATTATATCCAGTTATCTCACTCACAGGATGAAGGTTACACTGCAAGGCTTGTAAAATTAAAATGGAAAGCTTTCATTTTGTAGGAAAGAGGAGTGATATTCGTTATCCACTGTCTTTGTAGCCACATCCCATTAGATGTGAGATCCCCATTCCCACTCTTCTGGAAACAGAGTCTATTATTAAGAGTCACTCCCTTATTCTCTTGGCATCTCTTAGAATCAGCTTTTGGGTGTAGGGCAAAAAAAAATCTTGGGTGGTTCAGCACTCTATAATTCCATAAAGTCTTTTTTTAAGATTTTATTTATTTATTTGAGATAGAAAGAAAGAGCAAGAGAGAGCAAGAGAGAACAAGCACGAGCTGGAGGTGGGGCAGAGGGAGAGGGAGAAGCAGACTCCCCACTGAGCAGGACCCCTGAGATCATGACCTAAGCTGAAGGCAGACACTTAACTGACTGAGCCACCCAGGTGCCCCTCTACAAAGTCTTTTAATGTAAAAACGTTTCTCCATGTGTAGTGTTTGTGAATTAATTGGATCATTTTTTTTCTTCAGTCCAGAGGAGCCACAGAGAATCCCTCTTTGGCAACTCACAAATTACATTTTCAGATGCATAAGTCACAAATTTCTCTAGGGACAAACTAGTGTATGACTTGAACACCATTAAAGATGCAAAGAGAAGCCTCTGAACTCTCAGAAATTTAAGCAAATTGATCATTTCTCTACATGGGAAAACTATCTCAAAATACTTAAAAAGGGCTATTAATCTCGCTTAGAAACATAAGCTCATGGACTCTGAGTCAGAAAAGTCATTGGAATTCATGTAGTTCAGAGGATGGCAAACCTTTTCTGTAAAGGATTAGTTCTTAAATATTTGGGGCTTTTCAGCACTATGTTCTCAACTATTGAAGGAACTGTTCTCACTGATGGGCTAATAGATTTTTGCACTTCACTTTTTTACAGTTTTTAAACATGAAAGTCTTCCTTTGCTCTTGAGGCATACAAAACCTGATCGTGGGCTGGATTTGGCTCACAAGGCATAGTTTGCCAGCCCTTCATCTAGCTCATTTTTTCTTAAACTAGGCTATACTTTCTTAGGGTGCTTGTTGAAAATACTTGGATATTCTGGCTTCTTTCCTTGACATCAAATTGCAAATGGGCATTTTTACTAGTGATGTTTTTCCAAAGTAAACCTCTAGGGAAATGCACAATGTACAATGGTGGGGATAGCTTACCAAAATGAGGACCACTTAAGAGTCGTTTCATAACTACAGGCCTTACTTTTAGAAAATAAAGGGGCTCCTTGCCTTGCACTATCCCTGCTCCCCTTAAACTCCCTATTTACCTTAAAATCCTTAAAATTTTGCAAATCACATGCTATGACTTCCTTTTCATGTAATTGCATTAAAAATTAACATTAGTTATACAATGATACTTTCTACTTAAAAAACACAGATTGTGGAGGAAAAGCTTCCTATATAATATAGATTATTAATGTAACCTTTTTGTTATTTTCACATTCCCCATGCACCTGGGGGTTCACTTGGGAGTCATCTTTTACACTCTGAGGCCTAGATAACCCGTGAGTCCATTTCTTTTAGAACAATGACTAACTAGGATACAACTGTATATTATAGGTGTGTGTGTCCATGACACCGATGTCATCAGATCAAGAAATGGTCTGTCTAATAAATTTCTTCATCTTAATGACTAATCTGTTAAGATTATAGAATGAAATTACAACTTAGTTCTTTACAAGATGCAGTAAAAATAGCAGATAAAAATAAAGGAAAAACAAGGATATAAATCTTTAGACAGAGCCTTACAGGCTTAACTGAAAGTTGGTTTAGTGTACAGTATAAAACTGTAGAGTGAAATAAGTCAAGCAGAGAAAGACAATTATCATATGGTTTCACTCATATGTGGAACATTAGGAATAGTGTGGAGGACCATAGGGGAAGGGAGGGAAAACTGAATGGGAAGAAATCAGAGAGGGAGACAAACCATGAGAGACTCTGGACTCCAGGAAACAAACTGAGGGTTACAGAAAGGAGGGGGGTGGGGAGATGGGGTAGCCAGGTGTTGGGTACTAAGGAGGGCACTTGTTGTGATGAGCCCTGGGTGTTATACACAACTAATGAATCATTGAACACTACATCAAAAACTAATGATGTACTATATGTTGGCTAACTGAAAATTTAAAAAAAAAACTGTAGAATTAATATTCTTTAGAGGAAAGAAGCAACTGTCTAGAAAGAGGGGGCAACTTTATACAGATTCATTAGTTGGACACATTTAACAATCTAATTGAATTTAGTTTTCACGGCAATTTTTTTTTCTCTCAATTAGAACTTCTCAATACTGTACAGAATTACAGTTCTCAGGAAAGGATAGTCTTGGACATAAAGGTAGATTAGATTTTACAGAGTTCTAATGAATTTATAAATATCATTCCCCCTCTTTTGATGTTAGGTGAAGTTTAATTAACTAGCAAAAATATATCTCAAAAGTGTCATCTCTGGAAAGTGGTATTACTGGAAGAACACTTAAACCTTCTAATGCTCTATACTATCTTTGAAAGTATTCCTGCTAGGGAAGATATTTGGTTTAGTACTCCAAAAGGCAGACATAAAGGTTTGTTCTAGTCAAAGTCCCCAAAACTTCAGGCAGTATGCCAATCCTAAATAACCACTGTGAATTACATATTTACTGGATATGAGTTTTTTATCAATGTAGTAGAATATGTAGCTGCCCTAGGTTCTTTTGGAAAGAGTAAAAACATTATCTGTATAGTTCCTCAGGAGGCCTGGTAGCCTGATAAATCTAATACATGAAAAGATATTAGTTACCAATTTATAAAGGCAAATATTATTTTATTAGGCATATATTATATCTAGTTGAGTAAAATTTTTAAAAGGTTTTAATTACTTATTTGAAAGATAGAGTGAGAGAGAGAGAGTCTGAGCAGGATGAGGGGCAGAAGGAGAAGCAGACTCTCTGCTGAGCAGGGGAGCCTGATGCAGGGCTTGATCCTGGGACTCCAGGATCCTGACCTGAGTCGAAGGCAGATGCTTAACTGACTGAGCCACCCAGGCGCCCCTTGAATAAAATCTGCTTGTATTTTTCCTCACCCTTTAATTTTTGTCTTGACTTTCAAGCTGATGAAAACTAGTGAATTGCAATAATAATGGAAAAGCTATTACTATGATTTGAGAATAGGAGTCAAAGAAATTCTGAGTATTGTCACATTTTAGATCAATGTTTAGAAGCACATGAAATTTGTTATCTACCTCCCCTAGGATGTGAAAATTTCAATATTTTTCATGTTTGTTTGCCATGTAAATCAACATTACCTTTCTATTTCTTATGTTAATCCTTTACATTTTATGTCTTTACCAGTTTCCATAGTGAGTGTTTTCTCTTACTCATTATTTCATGTGAGCTTCACAATTATCTGCTGAGACAGAAGATTCCAAACCTTGTAATTATAATCAATTATAAAGTATAGTAACCTCATGGAATATGTTTTTCTTATATCATATCTAAATTACATGTTATAAGTCTACAATTTTTTGCTCAGGTTTCATTGAAAATGGAATAAATCTTTTTACATAGATAAAATTCATTTTGATGATTCTTCAACTTTCTCTTCTCCTGTGCTTGGACACTTTCTTTGCCTAAAAGACGTACTTATTAAGTATGTTCTACTTTGAAGCTAACAATAAAATATTAACAGCAATTATGATGTCTATGAGAGTCCTTTGTTTGAAAAGAACAAAACCCAACTCATACTAGCTTGAGCAAAAACAAAAGAGTCTGGTAAGAACTCTAGTCAAGGATCATGACTACCATAGAGAACTCAAGGGTAGAAAGTAAATACTTAGGAGGAGCTGAAATCAAGAAAAATGTTTTCATCTGTTTCTCTAGAGGCATCTGATCTCTTGTTTCAACTTCCTTTATGTATGGCTGTTTTATTCTTCATGTTCTCTACACATTGACCTTTTTTCTACTTCTCTAGGCATATGACAGACATTGTTTTTTTTGTGGTGCCTGAGATTGCCTATCCCCATTTCAAACAACCAGCAGAAAAACAACAATAACAAACAAACAAAAAACTTCTGAATTCTAACTCTAAATCCCCAGGAAAGAGAATCTGCCCCAATTTGGGTCAAATTTCAGCTACCTCCAACCAACGGACTGGGTAACAGACTACCAATGCATCATTGGAAATGGCCACTAGTTCTTGGAAAAGTAGAGGCTAGGAAGATACCTCATAATGTATCTATGATGTCTGCCCTTATAGTTAAATATTAATTCTGAAGTTTTACTTTGGAAGAGGTTCTCACCATGACTTACCCTTAAGCACAAGTGCAGCTAATTAAGTGATATCCCCCCCCAATCAAAATTCCTAAGTGTTCTGTGTTTCTTGGTAAATGCAACTGAAAAATTATAACTTGGTTTTTTTATTTATTTTGCTTTTGTTTTGCAGCCAATAAGTACAACTAGTTCATCAAGTGAACCTATATTTTCACTTCAACATGTGTCCCTTCCAATTGAAATAGCACCTGACAAATTTGAATATTTTTCCTTACAAAGGCTCAATACTCTAAGGTAAGCCTCACTAATAACCAGATCTACAAACATACAATCTTAACTTGGAGTAGAATATAGAAATAGTTTGTTTTACTTTCCACTACATTTTTAACATGATACTCAATTCCCAAAATAATGATGCATTAATTAGACAGGTCAAGAAAATAGTACATTGCAAGGAAGTATCCTAGGCAAGCTATTACTTTCAGCTGTGATGGAGAACAGTTAATGTGGGGGTAAATGAAAGTAAGTGTAAAATCTGCTCACACTGATATTCTTCCAATTTGTTCACAAGAATGTTGGTGGTGTTTCTTGCTTTCTGCATTCTAATAGATAGAAATATATACTCTATAATATTTTCCTACAGTGAGGTTTTCAACAGAGAAAACATTTGACATTTAACATTTGATGAATATTTTTAAGGTGTTCATGTTTGTCTTTTCTTTAAGTAATGAAAGAGCAGTTATGATGTCACAGGATGAAGGAAGCAAGTCCGAATCAGAAGCTTCTGATACAAAAATTTCTGAAACTTCAGCTGGTTCTTTGGACTACAAAAGTCTCCAAGACCTAACAATAATTGAAAATGACACCCCCCCACTGGACTCTGGCTCGGAAAGATGTGTGATTGATTCTGACTCTGACAGAGGCATTAGTTTGGACTCTGACTTAGAAGAACATTCAAAAGACTCTGAGTCAATAATATGCGGAATGGACTCAGACTCAGAAAAATGTCCCATGGCCTCAAACTCTATGAAATACCTGCTAGAATCAGAAAAATGCCAGATAGCTTCAGGATCTGTGAAAGACCTGATGGAGTCAGAGCAACAACTAGAGGGAATTGAACAACGCCAGATGGACTTTGACTCTTTGAAATACTGGATGGACTCAGATTCAGAAAAATACTTGACAGACTCTGAAAAATATGTGTTGAACTCTGACAATGAAAGATCAGAGATGGATTCAGACTCAGAAAAATGTCCAATTGCTTCTGCATCTGTGAAACACCTGCTGAAGGCAGAAAAATGCCAGATAGCTTTAGATTCTGTAAAACACCTGATGGAATCTGAAAAAAGATTGATGGAGACCAAACAAAACTGGATGCTCTCTGATTCTAAGAAGTGTGTGATGGACTCAGAAATGGATAGGGATGGAATGGACTCAGCTTCTGCATCTGAGGTACATCTGATGGGGGAAGAAAAACAACAGGAAAAGATTAGATCTAAGAGATATCTAACGGACTCTGATTCTGAACCATGTGAGATAGACTCAGACTCAGAAAGATATGGACTAGCCTCAGCAGCTGTGGAATGTGTCATGGATGCCAGCGCTGACACTGAGGGGTACTGGATGGATTCTTGGTCTGAAAAACGTACAATGGACTTAGATTCTGAAAGCCTGGGCATGGTCTCTGATTCTGATTCCACGAAACACATGATGAAGGCTGAAGATTGCCAAAAGGCCTCTGACTTGGAAGGATTCTGGATGGGCCCCAGGTTTGAATCTAAAAGATGCTTGACTGATTCTGAAGGACGAAAATTGGACTTTGACGCTGGTAGATGTTGGGATAGCTCTAGAAGATATCAATTTAGGTCTGAAAGACTTCAGCGTAGCTCTAGAAAATATAGGGATGATCTTCAAAAACATTGGGTTAGCTTTGAAAGACATCAAATAGACTCCAATTCTGGAAAATATCTAGCAAAATCTGAAAGTGAAAGATACCAAAATGAGTTTGAAAGTGAAACACACATGATAGAGATGGAGAAGGAACAGTGTTTGATATTTGAAAATAAGAGACTTGAAATGGATGAAGAGATGAAAAGATCTCTCATGTGGTCTGACAGTGAACAAGAGCACAAGATTGTATCTGACAATGAAAGACACCACACTGACTCAGAAAATGAAGCACAACGGCTTGGTGCTCGCAAGAAGGGTAATCGTCCTCAGGGTAAGCTTAAACGTGTGTGGCTTTTGAAAGCAGCTTGTTTACAAGTATAATTAATAACAGGATGACACTTACAATATGTCAATAGCTTTAACAGATTTAGGTCTGAGATCATTTCATAAGAAACACAGAGAAAAGGCATTTTAATCCTAGATTTTCATTCACTTTTATTTATTTTTATTTATTTTATTTTTTAATTTAAATTCAATTAGCCAACATATAGTACATCATTAGTTTCAGATGTAGTGTTCAATAATTCATAAGTTGCGTATAACACCCAGTGCTTTTTTAAAAATTAGGCAAATAGGGGGGCGCCTGGGTGGCTCAGTCGTTAAGCGTCTGCCTTCAGCTCAGGTCATGATCCCAGGATTCTGGGATCGAGTCCCACATCGGGCTCCCTGCTCGGCGGGAAGCCTGCTTCTCCCTCTCCCACTTCCCCTGCTTATGTTCCCTCTCTCGCTGTGTCTCTCTCTGTCAAATAAATAAATAAAATCTTAAAAAAAAAAAAAAATTGGGCAAATAGGGGAACCTGGCTGGCTCAGTCAGTAAAGCATGCAACTCTTGATCTTGGGGTTGTAAGTTCAAGCCCCACGTTGGGTGTAGAAATTACTAAAAATAAAATCTTTTTAAAAAATGAGGCAAATCATCTCTCTTTAGTTATCTGCTTCTTAAAAGAAGAAAAAATAGAGAATTATTAGCAAAGACGGTTATTGTGGCCTGGAAAACAACACGTTAAATTTTGTTCCCATTATTCTGAAATGGGTGAATAGAGATTGCTTATAAACTTATCCCCATTATTAGTTGCTGTGAAAAGAAGTATCCAAGCCTAACTATATAAACATCCAACTTAACTTGCTTCTCTCAAAATTATTATAAAAGCTCCATAATTTTCATAAAATAGTTGGCGTTTACCTTGTTACTCACATTTATTTTATCACACTAAATCATTATAATTCTCCATTTCCTAAGCTATTGTATTAAGGTATGCTTAATATAAAGGAACTATTATCATTTCATAAAGTGTTTTTCTTCATATTAGTCATTTTCCACAGAGTCTTACAATTCAAGGCATGAAAAGAAAACTAAGAACTTGACCCCAAAACATTCATAAGAAAACTTCCCTCTAAAAATATAACAAGAAGTTTTGTGCTTCAATAAACTCCAGTGACTTTTCAAAAATAGAGTATTTGAAATAATATATATTTAATGTATGATCAGTGTTTCCTATTTTAATATGCTATTTACACATGTCTTTGAAATTTGTCCTATAAAATACTGACTTCTCCATATCATATTTTTTTAAGTAGAGCAGATCATTAAATCCAATAAAAATATACTATATATTTTGGGGCATTTACTACACAAATTGGTATCCACCCTAGTTGTCAGACAGGTACCTTTATCCTCAAGCCATTAACTCAGTTGGATTAAGTGTGTAATATTTTATTTGAACACTCAGAGGAAAATATTCACCTCATTCTTCATATTCCCTGACAAAAATTCTGATTTCTAGTTAGAAATGCAATTCTATTGGAAAGGATTAAGTTATGTGAGAAATGAATTTCTTTTTTTTTTAAAGATTTTATTTATTTATTTGACAGAGACAGAGATAGCGAGAGCAGGAACACAAGCAGCGGGAGTGGGAGAGGGAGAAGCAGGCTTCCCACTGAGGAGGGAGCCCAATGTGGGACTCGATCCCAGGACCCTGGGATCATGACCTGAGCCGAAGGCAGACCCTTAATGACTGAGCCACCCAGGCGCCCAGAAATGAATTCCTGAGATCCTCTTATAAACCAACATATTGGTAGGGTGGTGAAAGAAGTATGTTACCTTTTATGAAGAGGGGAAAAAAACCCTTAAAACAATGAAGAAGATAGCAGGAGGAAAAATGAAGGGGGGGGAATCGGAGGGGGAGACGAACCATGAGAGACTATGGACTCTGAAAAACAAACTGAAGGTTCTAAGGGGGGAGGGGGGGAGGGGGATGGGTTAGACTGGTGATGGGTATTAAAGAGGGCACATTCTGCATGTAGCACTGGGTGTTATACGCAAACAATGAATCATGGAACACTACATCAAAAACTAATGATGTAATGTATGGTGATTAACATATCATAATAATAATAATAATAAACCAATGTTTTCACTGGATTTGAATCTTGTAACACTAAGTTAATTCTCTCCTGATCCAATATCATTATCTTCTAACAAGGCAATATTAGCAATCCTGTAAGAGTTGAATTAATCAGCATGGAGGGTATAAAGATTTACATATTTCACCCAGCTTCAGTTTTTGATATTTTCAAACAACATCTAATAAGTGTCCACTGAAATAGCATAACTACTTCTAAGGGACTCAACTGCATTGTTATTGATGTGCTTTATAAAATTTTGTCAATCTAATGCTCACTATATGCTCAGCATACATTATAATAAAAACATAAAAGTATAATACCTTAAATTTACATAGCACCTCAGCCTTTCAAAGTCCATTACTGTGAAAATAATACACCATCTAATATTGAGTGTCAAGCACTATGCTACACAAGTCACATGCATTACTATACCTAATCCCATCCTTTACTGATAATAGCTAAGCTTTATATAGCATTGCCAGGAAGAATTCTAAGCATTTTACACATACTAATTTGTTAGTACCAATTCACCAGCACAAATTAATTAATGCTAATTGATGAGTCTTACACATGTGAATTCATTAAAACCTTACAACAACCCCAGGAGTTAGGCACTATTATCATTTCTAGTTTACCAATGAAGAAACTGAGGCACAAAGAAGAATTAACCAAGGTAACACAATAAATGACAGGACATGAACCCATGCTCCAAAATCTGTTGTTAAACATGAAGACATACTATCTTTCAGCTAAGAAGAAAGTATTATCCCAATTTTACAGTGACAACAGTGAAGCTAAAATATTCAAGTGGGTTGTTCTGGACTTTAAAACTGGGTTTATCTGATTCCAGAGCCTGAGTTCTTAATCAAGTTTAAGTATGTTACTTATATCTCAACTGTTGTTTAACTTAATCTTCTTCTAGTTTAGAAAGAGCTACTGCAGTATAGCATTATTATACCTGCTTCAAAATTGAGGAAACTGAGGCTCAAACAGACTACTTCCCTAAATGTCACATAGGTAATTAGTGGTTAAGTTAGAGCATAGAAACTCCTAGTCTAGTGTTATCTCAACTACATCTGTGACTTCATGAAGTTAATAATCTAACTGAGAAAATATTACTCCTCATGAAACCAGTCAATTAATTACACTTTAGCTGAGTCTAATTTTTTTTAATAAAAGGCTTTGAAACATTTTAAATATTTGCAGTTAGACTGTACCTAATTTGTTGATTATTATTAGTGTAAAACATGCATTGGGGTATGGTTCATCCATAGGTGACGCCCTTTCATACGTAAAACCAAACTTTTGCTAGCTGTTTTCACCCATCTTCAGCTGTTGTATATTGAAAATATAAACTGATAAGCTAAATGTGATTTTGAAGCCCATGGGTATAGAAAAATTACTCTTTGTGCTACTTATGCTCACTTCCAAATGAGCAATACACTCTTCTTAAAGTTAGCTTTCACTGTCTGTCCCTTCTCTAGCTGTCTTATGGTAAAGAGATAGGAAAAATGGCTTTGCTGCATGTCCCAGGTCGAAAATTAAGTCTTTTTATTCCTCTGACCATGGATTTTAAATGACAATAGTTTTTTTTAAATGAATACTTGGTTACAAAAAACATGTTTTTAAAAGATTTTATTAATTTATTTGAGAGAGAAAGAGAGAGAGAGTATGAGCAGGGGAGGGGCAGAGAGAGAGGAGAAGCAGGCTCCCTGCTGAACAGGGAACCAGAGGTGGGGCTAGATCCCAGGACCCTGGGATCATGACCTGAGCCAAAGGGAGACGTTTAAACGACTGAGCCACCCAGGCACCCCACAAAACACATTTTTATTTTATCTTTTTTTTACAAAATGCCTTTCCTGAGGACAATATAAAGTTCATTAATAGTATTAACTCATTTACTCAACTTCTATGCTTATATTATAATGATGTTTAGAATTTATGGTGCACTTTAAAATTTTATACCAGGGCACCTGGGTGGCTCAGTCATTAAGCGTCTGCCTTCAGATCAGGTCATGATCCCAGGGTCCTGGGTTCAAGCCGCACATCGGGCTCCCTGCTCAGTGGGAAGCCTGCTTCTCCCTCTCCCACTCCCCCTGCTTGTGTTCCCTCTCTTGCTGTGTCTCTCTCTGTCAAATAAATAAATAAAATCTTTAAAAAATAAATAAATAAAATAAAATTTTATACCAAGTACTATCATTTTGGCATTATTGAATTGAAATATCCATTGTTTAACATGAACATATTTCTATATCTTCTTACCCTCATACCCTGCCATAGCCTATTGTTAGCCATTTTTTCATTAAAAAATTATGGTAAAATATACATTACATAAAATTTACTATCTTGACCATTTTTAAAGTGTACAGTTCAATGGTATGTACATTCATATTGTTGTACAACCAGTCTCCAGAACTCTTTTCATCTTGTGAAACAAACTTTATACCCATTAAACAATAACCTCCCATTTCCCTCTTTACTCAGTCCCTGGCAACCACCATTCTACTTCCTTTCTCTACGATTTTTTTAAGTTTTTATTTACATTCCAGTTGGTTAACATATGGTGTAATATTAGTTTGAGGTGTACAATTTAGTGATTCAACATTTCCATACAACACCTGGTGCTCATCAAGAGTGCACTCCTTAATACCCATCACCTATTGAACCCACTTCCTGCTTATAGCTCTCAGTTTGTTCTCTATAGTTAAGAGTCTGTTTCTTGGTTTGCCTCTCTCTCTTTTTTTCCCCTATGCTGGTTTGTTTCCTTCTCTATGATTTGACTAAGCATCTCATATAAGTATTTACTTCATATACAGTATTTGTGTATTTGTGCCTGCCTTCTTTCAATCAGCATAATGTCCTTGTATTCATCCATGTTGTTGCATATGTCAGAATTTCCTTCCTTTTTAAGGATAAATAATATTCTTTTATATGGATATACTAGATTTGCTTAATCATTCATCTGTCCATGGATAGATGGTGTTGTGTAGCTGTCATTTTTTGTCTACTGTGAATAATGCCACTAAGAATATGAGTGTGTAAATATCTCTTTGAGATCCTGCTTTTATTTTGGGGATATATAATCAAAGAATAATTGTTTGATTATAAGATAATTATATTTTTTATTTTTTGAGGATTTGCCATACTGTTTTCTATAATGGCTATGCCATTTTACATTCCCACTAACTTATTTTTTGTGTTTTTGATAGTAGTCATCTTAATGGATACTTCTTATGCAATTTTACACCCAGTATTTCATCTATTAGGACAAGAACTGTCTACAGAACTCTTTAGAGGAAGTGAACTGAGAATCTGCTGAATTTTTACATGAGTCAAATATATCACCAGTATATGGTGGAATTTTTTTAAAGATTTTACTTATTTTGAGAGAGAGGGAGTGTGTGGGTGTGGGTGTGGGGAGGGGCAGAGGCAGAGGGAGAGAGAGAATCTCAAGCAGACCCCATGCTGAGTGCAGAGCCCAATGCAGGGCTTGATCCCACAACCCTGAGATCATGACCTGAGGAGAAATTGAGTCAGGGACTGAACTGACTGAGCCACCCAGGCACCCCTATGGTGGAATATTTTTAACTCAGTTTTCAATATTGCTATAATAAATTCTATGAAAATTGGGAAGAGGATCCCTGTTACTAATAGATATAGTATTTGAAGAAAAAAGTATTATCAGAAATATTTCTTCACTGCAGAATCATATAAACTTTTCCTTTCTACAATCTTATTTTATTAGGAATTGGAAAATAATTGAGTCTATTTAATACGTTTACAGGTTTTTGGAGGCCTGTTTTCCAGTCACCTCCACTTAGCCAAAGAAAGGAAACTGAAGAACAAAAAACTGTACAACAAATTGATAACAGAGGTGAGTATATTTGATAGAAATTGTCTAAGGATTTTATATATTTTCTGTCAATATTTGGAAAAATTTAAGCCAGAATTTATTGTATCAGAGATCCCCAAGGCAATATCAAGGTACAATCATTCTCTAGGAGGATTCACTGGATTCAGCATACAGTAGTACTCAAGGTTAAAATTTACTACAGCAAAAGATCACATAATAAAATAAAATTAGTAATGAGAAAAGACACAGAGTGAAAACTAGCAGAAACTAGGTACAAGGTTTCCAGTGTCCACTCCCGGTGGAGTCACGCAAGATTCATTTAATTTATCCACCAAGTTATGACAACAGGTGTGAAATGTTCCCTACCAGGAAGCTCATTCAATTGTCAGTATCCAGAGCATTTTTTCAAAAAACACCTTTACTGAGATGATACATTCATTCAACTATGTAATTCAGTGGTTTTAAGTATACTCACAGATATGTGCAATCATCACAACAATCCCTTTTGGAAAAATTTTATCACCATAAAAGATAAGCCTGTACCCTCCAGTTCTCATCTACCTACCCTTCCTATTTCCGCTAGCCCTAAGGAACCAGTAACATGCTTTCTGTCTCTATAGATATCCCTATCCTGGGCCTTTTATATGAGTGGAATAATATAATACATGGCCCTTTGTAACTGGATTCATTCAGTTAGTATAATGCTTTCAAGATTAATCCACAATGTAGCATGTTTTCATTTCTCTTAAATATATGCATAGGAGAGGAATTGCTGAGTCACATGGTTACTACGTTTAATTGCTTGAAGAACTGCCAGGTTGTTTTCCAAACTTACAACATAAATTTACACTTCCACCATCATTGTATGAGGATTCCTCTTTCTCCACATCCTTGTAAACATATTTCATTAACTGACTATTTTTAAAGCAATTATTTATTTATTTATTTAGAGCATGCGTGAATGGGGGAGGGGCAGAGGGAGAGAGAGCAGGCTCCGTGCACAGTGCAGAGCCCGAGAGAGGGCTTGTTCTCATGACCCTGAGATCATGACCTGAGATGAAATCAAGAGTCAGACGCTTAACCAACTGAGCCACCCGGGTGCCATATTGACTTTTTTTATTTTAGCAATCCTAGTGGGTATGAAATATTATTTCACTGATTATTTGGTTTATATTTCCCTAATGACTAATAATGTTGAACATATTTTTATGTGCTTTTTGACCATTGTATATCTTCCTTGGATAAATGTCTATTCAGTTTCTCCTTTATATATTATTTTAATTTAATTTTATGTTATTATGCTACGTTAGTGGCCATACAATACATCATTAGCTTTTGATGGAGTGATCTACGATTCATTGTTTTTGTATAACACATAGTGCTCCATGCAGTATGTGCCCTCCTTAACACCCATCACTGGGATAATCAATCACCCCACCCTCTCCCCTCTAAAACCCTCAGTTTGTTTCTCACAGTCCATAGTCTGTCATGGTTCATCTCCTCCTCTGATTTCACCCCCTTCATTTTTCCCTCCCTTCTCCTAATGTCCTCCATGCTATTCCTTATGTTCCACAAATAAGGGAAACCATATGATAATTGACTTTCTCTGCTTAACAGATTTCACTTAGCATAATCTCCTCCAGTCCCATCCATGTTGATGTAAAAGTTGGGTATTCATCTTTTCTGATGGTGGTGTCATATCCCTTTGTATATATGGACCACATCTTCTTTGACCATTCATCTGTTGAAGGGCATCTCAGCTCCTTCCACAGTTTGGCTATGGCGGACATTGCTGCTAGGAACATTGGGATGCATACGGCCCTTTTTTTCACTACATCTGTGTCTTTGGGGTAAATGCCCAGGAGTGCAATTGCTGGGTCATAGCATAGCTCAATTTTTAATTTTTTGAGGGACCTCCACACTGTTTTCCAAAGTGGCTGTACCAACTTGCATTCCCACCAAATGTGTCAGAGGGTTCCTTTTTCTCCACAACCTCTCCAACATTTGTTGTTTCTTACCTTGTCAATTTTTGCCATTCTAACTGGTGTAAGGTGGTATCTCAATGTGGTTTTGATTTGAAATTCCCTGATGGCTAATGATGATGAACATTTTCTCATGTGTCTGTTAGCCATTTGTATGTCTTCTTTGGAGAAGTGTCTGTTCATGTCTTCTGCCCATTTTTTGACTTGATTGTTTTTGGGGTGTTGACTATGAGAAGCTCTTTATAGATCTTGCATATCAGCCCTTTGTCTGTAGTGTCATTTGCAAATATCTTCTCCCATTCTGTGGGTTGCCTCTTTGTTTTGTTGACTGTTTCCTTTGCTGTACAGAAACTTTTTATCTTGATGAAGTCCCAAAAGTTCATTTTTGCTTTTGTTTCCCTTGCCTTTGGAGATGAATCTTGAAAGAAGTCGCTGTGGCCAATGTCGAAGAGGTTACTGTCTATGTTCTCCTCTAGGATTTTGATGGATTTCTGTCTCACATAGAGGTCTTTCATCCATTTTGAGTTTATCTTTGTGTATGGTGTTAGAGAATGGTCGAGTTTCATTCTTCTGTATATAGCTGTCCAATTTTCCCAGCACCATTTATTGAAGAGACTGTCTTTTTTCCATTGTATATTTTTTCCTGTTTTGTGGAAGCTTATTTGACCATAGAGTTGAGGGTCCATTTCTGGGCTCTCTATTCTGTTCCCTTCGTCTATATGTCTGTTTTTGTGCCAGTACCATGCCATCTTGGCGATCACTGCTTTGTAATATAGCTTTAAATTGGGCAACGTGTTGCCTCCAGCTTTGTTTTTCTTTTTCAACATTTCCTTGGTGATTCAGGGTCTTTTCTGATTCCATACAAATTTTAGGACTGTTTGTTCCAGCACTTTGAAAAATGTCATTGGAATTTTGATCCAGATGGAATTGAAAGTATAGATTGCTCTGGGTAGCATAGACATTTTAACAATGTTTATTCTTCCGATCCATGAACATGGAATGGTTTCCATCTTTCTGTGTCTTCTTCAATTTCTTTCATGAGTGTTCTGTGGTTTCTAGAGTACAGATGCTTTACCTATTTGGTTAGGTTTAATCCAAGGTATCTTATGGTTTTAGGTGCTATTGTAAATGGAATCGTTTCTCTAATTTCTGTTTCAACAATTGCATTGTTAGTGTGTAAGAAAACAACTGATTTCTGTGCATTGATTTTGTATCCTGCCACATTACTGAATTGCTGGATGAGTTCTAGTAATTTGGGGGTGGAGTCTTTTGGATTTTCCACATAAAGTGTCGTGTCATCTGCGAAAAGAGAGAGTTTGACTTCTTCTTTGCCAATTTAAATACCTTTTATTTCTTTTTGTTGTCTGATTGCTGTTGCTAGGACTTCTAGTACTATGTTGAACAATAGTGGTGAGAGTGGGCATCCTTGTCATGTTCCTGATCTTAAGGGAAATGCTCTCAGCTTTTCCCTATTGAGGATGATATTTGTTGTGTGTTTTTCATAGATGGATTTTATGAACTTGAGGAATGTTCCCTCTATCCCTATACTCTGAAGAGTTTTAATCCGGAAATGATGCTGTATTTTGTCAAATGCTTTTTCTGCATCAATTGAGAGGACCATATGGTTCTTCTCTCTTCTCTTATTAATGTGTTCTATCACATTGATTTGTGAATGTTGAACCTCCCTTGCATCCTGGGGATAAATCCCACATGGTTGTGGTGGATGATCCTTTTAATGTATCGTTGGATCCTATTAGCTAGGATTTTGTTGAGGATTTTGGAATCCATATTCATCAGGGATATCGGGCTGAAATTCTCCTTTTTGATGGGGTCTTTGCCTGGTTTGGGGATTAAGATAATGCTGGCCTCATAGAGTGAGTCTGGAAGCTTTTCTTCTGTTTCTATTTTTTGAAACAGCTTCAGGAAAATAGGTATTATTTCTTCCTTGAATGTTGGTAGAATTCCCCAGGGAATCCATCAGGCCCTAGACTCTTGTTTTTTGGGAGGTTTTTGGTCACTGCTTCAATCTCATTACTTATTGGCCTATTCAGGTTGTCAGTCTCTTCCTGTTTCATTCTTGGGAGTTTATGGCTTTTCAGGAAGGCTCCCATTTCATCCAGGTTGCTCAGTTTATTGGCATATAGTTGTTGATAATAATTTCTAGTAATTGTTTCTATTTCCTTGATGTTGGTCATGATCTCTCCCCTTTCATCCATAATTTTATTAATTTGGGTCCTTTCCCTTTCCTTTTGGATAAGTCTGGCCAGTGGTTTTTCGATCTTATTAATTCTTTCAAAGAACTAGCTTCTAGTGTTGTTGATCTGATCTACTGTGTTTCTGGTTTCTAATTCATTGACCTCTGCTCTAATCTTAGTTATTTCTCTTCTAATGTGTGGCTTCGGCATTGTTTGTTGCTTTTTCTCTAGTTCTTTAAGGTGTAACGTTAGTTGGTGAATTCGGGATTTTTCTATTTTTTTGAGTGAGGCTTGGATAGCTATGTATTTCTCCCTTAGGACTGCCTTTGCAGTATCCCATAGGTTTTGGACCCATGTGTGTTCGTTCTCATTGGTTTCCATGAATTGTTTAAGTTCTTCTTTGATTTCCTGGTCGACCCAAACATTCTTGAGCAGAGTGGTCTTTAGCTTCCAAGTGTTTGAATTTCTGCCAAATTTTTTCTTGTGATTGAATTCCAGTTTTAAAGCATTATGGTCTGAGAATATGCAGGGAATAATCTCAGTCTTTTGGTATCAGTTCAGACCTGATTTGTGACCAAGTATGTGGTCTGTTCTGGAGAAAGTTCCATGTGCACTCGAGAAGAATAAGTATTCTGTTGTTTTAGGGTGGAATGTCCTGTATATATCTATGAGGTCCATCTAGTCGAGTGTGTCATTCAAAGCTCTTGTTTCTTTGTTGATTTTCTGCTTAGATGATCTGTCTATTGCTGAGAGTGGAGTATTGAGGTCTCCTGCAATTAACGTATTATTATCAATATGACTCTTTATTTTGGTTAACAGTTTGCTTATGTAGATGGCTGCTCACATGTTGGGGCATAGATATTTATAATTGTTAGATCTTCTTTTCGGATAGACACTTTAAGAATGATATAGTGTCCTTCTGTGTCTCTAACTACAGTGTTTAGCTTAAAATCTAATTTGTCTGATATAAGAATTGCTACCACAGCTTTGTTTTGAGGTCCGTTGGCATGGAAGATGGATCTCCATCCCTTCACTTTCAGTCTGGATGTATCTTTAGGTTCACAATGAGTCTCTTGTAGACAGCATATGGATGGTTCCTGTCTTTTTATCCAGTCTGCAACGTTTTATGGGAGCATTTAGGCTGTTCATGTGAGTTATTTTTGAAAGATACGGATTTATTGTTATGTTTCCTGTGAAGTCCTTGTGTCTATAGATTGTCCCTGTAAATTTCTTTTCTACATCACTCTTGGGGTCTTTCTTCTTTTATAGAACTCCCCTTAATATTTCTTTCAGGGCCAGCTTAGTGGTCACATATCCTTTCAGTTTCTGCCAGTCTTGGAAGCTCTGCATCTCTCCATCCATTCTAAATGACAGCCTTGCTGAAAAAAGTATTCCTGGCTGCATGTTCTTCTCATTTAGTACCCTGAATATATCTTGCTAGCCCTTTCTGGCTTGCCAGGTCTCTGTGGATAGGTCTGACATTATTCTGATGTTCCTCCCTCTGTATGTAGGGAATCTCTTCCCTTAACTGCCCTGAAGATGGTTTCCTTGGTTCTAAGATTTGTGAGTTTTACTATTACATGCTGGGGCATTGGCCTGTTTTCCTTGATTTTGGGAGGGGTCCTCTCTGCCTCTAGGACACAAATGTTTGTTTCATTCCCCAGATTAGGGAAGTTCTCAGCTACGATTTGCTCAAATATATCTTCTAGTCCTCTTTCTCTCCAACCCCTCAGGGATCCCAATAATTCTGACATTGGAACGTTTCATGGTGTCACTTATTTCTCTGATTCTATTTTCATGGATTCTGAGTTGTTTTCCCCTGGCCTCCTCTTTTCCCTTTTTACCTATTAATTGGTCTTCTAGGTCACTAATTTGTTCTTCTGCCTCACTTTCCCTAGCTGTTAGATTATCTAGATTAAATTGGATCTCATTGATAGCATTTTTAAGTTCTGCCAATTCAGCTTTCATTTCTGCCTTTAGAGACTCTATGTTGCCATTAATCGATTTCTCCATTCTATCTATTGTTTTCACAATTGCTACCCTGAATTCCATTTCCGACATCTTGGTTATATCTGTATCCATTTGTAAATCTGTGGCATAAGTCACAGTCTGACTCTTTCCTATTTTGGGGGTTCCTCTTCCTAGTCATTCTGTTGAGGGGTGGTTGAGGGAATGTACAGCGTCCAAATTATTGACCACAACCCAAGCAAGATGCACCTGTTTTATAGGGACCTTAGAGTTGCCAGCCTATTGTTCTCCCAGCCTGTCTTCTGGGGGAGAGGCCTGCCTCACTGTTACTCAGGCAACCCTGTTTGGGCAGAGTTGCCTGCCTCTGTGGGGGGGAATGGGCGCAGGGAAAACCGGTTTTTTGAGGCTTTTTTTCTCTGGCAGCTTTCCCTGGCAGCTCTCCACGTCTCTCTTCCGAGAGTCAGAACAGAAGAGATCATCACCATTCCTCTGCCTCAGAGCGAGAGATTTCAGTCTGTTCTTCAGTGAGCTCTCCAGGCCACACTCTCTCTGTTTCTGTCTATGCTGCTAAAAAGTGCAGCATCCTGGGTTGTGCACTCCTTAGCAACGCTCCCAGTCCTTGCCTCCAAGTCAGGGTACATCTCTGCTGTTTGTGCTTGTAAGACCACCAGCAGCCCCCTGTCCGCATGCCTGGCCCCGCTGCTCCAGGTTTCAGTCCAGGGAGCTGCCCTAATGTCATTTCCCCACCGTTACCAGTCTGTGAGTCTGTGCCCTGTCCCCAGTGCAGGAGGGTATCACTCACCGACCGTGCAGGATCCCGACGGCTCAGCTCCCTTCCCCTTCCCTTCATCTTCGGATATGTGCCCGCTGAATCACGGCTCTCCGCTTCACACCTCAAAGCCAGCCACCTGCAATATTCTGTTTGTAGAGATCCAGATCTATCTTCTTACATCTCAGGCTGATTTCATGGGTGTTCAGAGTGGTCTGGTAGATATCCAGCTCAATTCTGGGGACAGTTTGGAATAGGGTTCCCTACTCCTCTGCCATCTTTTCCTCCCGTCTTTCCTTTATATTCTTATATTTTTATTGATTTTTGTTATTGAGTTATAGGAGTTCTTTATATATGCTGAATACATGTTTTTTTAATGGATATATAATTTGCAAATAGGTTGTACCATTACGGATTGTCTTTTTATTTATTTTTTGATGGTGTTCTTTGCAATACAAAACTTCTAAATTTTAATGTAAACCAAATTATCCATTGTTTTCCTTTTCTTGTTCATAATTTGGGTGTCATATCTAAGAATCATTTGCTCAATCCACAATTGTGAAGATTTATAGCTATATTACTTTCTAATAAGTTTATAGTTTTAGTTCTTACATTTAGGTGTTTGATGCATTTTAAGTTAGCTTTTTCTGTATGGTGTGATGTGAGGGAACAATTCATTCTTCTGCATGTGATTGTCCATTTGACTCAATACCACGTGTTGAAGAGACTATTTTTCCCCATGGAATCATACTGGCTCCTAGTCAAAAATCAGTTGATCAGAGATCCATGGTTTTATTTCTGGATCTCAATTTTATTCCATTGATCTATAGGCCTATCTTTGTGCAATTAGCATTGCTTTATAGTATGTTTTGAAATCTGGAACTATATGTACTCCTACTTTGTTCTTTTTTAGGACTGTTTTGGCTATTTTAGGTCCATTACAATTACATATAAGTTTTTGGATCAGCTTGTTGATTCATTAAAAGAAGTCAACTGAGATTCTGATAGAGATTGTGTTGATCTGTAGGTTAATTTGTGAAGTATTGCCATTCAACAATATTAAGTCTTCTGATCCATAAACATGGAATGTTTTTCATTAATTTAGATCTTTGAAAATTTCTTTCAAAAATGTTTTATACTGGGGCACCTGGGTGGCTCAGTTGGTTAAGCGACTGCCTTCAGCTCAGGTCATGATCCTGGAGTCCCAGGATCGAGTCCCGCATCGGGCTCCCTGCTCAGCAGGGAGTCTGCTTCTCCCTCTGACCCTCCCCCATCTCATGCTCTCTCTCTATCTCATTCTCTCTCTCAAATAAATAAATAAAATCTTTAAAAAAAAAGTTTTATACTTTTTTAAATTATGATTTTTGAACATATTTTATTAAATTTATTGCAAAGTTTTCTTTTTACTGCTATTGTAAATGGAATTTTTAATTTTATTCAAGTATTCTTCATTGCAAGTATATAGAAATAAAATTGATTTTTTTCAAGTTTTTATTTAAATTCCAGTTAGTTAAAATAGAGTGTAATATTACTTTCAGGTATAGAATTTAGTGATCCATCACTTACATACAACGCCCTGTGTTCATCACCAGTGCCCTCCTTAATAGCATCAACCATTTAATTTTCCCCTCACCCCCACCTCCCGTCCAGTAATGCTCAGTTTATTCTTCTTAGGTAAGACTGTTTTCTGGTTTGCCTTCTTTTGTTTTCGTATGTTCATCTGTTTTGTTTCTTAAATTCCATATGTCAGTGAAATCACATGGCATTTGCCTTTCTTTGACTGACTTATTTCACTTAGCATTATACTCTCTAGTTCCATCCATGTCATTGAAAATGGCAAGATTTCATTCACTTTTATGGCTGAGTAATATTCCATTGTGTGTGTGTGTGTGTGTGTGTATGTGTGTGTGTGTGTGTATATATATATATATATATATACCACATCTTCCATATCCATTCATCAGTTGATGGACCTTAGGGCTCTTTCCATAATTTGGCTATATAATGCTGCTATAAATATCAGGGTGAATGTGCCCCTTCGAATTAGTATTTTCATATCCTTTGGTTAATTTCCTAGTGCAATTGCTGGATCATAGGGTAGTTCTACTTTTTTTTTTTTTAATTTTATTTATTTATTTGACAGAGAGAGAGAGCACAAGTAGGCAGAGTGGCAGGCAGAGGGAGAGGGAGAAGCGGGCTCCCCGCTGAGCAGGGAGTCGGACGCGGGGCTCGATCCCAGGACCCCAGGATCATGACCTGAGCCGAAGGCAGCCGCTTAACGACTGAGCCACCCAGGCGCCCCTACTTTTTTTTTTTTTTTATTAACATATAATGTATTATTTGTTTCAGGGGTATAGGTCTGTGATTCTTCAGTCTTACACAATTCACAGAGCTCATCATAGCACATACCCTCCCCAATGTCCATCACCCAGCCACCCCATCCTTCCCACTGCCACTCCACTCCAGCAACCCTCACTTTGTTCCCTGAGATTAAGACTCTCTTATGGATAGTTTCTCTCTGGTTTCATCTTTTTGAGGAAACTCCATACTGTTTTCCAGAATGGCTGCACCAGTTTGCATTCCCACAGTGTAAGAGGGCCCCTTTCTCCACATCCTCACCAACACCTGTTGTTTCCTGCGTTGTTAATTTTAGCCATCATGACAGGTGTGAAGTGATATGTCATTATAGTTTTGACTTGTATTTCCCTCATGATGAGTGATGTTGAGCATCTTTTCATGTGTATGTTAGCCATCTGTATGTCATCTTTGGAGAAATGTCTGTTCATGTCTTCTGCCCATTTTTCAACTGGATTATTTGATTTTTTGTTTGTTGAGTTTTAGAAATTCTTTATATATTTTGGATACTAACCCTTCATTGGGTATATCATTTGCAAATATCTTCTCCTATTCAGTAGGTTGCCTTTTAGTTTTGTTGATTGTTTCCTGCCTGTATAAAAGCTCTTTATTTTGATGAAGTCCCAATAGTTTATTTTTGCTTTTGTTTCCCTTGCCTCAGAAGACATAGCTAGAAATAAAGTTGCTACAGCTAATGTCAAAGAGGTTACTACCTGTGTTCTCCTCTAGAATTTTCATAGTTTCCTTTCTCACATTTAGGTCTTTCATCCATTTTGATTTTATTTTTGTGTATAGTGTAAAAAAAGTGGTCCAGTTTCAATCTTTTGCATATTGCTGTCCAGTTTTCCCAATACCATCTGTTGAAGAGACTGTCTTTTTTCCATTGGATATTCTTTCCTGCTTTCTTGAAGATTAATTGACCATATAGACGTGGGTTCATTTCTGGGTTTTCTATTATTTTTCATTGAACTATGTGTCTGTTTTTGTGCCAGTACTATACTGTCCTGATCACTACAGCTTTGTAGTCCGGAATTATGATGCCTCCAGCTTTGCTTTGCTTTTTCAAGATTGCTTTGGCTATTTGGCGTCTTTTGTGGTTCCATATAAACTTTAGGATTGTTTGTTCTAGCTCTGTTTCTATTTTGATAGGGTTGCATTAAATGTATAGATTGCTTTAGGCAATATGGACATTTTAACAATATTTGTTTTTCCAATCCATGAGTGTGGAATTTTTTCCATATGATTTCACTCACATGTGGAATTTAAGAAACAAATGAGCAAAGGGAAAAAGAGAGAGAGAGAACATATATACAAATATTTGAGACCGTGGTATATTATTCCCTGCATTTGAGAACACCTTTTCTAAATCTTAGGGGAAATCTTCATAGTTATCACTCAGTCAGAATTTTGTGTTTAACTCCTATATGCCTAAGGACCATTCTGGGTTTTTGGTTTATTTGGGTTTGTGTATGTGTGTATATGTAAAAATATACATGTAAATGGTTTTCTTTTCTTCCTTCCTTCCTTCTTCCCTTCCTTCCTTCCTTCCTTCCTATCTATCTTTGTTTAACATTCACCAAAACAAAACAGCATTAAGCCCATGTTTCTGGGATAGTATCATTTTCAGCAACATAAGAAATAAATCATGGAAAGTTAAATTGTAATTTTTCCTGAAGCTTTAGCCTTTCAAGTTTTGTAACTAATTGAACAATTTAAATATAATGTAAACAATTTAAATTGGACAATTTAAAAACAGCCATACCAGAATCCATAGCCATATCTACAGTCATATAAATGCAAGTTTATTTGCAAGATCCCTGAAAGGAAAATTTTATCACTACCAACCACCTCCCCACCTAAATAAGAAAACAAAACAAGTTCTGGTGTGTTTTAAGTAGGTGACCAGAACTTAGTTAAATGGACATTTAAAGGTTCATTCTAGTAAACCATTCCTTTTCAAGAAGTTGAAATTCCTGTGCTACATTGACTAATAAAAGGTCATGATTCATGGAATGTCTAAGACTTCATTCATGGAAACCTGATCATAATCAGATGGTTAGAGATGTTGGCAACTTAAGACCTGCTAGGATAAGTGAGTGAATCTGTAATCTAAATTCTTGAACTACATGTTTCATCTTTACCCCAACTCATACCTCACATGTAAACTCAATCTCAGTATTTAAGTTACTGGTTCAGCAGAAACCAGGAAAAATAAATTTGTAGTATTCAGAATGTTATCCAACTGTATATTGTTACTTTATTGTAACTACTGGTAAACAGTGGTCAATAGTTTTTTAGTCCTTTAAAAAAATAAAATAATGTAATGAAAACAGTGTTATATATAACTAATGAATCACTGAACTCTACCTCTGAAACTAATAATACACTCTATGTTAATTTTGAATTTAAATTTAAAAATCAAATTAAAAAATAAATAAAATAACATAACATTAAAAAGTTGTCTCATTTCATGTGAATATCAAGACTTTTTCTCAAAGTTAATGACATCAGTATCATTACATATCATTCAAGCTATTAGCAATTATTATTACTGAAATGGTCACTGTAAGAATTTGTACTTGTCATAATTTTGCTGTGTTTATACTTTATTTTCATAACTATTTCCTTAAATTATATTTAAATAAATATCACTTTATTTAATGTTTTTAGTAACAACATTTAAGATAAATCAGCTTTCTTTTCTTTTTTTAAATTTCTTTTTATTAACATATAATGTATTATTTGTTTCAGGGGTACAGGTCTCTGATTCATCAGTCTTACACAATTCACAGTGCTCACCATAGTACATACCCTCCCCAATGTCCATCACCCAGCCACCGATCCCTCCCAACACCCTCCACTCCAGCAACCCTCAGTTTGTTTCCTGAGATTAAGAGTCTCTTATGGTTTGTCGCCCTCTGTGGTTTCGTCTTGTTTCATTGTTCCCTCCCTTCCCCTATCATCCTCTGTCTTGTTTCTCAAATTCCTCATATCAGTGAGATCATATGATATTGTCTTTCTATGACTGACTTATTTTGCTTAGCATAATACTCTCTAGTTCCATTCACATTGTTGCAAATGGCAAGATTTCACTTTTTGATGGCTGCATAATATTCCATTGTATATATATACCACCTCTTCTTTATCCATTCATCTGTCGATGGACATCTAGGCTCTTTCCATAGTTTGGCTAATGTGGACATTGATGCTATAAACATTGGGGTACATGTGCCCCTTCAGATCATTACATTTGTATCTTTGGGGTAAATACCAAGTAGTGCAATTGCTGGGTCATAAGGTAGCTATATTTTCAACTTTTTGAGGAACCTCCATACTGTTTTCCAGAGTGGCTGCACTAGCTTGCATTCCCACCAACAGTGTAGGAGGGTTCCCCTTTCTCCGCATCCCCGCCAACATCTATCATTTCCTGACTTGTTAATTTTAGCCATTCTAACTGGTGTGAGGTGGTATATCTCATTGAGGTTTTGATTTGGATTTCCCTGATGCCAAGGGATGTTGAACACTTTTTCATGTGTCTATTGTCCATTTGGATGTCTTCTTTGCAGAAATGTCTGTTCATGTCTTCTGCCCATTTCTTGATTGGATCATTTGTTCTTTGGGTGTTGAGTTTGGTAACTTCTTTATAGATTTTGGATACTAGCCCTTGATCTGATATGTCATTTGCAAATATCTTCTCCCATTCTGTCGGTTGTCTTTCGGCATTGTTGACTGTTTCCTTTGCTGTGCAAAAGCTTTTTATCTTGATGAAGTCCCAATAGTTCACTTTTGCCCTTGCTTCCCTTGCCTTTGGTGATGTTTCTAGGAAGAAGTTGCTGCAGCTAAGGCTGAAGAGGTTGCTGCCTGTGTTCACCTCAAGGATTTTGATGGATTCCTATCTCACATTTAGGTCTTTCATCCATTTTGAGTCTATTTTTGTGTGTGGTGTAAGGAAATGGTCCAGTTTCATTCTTCTGCATGTGGCTGTCCAATTTCCCCAACGCCATTTGTTGAAGAGACTGACTTTTTGCCGTTGGACATTCTTACCTGCTTTGTCGAAGATTAGTTGACCATAGAGTTGAGGGTCCATTTCTGGGCTCTCTCTTCTGTTCCATTGATCTATGTGTCTGTTTTTGTGCCAATACCATACTGTCTTGATGATGACAGCTTTGTAATAGAGCTGGAAGTCTGGAATTGTGATGCCACCAGCTTTGCTTTTCTTTTTCAACATTCCTCTGGCTATTCGGGGTCTTTTCTGGTTCCGTACAAATTTTAGGATTATTTGTTCCATTTCTTTGAAAAAAGTTGATGGTATTTTGATAGGGATTGCATTAAATGTGTAGCTTGCTCTAGGTAGCATTGACATCGTCACAATGTTTGTTCTTCCAATCCATGAGCATGGAACGTTTTTCCATTTCTTTGTGTCTTTCTCAATGATATTCGCTGTAGGTTTTTCATAGATGGCTTATATGATATTGAGGTATGTACCCTCTATCCCTACACTCTGAAGAGTTTTAATCAAGAAAGGATGCTGTACTTTGTCACATGCTTTTTCTGCATCTATTGAGAGGATCATAGCGTTCTTGTTCTTTCTTTTATTAATGTATTGTATCACACTGACTGATTTGCGGATGTTGAACCAACCTTGCAGCCCAGGAATAAGACCCACTTGGTTGTGGTGAATAGTCCTTTTAATGTACTGTTGGATCTTATTGGCTAGTATTTTGGTGAGAATTTTTGCATCCATGTTCCTCAGGGATATTGGTCTGTAGTTCTCCTTCTTGATTGGATCTTTGTCTGGCTTTGGGATCAAGGTAATGCTGGCCTTATAAAATGAGTTTGGAAGTTTTCCTTCCATTTCTATTTTTTGGCACAATTTCAAAAGAATAGGTGTTAATTTTTCTTGAAATGTTTGGTAGAATTCCACTGGGAAGCCATCTGGCCCTGGGCTGTTGTTTTTTGGGAGACTTTTGATTATTGCTTCAATTTCCTTAGTGGTTATGGGTCTGTTCAGGTTTTCTATTCCTTCCTGGTTCATTTTTGATAGTTTATACGTCTCTAGGAATGCATGCATTTCTTCCAGATTATCTAATTTGCTGGCATATAGTTGCTCATAATATGTTCTTATAATCGTATTTCTTTGGTGTTGGTTGTTATCTCTCCTCTTTCATTCATGATTTTATTTGGGTCCTTTCTCTTCTTTTTGATAAGTCTGGCCAGGGGTTTATCAATCTTATTAATTCTTTCAAAGAACCAGTTCATAGTTTCGTTGATCTGTTCTACTATTTTTTTGGTTTCTATTTCATTGGTTTCTGCTCTGATCTTTATTATTTCTCTTCTCCTGCTGGGTTTCAGCTTTATTTGCTGTTCTTTCTCTTGGTCCTTTAGGTGTAGGTTTAGGTTGTGTATTTGAGACCTTTCTTCTTTCTTGAGAAAAGCTTGTATTGCTATACACTTTCCTCTTAGGACCACGTTTGCTGCATCCCAAAGATTTTGAGCAGTTGTGTTTTCATTTTCATTTGTTTCCATGAATTTTTTTTTAATTCTTCTTTAATTTCCTGGTTGACCCATTCATTCTTTAGTAGGATGCTCTTTAGCCTCCATGTATTTGAGTTCTTTCCAACTTTCCTCTTGTGATTGAGCTCTAGTTTCAAAGCACTGTGGTCCAAAAATATGCAGAGAATGATCCCAGTCTTTTGGTACTGGTTGAGACCTGATTTATGACCCAGGATGTGATCTATTCTGGAGAATGTTCCATGTGCACTAGAGAAGAATGTGCATTCTGTTGCTTTGGGATGGAATGTTCTGAATATATCTGTGAAGTCCATTTGGTCCAGTGTGTCATTTAAAGCCTTTATTTCCTTGTTGATCTTTTGCTAGATGATTTGTCCATTTCAGTGAGGGGGTGTTAAAGTCCTCTATTATTATTGTATTATTGTTGATGTGTTACTTTGATTTTGTTATTAATTGGCTTTTATAGTTGGCTGCTCCCATGTTAGGGGCATAGATATTTAAAATTGTTACATCTTCTTTTTGGATAGACCCTTTAAGTATGATGTAGTGTCCTTCCTCATCTCTTATTATAGTCTTTGCTTTAAAATCTAATTCTTCTGATATAAGGATTGCCACCCCAGGTTTCTTCTGATGTCCATTAATGTGGTAAATGGTTTTCTACCCCCTCACTTTCAATCTGGAGGTGTCTTTTTGTCTAAAATGAGTCTCTTGCAGACAGCATATTGAAGAGTCTTGTTTTTTTTATCCAATCTGATACCCTGTGTCTTTTGATTGGGGCATTTAGCCCATTTACACTCAGGGTAACTATTGAAAGATATGAATTTAGTGCCACTGTATTGCTTGTAAGGTGACTGTTACTGTATATTGTCTCTGTTCCTTTCTGGTCTGTGTTACTTCTGGGCTCTCTCTTTGCTTAGAGGACCACTTTCAATATTTCTTGTAGGGCTGGTTTCGTGTTTGCAAATTCTTTTAGATTTTGTTTGTTCTGGAAGGTTTTATCTCTCCTTCTATTTTCAATGACAGCCTAGCTGGATATAGTATTCTTGGCTGCATATTTTTCTCATTTAGTGCTCTGACTATATCATGCCAGTCCTTTCTGGCCTGCCAGGTCTCTGTGGATATGTCTGCTGCCAATCTAATGTTTCTACCATTGAAACTCACAGACCTCTTGTTCCGAGCTTCTTTCAGGATTTTCTCTTTGTCTCTGAGGCTTGTGAGTTTTACTATTAGATGTTGGGGTGTTGACCTATTTTTATTGATTTTGAGAGGGGTTCTCTGTGCCTCCTGGATTTTGGTGCCTGTTTCCTTCCCCAAATTAGGGAAGTTCTCTGCTATAACTTGCTCCAATATGCCTTCTGCCCCTCTCTCTCTTTCTTCTTCTTCTGGGATCCCAATTATTCTAATGTTGTTTCACTTTATGGTATCACTTATCTCTCGAATCCTCCCCTCATGGTCCAGTAGTTGTTTATCTCTCTTTTTCTCAGCTTCTTTTTTCGCTATCAGTTGGTCTTCTATATCACTAATTCTGTCTTCTGCCTCATTTATCCTAGCAGTTAGAGCCTCCATTTTTTATTGCACCTCATTAATAGCCTTTTTTATTTCAACTTTGTTAGATTTTAGTTCTTTTATTTCTCCAGAACGGGATTCTCTAATATATTCTGTACTTTTTTCAAGCCCAGCTATTATCTTTTTTTTTTTAAGGTTTTATTTACTTATTTATTTATTTGACAGAGGGAGACACAGCAAGAGAGGGAACATAAGCAGGGGGAGTGGGAGAGGGAGAAGCAGGCTTCCTGTGGAGCAGGGAGCCCAATGCGGGGCTCGATCCCAGGACCCTGGGATCCTGACCTGAGCCAAAGGCAGCCGCTTAACTACTAAGCCCCCCAGTCCCCCCCAGCTATTATCTTTATAATCATTATTCTGAGCTCTAGTTCTGACATCTTACTAATGTCTGTATTGATTAGGTCCCTGGCAATCGGTACTGCCTCTTGTTCTTTTTTCTGAGGTGGGTTTTTCTCTCTTGTCATTTTTTCCAGAGGAGAATTGATGAATGAGAGAACCAAATGCTAAAAAAGTGCTAAAATAGTAACAACAACCCCAGAAAAATATATACTAAACAAATCACAAGAGACCCAAAACCAGGGGGGAAAGAAAGGGAAAAAAAAAAAAAAAAAGAATATGATCAGGCTGGTGAATAGAACAGAGCCACACACTAGATTCTGGTTGTATTTTGGTCTGTTAGAAGAACTTGCCTCCCAAAATTTAAAAAAAGAAAAACTTATATATATACAAAAGTAAGGGTAAATATGATGAAGGGATGGACTATGACTGTAAATATATAAAAAAATATATTTTTTAAAAGGAATTGGTAAGAAGTTGGTTGAAAAAAATTTAAAAAAATTTAAAAAAAATTAAAAGAACGTGATCAGGTGGGAGACTAGGACAACGTCATACACTAGATTTAGGGTATATTTTGGTCTGTTAGAAGAAAGTGCCTCCCAAAATTTTAAAGAAAGAAAATCTTATATATATACAAAAATAAGGTTAAATACAATGAAGAGATAGAATATGACTGTAAACATGAAAAATTAAAAGAGATTTTAAAAAAGGAATTGATAAGATGTTGGTTGAAAAAGGAAAGAAGAAAAATTCAACTAAATAAATAGAAAAAGAAAAGAATAAAGAAAATTTAAAAAACTAACTTTGAAAGACTAAAGCATCATGGGAAAAAAGCCATGAATTCTATGTGCTGTATTACCCTAGCGCTAGGGTTTTGCCTTTCTCATTGATCGGTAAACTTGGTCTTGCCTGGATGTTCTTGCTGATCTTTTGGGGGAGGGGCCTGTTGCAGTGATTCTCAAATATCTTTGCCTGAGGCGAAATTGCCCTGCCCTTGCCAGGGGCCAGGCTAAGTAATCTGCTTGGGTTTGCTCTTGGTAGCTTTTGTTTCCTGAAGGCTTTCTGTACAGCTTTGGAGGATGAGAATGAAAATGGCAGCCTCCCAATCTCTGGTCCTGGAGGAGCTGAGAGCTCGGTGCCCCACTCCTCCATGAGCCCTCATAGAAAAGCAGTCAATCACTCCTCTCTCCCTGGTCTCTGGCCACACTCCGTGCTCACCCGGCCTATGACCAAGCGTTTCTATCTCTGGCACATGACCCCGTTTGGAGTCTCCAAACCCAGCAGATTCTTGCAGTGTGTTCCTGTGCCGCTCCTCCTGGGGGGAAGGGGAGTATCCCTGGATCTGCTGCTTTTTGGGTCCCTGCTTGAAGAGCAGTGGCCCACCTGTGCCACGGATCATGGTTTACGGCAACCCCAAGCTGAGAGCCCGCTCCTTGGCTCCGTCTTTGCAGCTGGCTTCCCTACTCTGATACCTGGGAGCTCTGCCGCCCTCAGGCACCCCAGGTCTTTCTGTGACCCCGAGGGTCCTGAGACCACACTGTCCCAGTGAGGGTTCCATCCCCCCACTTGGCCACTGGAGCAAAGTTCCTCAGCAGAGCCGACTTCTAAAAGTTCCAATTTTGTGCTCTGCTGCTCTCTCACTTGCCTGTACCCGGCTGACGGAGGCTCCTTCCCCCCCCCCCCCCCCCCACGCGGTCTATCTTCTCATATTATCACCTCAGATTCATTTCTCCTCACGTCCTACCTTCCAGAAAGTGGTTGCTTTTCTGTTCAGAGAGTTGTTGCTATTCTTTTCTTCAATCTCCTGTTGAGTTTGTAGGTGTTCTGAATGGTTGGATAACTATCTAGCTGAATTCCTGGGACCAGATGAAATTTAGGTCTCCTACTCCTCTGCCATCTTGCTTCTCCTAAATCAGCTTTATTTTCACTATATGCAATAGTGTGGGAAATAAAGGTATTGGACTTCTTGGAATTATAAATGAAATTAGAATTGGTATTATAATTATATAAAAATGCCTAAAATTTAGTCTTTGTAATTGAACAATCTTGTTCTTCCTAATATTCAGAAAATTAGAATTAATGTAATAGTGCAAAATTGGCTGCTAGTCACTAGGTATATAAGATTCACAAGGGTAAAAAAACTTAGCACAACAATCTCAACAATATTGTACTCTTCTATCTTGGGAAGGTAAAAATGTCTAACATTTGTAGAGTATCTCATTTAACCCACACAAAAACTTTAAAAGGTAGATATAATTATAATTGTTTTAGAGCTGAAGAAACTATGGCTTGTGAATATTGTATAACTTTCCCAAATCATATCACTAAAACTGACAGAACCAAATTCTCAAACATAGGCTATTGACTGAAAACCAATGCTCTTTCTTACACATACAATATTGACTTCTCTAAATCACATAGAAACCACTGTTCTGTCTGATAATGTCATTAAGATTCTACTTTGTTGTCATTTATTCATTTTATTTCCTCCTCTAAAAGTCACAGAAAGAATAAAAGGCTTTATATTTTTTTTTCTAATTTTATTTTATTTAAATACAATTAATTAACATATAGTGTATCATTAGTTTCAGAGGTAGAGTTCAGTTATTCATCCATTGCATGTAACACCTAGTGCTCATTAGATCACATGCCCTCCTTAATGCCCATCACTCAGTTACCCCATTCCCCTACCCCCTTCCCCTCCAGAAACCTTCAGTTTGTTTCCTATAATTCAGAGTCTTTTATGGTTTTTCTCCCTCTCTGATTTCTTATTTTCCCTCCATTCCACTATGATCCTCTGTTTTGCTTCATAATTTACACATATGAGTGAAATCATATGATAATTGTCTTTCTCTGATTGACTTCTTTTGCTTACATAATACCCTCCAATTCCATCCATGTCATTGCAAATGGTAAGATTTCATTTTTTTGATGGCTGAGTAATATTCCATTGTATATATATATATATATATCACATCTTCTTTATCCATTCCTCTGTCGGTGGATATCAGGGCTCTTTCCATATTTGGCTATTGTTTACATTGCTGCTATAAACATTGGGGTGCAAGTGCCCCTTCAGATCACTATGTTTGTGTCTTTTGGGTAAATACCTAGTAGTGCAATCTGGGTCATAGGATAGCTCTATTTTCAACTTTTTGAGGAATCTCCATACTATTTTCCAGAGTGGCTGTACTAGCTTGCATTCCCACCAACAGTGCAAGAGGGTAGCCCTTTCTCTGCATCCTCACCAACATTTATTGTTTCCTGACTTGTTAATTTTAGCCATTCTGATTGGTATGAGGGGGAATCTCATTGTGGTTTTGATCTGTATTCCCTAATGCCAAATGATGTGGAGCACTTTTTCATGTGTCTGCTGGCCATCTGTATGTCTTCTTTGGAGATGTGTCTGTTCATGTCTTCTGCCTGTTTCTTGAGAAGATTATTTGTTTTTTGAAAAACAAACAGGGCGCCTGGGTGGCTCAGTTGGTTAAGCAACTGCCTTCGGCTCAGGTCATGATCCTGGAGTCCCGGGATCGAGTCCCGCATCGGTCTCCCTGCTCGGCAGTGAGTCTGCTTCTCCCTCTGACCCTCCTCCCTCTCATGCTCTCTGTCTCTCATTCTCTCTCTCTCAAATAAATAAATAAAAACTTTAAAAAAAAAAAAAGAAAAGAAAAACAAACAAACAAGGGCACCTGGGTGGCTCAGTTGGTTAAGCGACTGCCTTCGGCTCAGGTCATGATCCTGGAGTCCCTGGATCGAGTCCCGCATCGGGCTCCCTGCTCAGCAGGGAGTCTGCTTCTCCCTCTGACCCTCCCCCCTCTCATGTGCTTGCTCTCTCTCATTCTCTCTCTCTCAAATAAATAAATAAATAATCTTTAAAAAAACAAACAAACAAACAAACAAAGTTAGAAAAACAGCAAAGGCAGCAATAATAATATCAACAAAACAACAATATCTTCCGGAAGTGATTCTGGAGTATGCTATGTACACTCTGCTATTGTGTTTTGGCTGCTCTTTCCCCCTGGTCCTTCCTCTACCAAGTTCCTCCTTGCTTGTAGTGGGGAATGTTTGTTCCTTTAAGTAGGTATGCTTTGATTTGTTTTTGAAGTTAAGCCATTAGGTGATGTTTTGGAGTTTTCTTTAATCAGTAGACTTGGTAGATATGGGGGTTTGTGTTGATCTTCTGAGGGAGAGGCCTGCCATGCTGGCTCACAATCTGATTTGCCCTCCTAAAGATGCCCTACCAGGTAATGGGGGTGGGGTTTAGTGTAAGGCACTGGAGCCTCCACTAGAGTGTCTGTGTTTCTTTCAGGAGTTTGACTGTGCTGGTCAGCAGGAGAGGGGAGGGGTGGGTGGTGGAGAAGGTAGAATATGTCATCACTGGGGCGCCTGGGTGGCTCAGTCGTTAAGCGTCTGCCTTCGGCTCAGGTCATGGTCCCAGGGTCCTGGGATCGAGCCCCGCATCGGGCTCCCTGCTCAGTGGGAAGCCTGCTTCTCCCTCTCCCACTCCCCCTGCTTGTGTTCCCTCTCTGGCTGTCTTTCTCTCTGTCAAATAAATAAAAATCTTTAAAAAAAAAAAAAAGAATATGTCATCACCTTGCCTTCTTGTCCCTGGGGAGCAAAACTCCAGCAGCTGCTCTTAGGAGGTCCTCTTAGAAAAGCAAGTCATCTCGGGGCGCCTGTCAAATAAATAAATAAAAATCTTAAAAAAAAAAAAAAAAGAAAAGAAAAGAAAAGCAAGTCATCTCATGTGACCCAGGCCCTTGTCAGCTCCCTGCCCTAACCTGTCTGTGTCCAGGTTGTCAGCACACCCAGACCCCCAGATTTCCTGTATTTTATCTCTGGCCAGTGGCTGGGATTCAAAACTCCAAGTTTTAAAGGGCCACATAATGTGAGCACCCACTCCTGTCCCCAGGCAGGGAGGCTTGGGGTGTGCCCAGCACCATCCCATTCCTGAAAATCTGTCACAGTGTTTGTGCAGAGGCTAGAGTTTATTGTAACACTGAGGGAAAAGCTGGAGCCAGGTTATCAGCCATCTGCATTTGACTCAGTCCCGTACTCCCCTTTGTCCCAGAAAAGCTATAGCAGAGGCTTGAATCTATTGTGGCAGACAGCAAAAAGCAGTAGTCAGGTTATCCATGATCTGCTCCAGTCTCTATGCTCTGCTCAGTCAGTCCCAGAAAAAACTAGATTATTTCTTTTTTTTTTAAAGATTTTATTTATTTATTTGACAGCGAGAGAGAGAGTACAAGCAGGGGGAGCATCAGGCAAAGGGAAAGGGAGAAGCAGGCTCCCTGCTGAGCAGGGAGCCCAATGTGGGGCTCCATCCCAGGACCCTGAGATCATGACCTGAGCTGAAGGTAGACGCTTAACCAACTGAACCACCCAGGTGCCCCAAATACTAGATTATTTCTGATAGAGATCTCCACCATATGCCTTATGCATTCTGTGCTGTAGCCACACCAAAACTGTAAGTACAGATAATCATGTAGGAATAAATTCATCATTATAGAGGCCCTATTTTTCTTATGCAAATGAATATATCCATTTGGTTTTTGAAATCAAGGATACATCTTCAGTCTTATTGAGAGATACTTTCTTGACTGTAATTTATTCATTTTTTTTTACAAAATGATTTCTCTCATATGTGGAATTTAAGGAACAAAACAGATGAACATAGGGGAAGGGGGAAAAAAGAGAGCAAGGCAAACCATAAGAGACTCAACTATAAAGAACAAACTGAGGGTTGATGGAGGGGAGGTGGGTGGGGGATGGGCTAAATGGGTGATGGGTATTAAGGAGGGCACTTGTTTTGGTGAGCCCTGGGTGTTATATGTAAGTAATGAATCACTACATTCTGCTCCTGAAACCAATACTACACCATATGTTAACTAGCTAGAATTTAAATACAAACTTGAAACAAACAAAAATCTTGTTTATAATTTAAGTTCTGTATCTCTGTAGAACAGCCTGAGTACGGCTGTCTGATTTTCATCTCACTCTTAGTGTTGTGCCTTACTCCTGATCACATGATAAGATATTAATCAATTTGGTGATACAACTCTTATTCTTGATATGACTTTTTTCAAACAGTGTTCTTTTTTCATTGAGTTTAAGAAGCTTGTATACCTTGAATGCCCAGATACTTCCAATTTGTTTTACAGCCAGATTGTTTATTAACTGTTTTAGTATATTCCGTTATTATCTTGAGTGTGAATGAGTTTAACAAATAGTGCAATTACATCATTTTTTTTGTTTCTGCAGGGTTTAAGCCTTTGTCACTAATTTATAATAATAGCACTATATTAGTAAATTATATAATACATGCTATTGAAGAACAGAGCCATTAAAAATTATAGTTACCACTTTCCTTCAATATTTGTTGACACTTGGCTTGGGATAGAAAATTTATATTTGTGTTTCTAGTATTTACTATAAAGCATAAATAAACACTATCAAGATCTCATGTCTTTTGTATTATGTGAACACCACTAAATGCTATCATGTTATCAAAAGCAACATAATGACTTCATGTATTTACAAGAATATGAGCTCCTTTTCATAGAAATAAATCTATGAGGGCTATACAGTAAAAAAGCTTCATTGTCATATATAGCATACCCTATTGAATACTTTTCAGAATGTATCTACATAAAGTTGTCTCTTTTATAAATGCCTAAAGATTATGAGTGTGCAATTAAAAATTTATCTTGAGGATTCTGTATGTCCTTAAAGGAAATTTTATGAAAAGACATATCTCCTTCTCTCTAAAAAGGCACTATCAATTTCTAAGGGGAAACTACCACCCAGCATTCTTTGACTCTTTCCCAAGTATGATTTTGTATGTGGTGCGAAAACATAAGAAAAAGGAGATGGTAGAAAGAGGTCTGCTGTTTTTAAAATTAAGTGATGTTGATTTTTATTTTATTTCTGCCTATTTACCTGACATATCAAGCCAAAGAAAAATTTTTTTTCTCTAAACAGAGAGATTGTATAAATTATAGGAATTATATTCCAGGAAATAATAAATTGCTAGTATTTCTAGAAGCAAAATGAAAAAAAAATATAGACCTGTGGTAGCCAAACTTTGTACAGCAAGTTTTATTTTGGCCACATTGTGCCAATGAATTCCTACTAAATGAGCTATCTCCTAAGGAATAAGCTCTCTGAATCTGGACAGTATAGAAATATAAGATAAATTATCACCTTTCATTTTCTATGTCTTAATGAGCACAAGAGGACAGAAGAAAATTTAGGATCATGGCCACCCTTTGTAATATCAAATAGCAATAATCTATTGAAAGAAATGGTGTTTTTTTCCTTTGCAGAGATGTGTGTTGTAATGTGAATGTCAAAGTAAAACTTTATTATTTTTTTGTTATTCTTGCTCGTGTTTTATTCTTCTCTTTCTAGCAGTTTCAAGAATTCAACTTGTAAGATATCTGAGTGGTGACAAGATTGTGAGATTTAAAGAGGTATCTCCAACGTTCAGTGACAATCAAAACTCACAGAAAAAGTTAAAGGAAAAGCACAGACACAGCCTCTCTCTAAAACCAAACCCAGTCATGGATAATAAACATCACAGAAATGCCAGGCACAAAACTTCTGTATGTAAAATTCGTTGCAAGGACTACAGATTCCCACAAAGTTTTCAGAGTTCCCAATCTCAAATGAATCCTATTCCTCCTCTAAATGTTGAGGATTATACCTCCGAAGACTTAGCACTTCTCTGCCATCCTATGTCCACGAGCCCTTGGCCTGATGTACACCCCAAGACTCACAGAAATAACACATATTCCTTGGACACTGGAGCTCCTATATGTTCCAAATGTTTCATGGAAATCAGTAATTCTTTCCATAAATGTCTTGTGAATTCTGATAATGATTCAGACCCTGACTCTACTTTACATCTCCAAATTCCCTTGGATTCTAAATATTCTCTGAGCCCCAAATCTATTAGACATCATAAGACTTCTCGGAATAGCCCTTTATCTCGATCCCTGGATCCTAAGCATCCTGTGGGCATCCACTGTCCTTTACACCGGGAGGATTCTAAATATTCCTTGGGCTCAACTTCTTATTTACACTGTGAAAGTTGCTCAGCTCTTCAAAATCTCATAGGCTCTACTGTAACCAGTACCTTTCCCATGAATCCTCAGAATACCATGGGCCACCATAGTACCCCTGACTCAGACAGTGCTATCTACACCAGCAATATTCCTGGCCTTGAAAATGAGGGCAAGTTTAACCTTACTGCTAAATTTGAAAATGAGGTCAATTCTGACAATGAAACTAAATTGGCCAGTGCTGGAAATCTCAAAGATAAGGCCAATGCCAAAGAGAAGCCTCTTCTCAAAGATGAGACAGACCATGAAGACGAGACAGAGTCTGAAGATGAAAAAGATCCTGAAGATGAAATAGATTCTGAGGATGACAACAACACGAAAGATAAGAAAGATCCCAAAGATAAGTCTGACTCTGATGACAGTGATTCCAAAGATAGCAATGCCGAAAAAGATGCAGACACAAACAATGGATCTGATCCCAGTGGTGATGCTGACCCTACAAGTGGAGCTGATTCCAGTAGTGATGGTGATTCTAACAATGGAACTGACTCCAACGGTGAACCTGACCCTAACATTGATAACGCCACTAACAATGATGCTAACTCCAAACATAGCACTGATTCTGATGGGGAAAAACACACCAATAATTCAGACAGTACCTCTGGCCTAGACAATGGTATTGATCAGGATTGTACTGCTAACTCCAACAAGGACACTAATATAAACTATAGCTCTGGGCTCCAAAATGGAACCGGCCTGGATTACACTTCTGGTTCCAATAATGGTGCTGGTCCCAACAATAGACCTGGCTCTAAAATCAATAGATCTGGCTTCCAAAACAATGCCTCTGACCCCCAAAATATCAGATCAAACCCCAACAGCTCTGAGTCTATTAAGAATGTCTCTGGCCCCAACAACAATGGTCCTGGCCCCAACAACAATGGTCCTGGCCACAATAACAATGGCCCTGGCCTTAAAATAGACCCTGACTCTAACTATAATGTCAGGCCTAGTAACGCTACAAGCCACAGTAGTGCTATTAGTTTTAACAAGTATGCTGATTCCAAGTATGATACAAAACCCACCATTGCTACTGGCCACAACTATGCAGCTGTCCCAAACTGTGACTCAGATCTTGACTGTGTCTCAGGATTTGCCCATGCAGTAGGTTCTGGCCTTCTACTCAACTCCAACTATATTGCCAGAAATAGTTACGCTGCCAAACCAAGCTCTACAGCTACCACTGTCAATGCCATTGACACTAGCAATACAACTAGTTGTAGTGATGCCATTAGCCCTAGTTATACTGCTGGCACCACCTTTGCCTCAGGCACTAACCATGACCCTAGATTAATTCATGTTTTTGGATCCAACCTTGTCACCAACCCCAATTATGATGCCACAAATACCCATAATGTTCATAATTCTACCAATACTAGCAATATTAATAATCTCCTTGAGCCTGAATTGGAAATCAGTCCCAATTCCTCCATTCTTAATATTTTTAATGGTAACTCCCCCACTTTTGCTGCTAACACAAACTATATTCCCACTCCTGGAAATTTGACCGCCTCTGAATTTTCTAATCCATCCAAGCTTGGTATAAATTACACAATTTTTGATAACCACAAATTTGGTGCCTGCCTCAAAGACTCTGCTGGCTCAATGGATTTTGTTAGCCTTAAGCATACAACTGAGTCCAAGGATGTCCTTGATGCCAAGGAATCTGGCTTTTTAAAAGATCTCTCCAGGGTCCAGAATCCCGTTGGTATCAAGGATCCTACCAATTTAAATTTTCACTCCAATTCAGATATTCCACTCCCTAGTTCTGACATTATAGTAGAAGCTGAACCACCAAATGTTGTGAAGTTTGCTGTATCATCAGGTGCTGTGAATCAATTTTTTAAGGTGAGTTTATATAAATGTAGGCTTTAAATTTCTTCTCCCTTTCTTATAATTCAGAGTGTTAGGTCACTGAGACAGGACCAAAAAAACTTCCTTTTTAAAATTTACTTGAATATGCAATCCATGGAAGAGAGGAGACAAGATGTCCAGTATTATTTATTTTTTGACCCTGGTAGCCAGCAACATGGTTTTCCATTTGAAAGATCCATCTGCTATACAGCTGGTAAATAGAAAAATGGCCTTGATTGCACTGTGGCTGGCTCATTCACTACCTCCATCAAAGGTACAATGGCCAAGTGTTGGTTTCTTCCCTCTATTTGCAGAGAAAGTAAAGTTAAATTAATTTTAAATACCATGAATCAAGACATTTGAAACTACCATCTCCCAAAATCCCATTTTTATAAGGAAGCTGGCAAAAGTAGCTATAGCTATTATATTCTAATTTTCCATTAAATAACTATAATTTTAATTAGTTTGGTGACATAATATTAAGGAGCAAAGAACCCTAATTTTTTTTTTTACTTTAGACTTAAAATTTGCTTTTTCTTATTTCTCCTGAAAATGAGTAAAATTATATCTTTAATAAGTCTTTATCAAATGTTTCTTCTAGCACTCTGAATTGCATGCACAAACTAGGATTTCTATATTTTGGAAGACTATTTTTGACAGCAGCAAGTAATACTCTTTTTGCTGAAACTTTACCACCATACTGTCATTGAGACATAATCAAGTTGGTACACATTCAATTTTATTTTAGTTATTCTTCATTAGACATGGTAAACAAATACATTTATTTGGATTATAGTGTCTGTGTGGATAAATGTGCAACTTGAAAAATTACTTTGTTTTCTACTAGAATGTGTAATTGAATATATACATATATATATTTTAAAATAAGGCATATAATCTTATAACCAAAATGAAAGTACAAAATTAGTATCTCTGTAATGCTTTTACTTTAATAGAGAACAATTTCATGATTTTCCCAAGAGAACCATCTCTCTGGAAATAGTTGTAAATACCAGTATAGTTTTATAGCTCTACCTTATGTAAATTTAAGGGTAATGTCCTGTTATAAGTAATAAAAATAATATTGCTAAAATACAAACCTTAACATTAGAAAAAAGAGATGTTTTCTCCAGTTGTTTCATACAAATGAACTTTTGCAGTAGTCTGAAAACTTTTAAAATGTTTATTTTATGGACTTTGTATTTTGGGATGAATGAAAATATGGTTATCATAAGTTTTAGCTTACTAGTTAAGGAACACTTTGCAGTTAGAATCCTAGTATATAAGAACTATGTTTCCTAAGTTTGGGTATGTAAAACATATCTTGTTGATTTTAGATGAAAACTACCTGCAAAGTAGGGCATTTCCCTCCCCCCCAAAAAACAACCAAATTTTTCAAATGGAGGGTACACAAACAAAGCATTCTTCTGAAAGAATGGATGATTGCCTTCCCTCAGAGCTTTGGTATTTCCATATTTTCCTGGTTTATTACATCCTTGTCCATATTTCCATCATAAACAACTACAATAGGGAAAACAAAGGTACTTGCCCCATTAAGACAATTTAAGAAGTGAGAGAAGCTCACTTTAAAAGGAATAAAACTTTTCTACTAACCACAAATGAACCAAACAACCAACTTAACATCAGAACATTTAGTCAAGTCATTTGTATCATCTTCATTCATTATTTCAATAGGCATTTAGTAATTAAACAGTGTAGAAGTCTCAAAAAATATACAAAGTGAAAAATATAGTGCCTTTTAAGGTGCTTTTAGCCTACTTAATATGAAAACAAGTGCCTATTTGAGGATAGAGGCTATGTGAAGACAAATAAAATGGCATCTCACTGAAATTCTAGAATGGTTAGAAAACATTTTGGTTGTTCAGATCACATATCACCAATGTATTAAAGTAGTTGGAAATATGTGTGTATTAATTATTATACGGTGTTGCACTTTTCAGAAATAACCAAACAAGATCATAACTCCTGAAATTATCTTCCTTTTTGTGAGGGTTAACATTGATTTCTATGGATAGTGGTTTTAGAACTATATTACTAAGAGCCTGATACCATTTAATAAGTTATCTAGAAGTTATTTACAATTCTGAAGAAACAATATGATAATATGATTCCATATAAAATAGATAAAAGTAATATCTTATCTTTCTTAAACTTTGAAAATAGTCTATTTATAAAAAGATTTACTCAAGGATTTAATTAGTTGAAGTACTTGACAGATTCCAATGTACTTAAGAAAAATTGCATTAGGGCCATTCAAAGAAGTGCTCATCTATGATTTATGGTAGATTAAAAAAAAAACAAAGATGATTCAGTAGTGATGCTAAAGGAAATTTTCATATAGTATAGTCTATTATAACCAGAGTTTTATAAATACAGAGTTATATAGGTCTTCTTAGCGACAGATGTCTGAACATACCAATCAAATGTGTTATGCTTTTTGCACCAAAGTTTTCTTACATTAGTATCTCTAGAAATTGCTCCAAAATTAACCAACAAAAATGTTTTTGTTTATAAGTATCTTGTATGTTTGAGGAAGCCTACAGATAAGTCTTGGTTCAGAAGAGACTAAATTTGTAGTATAATATCATCAAAATGGATTAAGTGAAGTGGCCAGAAGTTTTCATATTTTCATTTCGAAATGGTCCACCCAATGTATCATTTCCTTTCTGATCATAGAGCCATTAAAATACATGAATAGGTTTAACTCTTCTGCCTAATATTCATTGAAATAAATCTTAGTTAAACCCAACCTTTAGGCATATTTAGGTATAGAGTACCCACATACTCCAGGTAATCAAAGCAATGTCCTGCCTTGTAGTTTCTTAATTAAATATGTTTACATAGAGATAAACAGTTTTTCTCTTTCTAGCTTTTTAGGGATATGCTGTGTTTTGTCAGTGGGAGACATGTTTTCTGGGGATTTTCAATCTAAGATACAGTAAACCATCTCCTATCAACTTGCTCAAGGTCTGTTAATTATTAAACTGCTTTACTGAGGTCATCTGTGCACCAAACCTTTCCATAAAGTCACTCCTTTATATATCAGTTTGATCATATTTCTTTATAATACTGAAGTGCTTCCATGGCATCCTATTGCTGGATTTGTTGTTAGATAGGATAGGGTCCTGAAAGTGTTTAATTGAAATACAGTGAACTGAGTTGGAACCTACTTTGGAATTAATTAGTAAAAGATCTCAAGTTGAATGTAACTAAATAAATAATATTGAGTAAATAAAAAAGTTCCTCCTGCTAACCATGTGAACTGCCCATTGTTCTCTGAATAGTTTTGGGAAAAAAAAAAAACAATTGTTGGTTTGTTAAAAGATCAAAGTCTCAGACTGAATTCAGCCTTCTCTCTTTATCTACACCATGTATAGTTTTCTTTTTCCTTTTTTTAAATTTTATTTTATTTTATTATGTTATGTTAGTCACCATACAGTACATCATTAGTTTTTTTTTTTTTTTTTACACTTCAATTATGGCTATATTTATTTTTGTTTGTTGTTTTTTTTTTTGTTTTTATTATGTTATGTTAATCACCATACATTACATCATTAGTTTTTGATGTAGTGTTCCATGATTCATTGTTTTTGTATAACACCCAGTGGTCCATGCAATACTTGCCCTCCTTTAATACCCATTACTGGGCTAACCCATCCCCTCATCCCCCTCCCCTCTAAAACCCTCAGTTTGTTTCTCAGAGTCCATAGTCTCTCACGGTTCATCTCCCCCTCTGATTTCCCCCCCTTCATTATAGTTTTCTAAGCCAACCACAAACTTGAAATGACCCAGGTGAGCAATCCAAAGGAAAGCCAGTTACCCCAAGCTCAAAGTAAAGTACACTTTATTACTGCCCCTATTGCAGAAAATCTGTGCAAATGACCTTTCTGAAGGAATTTCAAAATTATGTATTTTCCCTCATGCCTCAAGGGCCTTTGGCCCAGCCTCCCTAAATGTAACCACAGAATCAATGATGCATCTTATCTGAGCAGATAAAGAAAAAACAGACCAAATCAACTTGAGTCCAAAAATTGGTAGAGACTAACTTAGGAGAACTTTAATACTATCACTCAACATCATAAATCTTAAATAATTGGCTAAAGAGACATTTTATTCTCAAAAAGAAGATTTCACTAGATTTTCAAACCTCAGAAATGTTTGTTACAATGACACCAGGGTATATGTGGTGCATTCAACAGCTATAGGATCTATGTGGTCTGCCATGTTCCAGGCTTGAAAAAAACTGAGGCAGGTGTGTCTGAATTTATTTCGTCTTCTACTTGAGGGACAATTAGTAAACTATATTTTCCAAAATTTTTAAGTCTGAGTTAGGAAGTATTGAGTATCAAAGACAATAAATGTGAAATGATTAAATAAGCAAGGTATGAAATTTCAGGTTTTGTCTCTCATGAGTTATGTCAACCAATCCACTTCTAAAGATACCTGAATTCATTAAGTGGAATATTTATGGGATGGAAACTATTGACCCAGTGTAATAGAGTCCCTCATTAAAATGAAGAATGTAGATAAGAAGGTAGCAGCAAGAGAGGATTATATTGGAGGTGAAGACAAAGGGAATAATGTTATATGGAGAAGGAGGGATATTGTGGAATAATAAAAATGATTGCAGTAATCTTTACTTTTTTTATCATATCATTGAATCCCAATATGCTCTGGCTGGTCCAAGTCCATTTGTAAAAGAAAAATATTTCCTTTATGCCATCCCTTGTACTTCCTTACCTACTCTTATCTCATCACACACATGCACACGCACGCACACACACACATAGACTTACACACACACACACACATACACAATTGCACTTTTCAAAGTTTCAAATACCAAGAATATAAGCACCCTATATTAACAAATGCTCACTTATTCACCACCAGCTTCTGTTTTTCCCATTCTGAGGTCATTCTAACACCCTAGTATACTAGCCCCATTTAGAAAGTAACCAAGCTGTTAAGCTGTCAAGCTAAGTGTACTTCCTGATTGCTGACTTTTGAAAGTTTATCTCCTAATATATCTGCTACCACCTCATTTTTACTCTTTCACATAGAACCTATACAAATGCACACACACACACACACACACATGCACATACACCATTGATAACTTTTGCTGCTTTGGGGTTACTTTGAGGACCATAGCCATCTGAGTTTTCACAGAGATTTTAATAAAAAGATCATTTTTATTACAAATAACTGATTTTTTGTTTTTTTTTTAAATAACTGGGTTTTTTTATAAGAAGTTAGGAACAATCTGTTTGTTCATACTTACTATCTTGGTACTTCCTGAATAAAAAGATGACCAATCAAGTAGTAAATGCAGTAGAAATAAAAGAAAAAACAAGCACCAGCACTGCCTTATTTCACCACATAAATATTATACCACAAATGGACATTGACCACAACCAAGCAGCATAGTTCATCCTACCTGACTACATAGTGATAGGTAATGAGGCAAACAAAATTTTATTTTAGGCCCTGAAAAGACCATTTCTAGACAGTTGCAAAAGGCTCTGAATCAGAATAAGATTGCTAATTGTGAGAGTTTTAAGCAAAAGGTTCAGAAAATTCAATTCTCAGTATGATTATTTTCATGGCTTTATACTACTCTTGAATATACTTTACAAATGGAATATGATATGACATAACAAAAGATTAGTAAGACATCAATGTTGAAATTAGAAAACAAATAAAAATAAACTTCAATGTAAATCTTATGCCATTTCATAACCAAGATTTAGTAGCACTTACTATTTGACATGCATTCTTGAGTTTGATGTGTAGTAGTTCATTTAACCCTCTCAACAACTCTATGAAGTTACATAATTTTCCCTATTATCCCTATTTTATAGGTGAGGACTATGTCATATAGTCAAGTAACCTTTTTGTGATCACACAACTACCAAGTGAAAAAGAATCAGAGCCTATAATGAAAAATTTAAAGTTAATTTTATATATTGAAAATAACATAATTAAAGGTGTCAGGTGTAGTAAATATTGTGTTAACCTAATGTTAGCAGATGCCTAGGTTACAACATGAACACTACTATAGTTCCATCTTAGTACTTTAAGAGACAGTATTATACTTGTGATTATAAGGTGGTCATAGTTTTTGGGGCATGGGTTTGAAGTTTTCAAGGATCATGATATCTAATATTTTATATTAAATAATCTATTTAAAGTAGTCTAAGGATAAAAATATTTTTTTCTTTCATTACAACTTTTAACTCCCAAGTTTCTTTTTATCCTGTTGCAGCTCAACCTCCAGACAGGTAGCAGACAAAACCTTGACCCTTGATTAGTGAAAAGAATACCTTGAGATGGAAAAGACAAAGGCACACAAGAAGGTTTTGAGGATGTGAGCAAATAACTTCAAAACTTGCAGAGATCCCTGAGCAATGTTTATTATATGTTTGTTTTCTTATCCCCTCCCCATTACATGACCTCGCCTTTATTGTCCATGGGACCAACAATGTTGCTTCAAATTACCATGTGACAATTGCCCCATTCATCTTATTTGCTTTTGGCAGACTCTGAAGTTAGAAAAAGAACACATTGTGGTCCTTTCTAACCATCATATAAAAATTATTTTGTATTGTTAATGACTAAAAAGTGCAGTCAGATTTTTCAGCCAGAAATTCTCTCCATCTTTTGTGTAAGTCTCTGTCTCCAGAAGAAGATTGTCTTAATTTTTAAGAAATTTCATGACAAATGCTTTTAATATTGTGATAGCCACTTAAGAAATCTTATGACAGATGCTTTTAAAATTGTGATAGCCACTCCAGGTTTAATATCACTCATAATACATTGTTATTTTATTGTTAATGTTGCTTATTATTGTTATTGTTTTATGAATATGGTACACATAATTAAAACAGTTGAGACTCATCAGTACTGTGCAGTGTTTGCTTGATATTTATCCCATTCAACCTTGCTAACCTAGAAAAATTGATAACACATGTCATTTACCAAGAAGTTTTAGAAATGAATGAATTGGATGCAATAAAGCTATTTCTGGAGCTGCCATAAAGCAACTCAAAAACTGGTATAGAGTTTTTATAGCTTGTGGTAAAAGAGCTGAAATATAGAGTGAAATAATTAAAAGAACAATATATTTCTTTCCTTTGCAGTTAGAAACAGGGGCTGGGTTGCCAGGTGTACTTAAAAAAAAAATACCTTTTTGTGACTAATAATTACCAGATACACTTTGAGGACTATGGGACACATAGGCAATCAAGCCACAGTGACCTACCAGACCTTTTTATAAGATCTCCACTATTTGTCACCACTCTCTCTGTATGCTTATTTTTATTGCTTAAATCTAGCCCTCTGCTCCACCTAGGTGAGTCTCCCTACTATTCTCTACATTGTCTTGCTTGTATATATAGGCACCATATTCTTTTTGGTATCTTCCCTTAACCAAGACCTTTCTCATTCAAGAATCTCAGACTTCAATGAACAATATTGCTCCTCCATTTTTCAAGTTTCTATTCTTAAAGTCAGCTGAGAAAGATCATGGCACATTTGGGGAACTACCCATATTTTGGCATGCATATATTACATGGTTTTACTGGGGCTGATGAGAAGTGAGATTGGAAAAGTAAGCAAGGACCTTGTTTGCCTTTAGAAAGTTTATATCTCATCCCAGAGGTAATAGGTAACCTTTAAAAGATTTTAAGCATGGTAGCAATGTGATTGATTGCACTTTAGAGAAATAACTCTGGTGGAGGTGTGGAGGATGGACTTAAGAAGAAGGCATAGAGGAAAAGAGGACAGAAGGACACCTGTTAAGACACAGTTGTGGTAGTCCAGATTCTAATTCAAAAGAGCTTGAAATAAAGCAGTAAGAAGTAAGAATGGAGAAGCGAGGACACATTTGAAAGCTATTAAGACAGAAATGGCTGTAATTACTGGATTATTTGATGTAGTAGGAAAGAAAGTGGGAAAAGTTCAGTTTAACTCCAAGCTTTCTGATATGGGGAGATGGTGGTGCCATTAACCAAGTTGAAATATAGAGGAGAATGGAGGAGAGGTGGTGGTAATGATACCAGTTTGTGACAAATGAAGATGGAGATTCTTGAGTAACATTTAGGTGCTGATGTCCAAAATTCATCTAAGATAAGCCCTGACATTTAATATAACCCAGATGTAGAAGAAAAAGAACATAATATTTATTGACATTGTATTTACATGTAGGGTTAGCAATTGTATATGAAACATTATCAGAATATTTGATCTTATCAATTACCCTTTAGAGTCATCATCACATGTAATAGTAGCTTCATTGTACATAAAAATAAGGAAACAAAGGTTCAAAAAAGACAAAATATGTTGTTCAAAGCTACAGATACAATTAAAAGAACTTGGAACTGGAACAGTTGTATAGCAGTGATGGGTTGCAGAAAGTAACCCGTGGCTCAGGAAAAAAATGCTTGTAACAAATCTTCTGATTTCCAGAATCAACATTGTGTTCCTTTATGTTAAGTTAAAGATGAAACACCTCAAGAAGAAAATAACAAATTACATGTTTACATAAAACAACTACTATAAATATAATTAATTTTTGTAGATTTCTGTGCTTTGCATAGTTATAAATTACCTAAAAAATAAATTTCCATTTTTCCCCTATTTTTTTTTTGTTTTGGTAAAATGCACTTAACATAAAATTTACCATCTTAACCAATTTTAAGTGTACAGTTTAGTGCTATTAAACATATTCATGGGACACCTGGATGACTTAGTTAAGTGTCTGACTCTTGATTTCAGTTCAGGTCATGATCTCAAGGTCTTGGGATTGAGCCCTGTGTTGGGATCCACACTGAGAGCAGAGTCTGCTTGTCCCTCCCCCTCTCCCCACTTGTGTGCACTCTCTTTCACTCTAAAAAAAATAAAATATTTAAAAAATAAATATATTCATAATGTTGTCCAAACATCACCACCATCCACCCCCATAACTCTTTTTACTTGTAAAATTGAAACTCTATATCCATTAAATAAGAACTCGCAATCCAATCCCCAGCCCATGGAAACCACCATTCTACTTTCTGTATCTGTGATTTTGACTAGTCTAAGTACGTCATATAGTAGAATGATACAGTATTTGTCTTTTTGTGACTGGCTCTTTCACTTAGCATAATGTCCTCAAGGTTCATCCATGTTGAACCATATGTCAGAATTTTCTTCCTTTCTAAGGGTAAAAAATGTTCCATTGTATATTTAAACCATATTTGGCTTATCCATTTATCCAACAATGGACACTTGTGTTGCTTCCATGTTTTAGCTTTAATGAAATAATGCTGTTTATGAACATGGGTGTACTAATGTCTCTTCAATACTCTGCTTTCAGTTCTTTTGAGCATACACAGAAGTGTAATTGCTTCATCATATGGTAGTTCCTTTGTGTGTGGGGGTGTGGAACTGTTATATTGCTTTCCACAGCAGCTGTACCATTTTATATTCCCACCAATACTGCATAAGAGTTTCAATTTCCGCAAATCCTGGGCAATATTTGTTATCTTCCATTTTGTTATTCTGTGGGGTTTGTTTTGTTTTGTTTTTATATAGGTCCCATCCTAATAAGTATGAGATGATATCTCAATGAAGTTTTGATTTGCATTCTCTTAATGATTAGTGATGTTGAGCATCTTTTCATGAACTTATTGGCCATTTTTACATATTCCTTGAAGAAATGTCTATTTAAATCTTTTGCCCATTTTTGAGTCATTATTTAATTTTTGTTGTTGTTGAATGTTAGGAGATCTCTATATATTCTGAATATTAACCCCTTATCAGATATATGATTTGCAAATATTTTCTCCCATTCTGTTGGTTGTCTTTTTACTCTATTGACATTGTCTTTTGATGCACATTTTTAAATATTTCATGAAATCTAATTTGTCTGATTTTTCTTTTGTTGCCTATGCTTTTGGTGTTATACTCAAGAAATCACTGCCAAATCCAATGTCGTGAAGATTTCACCTTGTTGTCTTCTAAGAATTTTATAGTTTTAGGTCATATATTTAGGTGTTTGATCCATTTTGAATTAATTATTGTATATGGTGTTAGGTAAAGGTACAACTTCATTCTTTTGCATGTGGATATCCAGTTTTCCCAACACCATTTCTTGAAAAGACATCATCAATGAATGGAATTGGCAGCCTTATCAAAAATCATTTAACCATGCATGTAAGAATTTATTTCTGGGCTCTCTATTTTTTTCATTGGTCTACACGTCTATCTTTTTTTTTTTTTTTTTAAAGATTTTATTTATTTATTTGAGAGAGAGAGAATGAGAGAGAGCACATGCGAGGGGGGAGGGTCAGAGGGAGAAGCAGACTCCCTGCCGAGCAGGGAGCCCGATGCGGGACTCGATCCAGGGACTCCAGGATCATGACCTGAGCTGAAGGCAGTGGCTTAACCAACTGAGCCACCCAGGCGCCCCTACACGTCTATCTTTATGCCAGTACAGCACAGTTTTGATTCCTGTATCTTTTCAATAAGTTTTAAAATCAGGAATCGTGAGTCCTCCAGCTTTGTCCTTTTTCAAGACCATTTTAGCTATTTTGGGTCCCTTGATATTCCAAATAAATTTTAGAATGGGTTTTCTATTTCAGCAAATAACATCATTGGGATTTTGATAAAGATTTCATTGAATCTATGTATCACTCTGGGTAGTGTTGACATCTTAAAAGTATTAAGTCTTCCAATCTACGAACATGAGATGCATTTCCATTTATTTATGTCTCCTTTCATTTTTTTCAGTAATGTTTTGTAGTTTTCACTGTACAAGTCTTAACTTCCTTGGTCAAGTTAATTCCTTTTTTCATGGTATTGTAAATGGAACTTCTTAAGTTCCTTTTTAAATTGTTCATTCTTAATGCCTAGAAATGCAACTGATTTTTGTGTGTTGACTTTGTATCCTGCTACATTGTTGAATGCATTTATTATCTCCAGCAGCTGTGTGTGTGTGTTTAATCATTAGAGTTTTCTATATGTAAGATCATATCATCTGCAAACAGAGGTAATTTTAGCTCTTTTTTTTTTTTTCAATTTGGATGCATTTTATTTCTTTTTCTTGCTTAATTGTTCTGGCTACAACTTCCACCACTGTGCTGAATAGAAATGATGAATGAGGGCATCCTTTCTTTATCTCTGATCTTAAAAGAAGTCTTTCACTACTGAGTATGATATTCACTGTGGGGTTTTCATATATGACTTCTATTATATTAAGGTAGTTTCCTGCTATCCCTAGTGTATTATGTATTTTTATCATAAAAGGATGTTGAATTTTGTCATTTTTTTCTACATTAAATGAGATGATCATGTGATTTTTCTCATCATTCTGTTAATGTGTTATAATTTATTGATCGATTTTCATATGTTGTGATATCCTTGAATTCCATGAATAAATCTTACTTGGTCATGATGTATAATCCTCTTAATATGTTGCTGAATTCTGTTTCCTAGTATTTTGTTGAGGATTTTTGAATTACTGTTCATAAGGTATCTTGATCTATGTTTTTCTTTTCTTGTGATTTTTTTTCCGGCTTTGGCATCAGGATAATGCTAGATTTATAGAATGAGTGAGGCAGTGTCCCATCATTTTAAATTTTTTAGAAACATTTGAGAAGGATTGACATTAGTTCTAGTTTAAATGTTTGGTAGAATTCACAAGTGAAGCCATCAGGTCCATGGCTTTAATTTGTCAGAAGAGTTTTGGTTATTGATTCAATCTCCTTATTAGTTATAGGTTTATTTCGATTTTCAGTCTTCATGATTTATTCTTGGTAGATATTATGTTTCTAAGAATTTGTTCTTTTCATTTAGGTTATCCAATTCGAGTACAATTGTTCATAGTACTCTCTTATAATCTTTGTTTCTGTAGAATTCATAGGAACGTCCCCAATTTCATTTTTATTTTAGAAATTTGACTCTTCTTTTTTCTTAGTCCATCTAGCTAATGATCTCTCAATTTTGTCAATGTTTTAAAAGAACTAACATTAGTTTTATTGATTTTTTCTATTTTTTTCTCTTCTCTTTATTTGACCTCTGCTATAGTCTTTATCATTTCCTTCCTTCTGCAAGCTTTTAGTTTAGTTTGTTCTTCTTTCTCTAGTTCCTTAAATTATACATTTAGGTTGTTGATTTGAGTTCCTTGACTGATTTTTTAAAGAAATATTCATTTTTACTGCTTTTATGATTTCTATCTTCATACTTTCATTTTTGGTCTTTCCTTTTTACTCAAAGAGCCCCCTTTAATATTTCTTGCAGTGCTGGTTTAGTGGTCATGAACTCCTTTAGTTTTTGTTTGTCTGGGAAACTCTTTATCTTTCTTTCTATTCTGAGTGATAGTCTTGCTGGATAGAGTATTACTGGCTGCAGTGTTTTTTCATTCAGCACTTTGAATATATCATGCCACTTCTTTCTGGCTTGGAGATTTTCTGCTGAAAAATCCACTGATAGCTTTATGGGGTGTCTTTTGTATGTAGCTGTCATCTTTTGTCTTGGTGCTTTTGAGACTTTTTTCATTATCATTATATCTTGACATTTTAATTACAGTATGTCTTGGTGTGGATCTGCTTTTATTGATTTTGCCGGAGGTTCTCTGTGCCTCCTAGATCTTGATGTCTGTTTCCTTCCCCCAGATTAGGGAAGTTTTCAGCTCTTATTCAAATAAAATTTCTGTCCCCTTTTCTCTTTCTTCTTCTTTGACTCCTATAATATGAATGATTTTACATTTGTTGGAGTCACTGAGTTCCCTAAGTATATTCTTGTTTTGCATAATTCCTTTTTCTCTCTTTTGTTCAACTTGACTGCTTTCCATTACTCTGTTTTGTAGGTCATCAATTTGTTCCTCTGTTTCTTCCATCCTGCTATTCATCCTATCAATTATGTGTCTCATTTCATTTATTGAGCCTTTTATATCTGCTATGTTATTCTTTATCTCGTTGTTAACGGTCTCACTGATGTGATCCACTCTTCTCAATTCCAGTGAGTATACTTATCATTGCTTTAAATTCACTATCAGGCATATTACTTATATCTGTTTTACTTAGATCTCTGGCCATGGCCTTGTCCTTTTCTTTCATTTGGGACAAATTTCTCTGCCTTCTCATTTTGTCTAAGCCTCTGTGCATGTTTCTCTGTGTTAGGAAAATCAGCTACATCTTCTATTCTTGAGGGTAATGGCTTTATGAAGAAGAGATCCTGTAGTGCCCTGCAATGTAGTTTCCCTTGGTCCCAAGGGCCTGGCACTTCCAGGATTGTCTCCAATATGTACTGCATATGCTTTGCTGTTCTGCCCTGGCCACCTTATTTTTCAGAGCAGTCATCTGCAGAGGTTCTCTTTGCCTATTGTGGGCAGTGTTTGGTCCTGTGTCTGAATGTGGTGAATTTTAACTACGTGTGCTCTTGTGAAATAAGATATGGCACCACTGCCACTGGCACAGAGGCTTTGCAAATCTCCCAGGTAGGGAGATGCGGTATTGGCATGGATTTGGGCCAGACTTATGGGGGAGGAGGTCATCTGTGCTGGGACTGAGGCAAGTGTGACTAGGAGGGGCACTTCCACCAGAGCATGTGGAGACATGGCTTAGTGTAAGCAAGTTAGGTACCCAGTATTGCTGCTGTGCAGGTTCCAGCAGGTGGCTCTGTATTTATGCTGAGGGGAAGGGGAGGGAAATGGTGCCTTTCAGTTTCTTTGTTCTCAGAGAGGTCTTTCTGTGAACATTGCCTCACTGGGACAATTTTTATTTAAATTCAATTAGCCAACATATAGTACATCATACGTTTCAATGTAGTGTTCAATAATTCATCAGTTGCATATAACACCCAGGGCTCAACACATGCCCTCATTAATGCCCATCACCCAGTTACCCCATCCCCCCACCAACCTCCCCTCCAGCAACCCCCAGTCTGTGTCCTACAGTTAAGAGTCTCTCATGGTTTTTCCCACTCTCTGATGACTTCCAATTCAGTTTTGCCTCCCTTCACCTATGATCTACTGTGCTGTTTCTTATATTCCACATATAAGTGAAAACTTATAATTGTCTTTCTCAGAATTATTGTGCTCAGCATAATACCCTCCAGTTCCATCCACATCAATGTAAAAGGTAAGTATTCATCCTTTATGATGGCTAAGTAATATACCATTGTATATATATATACCACATCTTCATTATCCATTCATCTGTCAGCGGACATCTTGACTTTTTCCACAGTTTGGCTATTGCGGACATTGCTGCGATGAACACTGGGGGGGGCAGGTGCCTCTTTGGATCCCTACATTTGTATCTTTGAGGTAAAAACCTAGTAGTGCAATTGCTGGATCATAAGGTAGCTCTATTTTTAACTTCTTGAGGAACCTCCATACTGTTTTCCACAGTGGCTGTACCAGCTTACATTCCCACCAACAGTGTAAGAGAGTTCCCCATTCTCTGCATCCTTACCAACAATTGTTTCCTGTCTTAATTTTAGCCATCCTGACTGGTGTGAGGTGGTATCTCATTGTGGTCTTGATTTGCATTTCCCGGATGGCAAGTGACGTGGAGCATTTTTTATGTGTCTGCTGGCCATTTGTATGTCTTATTTGGAGAAATGTCTATTCGTGTCTTCTGCCCATTTCTTGACTGGTTTATTTGTTATTTGGGTGTTGAGTTTGATAAGTTCTTTATAGATTTTGGATACTAGCCCTTTATCTGATACGTCATTTGCAAATATCTGCTCTCATTCCATAGTTTGCCTTTTAGTTTTGTTGACTGTTTCCTTTGCTGTGTAGAAGCTTTTTATCTTGATGAAGTCCCAATAGTTCATTTGTGCTTTTGTTTCCCTTGCCTTTGGAGACATGTCTAGCAAGAATTTGCTGTGGCTGAGGTCTAAGAGGTTACTGCCTGTCTTATCTTCTAGGATTTTGATGGAGTCCTATCTCACATTTAGGTCTTTCATCCATTTTGAGTTGATCTTTGTGTATGGTGTAAGAAAAAGGTCTAGATTCATTCTTCTACATGTGGCTGTCCAATTTTCCTAGCACCATTTATTGAAGAGACTGTCCTTTTTCCATTGGATATTCCTTCCTGCTTTGATGTAGATTAGTTGGCCATACAGTTGAGGGTCCATTTCTGGTTTCTCTATTCTGCTCCATTGATCTATGTGCCTGTTTTTGTGCCAACACCATACTATTTTGATGATTACTGCTTTCTAATATAGCTTGAAGTGTGGCATTGTGATGCCACCAGCTTTGGTTTTCTTTTTCAACATTCCTCTGGCTATCTGGGGACTTTTCTGGTTCCATACAAATTTTAGGATTATTTTCTTCCAGCTCTGTGAAAAATGTCAATGGTATTTTGATAGGGATTGCATTGAATCTGTAGATTGCTCTGGGTAGCATAGACATTTTAACAATATTTATTCCTCCAATCCATGAGCATGGAATGTTTGTCCATTTCTTTGTGTCTTCCTCAATTTCTTTCATAAGTGTTCTATAGTTTTTAGAGTACAGATCTTTTACCTCTTTGGTTAGGTTTGTTCCTAAGTATCTTATGGGTTTTGATGCAATTGCAAAAGGAATTGATTCCTTGATTTCTCTTTTGTCTGTCTCATTGTTAGTGTATAGAAATGCAACTGATTTCTCTGCATTGATTTTATAGCCTGCCACATTGCTGAATTGCTATATGAGTTCCAGCAATTTTGGGGTGGAGTCTTTTGGGTTTTCCCCATAAAGTACCATGTCATCTCTGAAGAGTGAGAGTTTGACTTCTTTGCCAATTTAAATGCCTTTTATTTCATTCTGTTGTTTGATTGCTGAATCTAGGACTTCTAGTACTATGTTGAACAACATTGATGAACGTGGACATCCCTGTCATGTTCCTGACCTCAGCAGAAAAGCTCTCAGGTTTTTCCCATTGAGAATGATTATTTGCTATGGGCTTTTCATAGATGTCTTTCATGATATTGAGGTAGGTTCCCTCTATCCCTACACTGTGGAAAATTTTAATCAAGAAAGGATCCTATATTTTGTTAAATTCATTTTCTGTCTCCATTGAGGTGATCATATGGTTCTTGTCCTTTTGTTTACTGTGATGTATCATGTTGATTGATTTGTGAATGTTGAACCACCCTTGCAGCCCAGGATTAAATCCCACTTGGTCATAGTGAACAATCATTTTTATGTACTGTTGGATCCTATTGGCTACTATCTTGGTGAGTATTTTGGCATCCATGTTCACTGGAGATATTGATCTATAATTCTCCTTTTTGGTGGGGTCTTTGGTTTTGGGATCAAGGTAATGCTGGCCTCATAGAACAAGTTTGGAAGTTTTCCTTCCATTTCTATCTTTTGAAACATCTTCAGAAGAGTAGGCTTTAATTCTTTAAATGTTTGGTAGAACTCCCCTGGAAAGCCATCTAGCCCTGGATTCTTGTTTGTTGGGAGATTTTTAATTACTGCTTCAATTTCCTTGCTGGTTTTGGGTCTGTTCAGGTTTTATATTTCTTCCTCTTTCAATTGTGGTAGTTTATATATTTTCAGGAATGCATCCATTTCTTCCAGATTTCCTAATTTGTTGGCATATAGTTGCTCATAATGTGTTTTCAAAATTGTATTTTCTTGGTGTTGGTCATGATCTCTCCTCTTTCATTCATGATTTTATTAATTTGGGTCCTTTCTCTATTCTTTTTGATGAGTCCAGCTAGGGGTTTATTGATCTTATTGATTCTTTCAAAGAACCAGCTTCTAGTTTAATTGATCTGTTCTACTGTTCTTTTGTTTGTTTGTTTTTTTCATTAATTTCTGCTCTAATATTTATGATTTCTCTTCTCCTGTTTGGTTTACCCTTTATTTGCTATTCTTTCTCCACTTCTTTAGGTGTAAACCCATTTACATTCAGAGAAATATTGACAGATATGAATTTAGTGCCATTGTATTACCTGTAAAGTCCCTGTTTCTGTAGATTGTCTCTGTTTCTTTCTGGTCTATGTTACTTTTGGGCTCTCTCTTCACTTATAGGATCCCCTTTAATATTTCCTGGAGGGCTGGTTTAGTCATCACAAAATCTTTTAGTTTCTCATTGTCTTGGAAGCTATTTGTCTCTCCTTCCATTCTGAATGACAGCCTTGCTGGATAAAATATTCTTGGCTGCATGCTTTAGTATGCATGATATATTCATTTACTACCCTGAATATATCATACCAGTCCTTTCTGGACTGCCAGCTCTCTGTGGATAAGTCTGCTGCCAGTCAAATGTTTCTATCATTGTAGGTTAAGGAACTCGTTCCTCGAGATTCTTTCAGGATTTTATTTATCTCTGAAATTTGCAAGCTTCACTATTCTATATCAGGTTTTTGATCTATTTTTATTGATTTTGTGGGCATTCTCTCTACCTCTTGGACTTGAATGCCTGTTTCCTTCCCCAGATTAGGGAATTTCTCAGCTATGATTCGCTCAAATATACCTACTGTCTCCTAATCTCTCTCTTTCTTCTTCCTCTGGGACCCCAATAATTCTAATATTTTTTCACTTTAGGGTATCACTGATTTCTCAAAGCCTCTCCTCATGGTCCATTTGTTGTTTTTCTCTCTTTTCCTCAGCTTCCTTCCTCTCCATCATCTTGTCTTCTATGTCACTGACTCTCTCTTCTGCCTCATTTGCCCTAGCTGTTAGAGCATCCAATTTAGACTGCATCTCAGTTAAAGCATTTTTAACTTTGGCCCCATCAGATTTTATTTCTGCACTAAGAGATTCTCCAGTGTCTTTTTTTAAATTTAAATTCAATTAGCCAACATATTGTATATCATTGGTTTCAGATGTAGTGTTCAACAATTCATCAGGTGTGTATAACACCCAGTGCTTATCCCGTCATGTGCCCTCCTTAATGCCCATCACTCAGTTACCCAATCCCCCCACCCACCTCCCCTTAGTAACCCTCAGTTTGTTTCCCATAATTAAGAGTCTCTCACTCTAGTGTCTTTTATGCTTTTTTCAAGCCCAGCTAGTAACTTTATACTCATTATCCTGAATTCCAGCCCTGACATTTTACTTATATCCATATGGATTAGATCTGTGGCAGAGAGTATTACCACTGGGTCTTTCCTTTTTTTGTGAATTCCTCTTTCCAGTCATTTGTCTCGGAGAAGAATGGATGAATGAGAGAGCAAAATCAAAAATATCAACCATGACCCAAGCGAAATACACACTTAGACAAATCCAAAGAGGTCAGAAACCAAAAAAGAAAAAAAGAAAAAAAAGGGGCAGGTAAAGAGAAAATCTAACCTCCCAGGTGTTCAAAACAGGGTTATCCACTTGTTCCTGCATGTATTTTGGACTGTTTGTTAGAAGACACTAAATCCCAAAATTGTAAAGAAAGCAAAACTTATACATATACAAAAATAAAATTGAATACAGTGAAAGGAAGCCAAAAATGAAGAATATATCTATAAAATTTAAGTGTAAAAATGAAAGTTAAATGAAGACTTAAAAACAGAGAGTTGATAAAATAAGAAACTAGTTGAATAGGAAAAGAAGAACAAAAAGAAAAGGAAAAGTTTAAACTGAAGGATAAAAGAATCATGAGAAAAAAACTCAATTTCTATATACCAGCACTGGAATTTTGCAGTTCTGGTATTCCCCTGATGTTACAGCTGGTCTTCTGGTGTAGGGGCCTGCTGTGCTTATAATCAGATGTGTTTGTCTACACGGAGTTGCACTGCTTCTTGCCAGGGGGCTGGTCTCAGTTTAAGCTGCTTCAGGTTCTTTGATGTGGCTTTTTTTCCCCTGAAGGCTCTCTGTGCTGCTTCAGAGGTTGAAAATAAAAATGGTTGTGCCCTGATCTCCAGCCCTGGAGCTGAGAGATCATGCTGCCCTCTTTCTTCAGTACACCCTCAGGGAAAAGCAATCTTCACCTTTGTGTGTGCCAAACTTTGCAGACTCATGTGTTGTGCACCTGTGCCTCCCCTCCTGGGGCAGGGAGGAGGGTTGCTGGGGGCCTGCTGCTTGCAGGGTCCCCACATGGAGAGCAGTCACCACTATTTTGCTGCAGATTGCTGTTTATGGCAAACCTAGTTGAAAGCACACCCCCAGCCTCACTGACCATAGCCTGTTTCCCAGCTAAATGTTTGGGAACTATGCCGGCTCAGGCACCACCATTCTTTCTGTGACCCCAGGGATCCTGAGACCACACTGTCCCACCTAGGATTCTGCCCTGCTTCACCACCTGAGCATCTTTCAGGCAGGGATGTCTCTCAATGGAGCAGATTTCTAAAGGTTCCAATTTTAAACTATATCACTTTCCCATAGCCAGCCTGTGGAGGCTCCCTTCCCCATCCATTTATCTTCTGATATATCCCCTCTGATTCACTTTTCCACACATTCTACCTTGCAAAATGTCCTTGATTTTCTATTTGTAGAAATTCAGGAATTATTTTCTTACATCTCAGGTTGAATTCATAGGCATTCAGAATAATTTGATAGATATCTAGCTAAATTCAAGGGTCCAGATAAAATGAAGTCTCCTACTCTTCCACTTTCCTGCCTCCCAGTCTAGTCTACTGTTGATTCCCTCTAGTATGTTTTTTTATTTCAGTTATTGTACTCTTCAACTCTCATTGGTTCATTTTTATATTTTTTATCTCTTCATTGAAGTTCTCACTGAGTTTTTCCATTCTTCTTTCCAGGCCAGTGAGCATCTTTACGATCATTACTTATAATCTTAATCAGGCATATTGCTTAGCTCCCTTTCATTTAGTTATTTTCTGAGGTTTAATCTTGTTCTTTGTTTTGGGGAATATTCCCCTGTCTCCCCATTTTGTTTCACTTTCTGTGTTTGTTTCTATGGATTAGGCAGAACAGCTACTTCATCTAAACTTGAAGGAATGGTTTAATGTATGATCATCTATGTAGATTTTGTGTGATTGGTGACTTTTGCTGGCTGGCTGGAGCTGTGGATGTTGTGGGCTGGGGTCCTGGGGCTTTCCGCAGAGTGGGCACACTGTCAGAACATTTAAGTTGAGGTGGATGCAGACCAGTGTGTCCTGGGGTTCTTTGTGTTGAGGGTACCCTGGCAGGACAGCTGAATCTGAAATGGGTGCAAGCTGGGTTTCCCTGGGGCACTCTGTGTAGGGGGTGCCCTGGTGGTATAGCTGGAGCTGAGGTATTATGCAAGCTAGGAGGCCCCTGAGCTCTCTGTGCTGAGGGTGCCTTGACAGGTTAACTGAAACTAAATTGGGTGCAAGCCAGGGGGACTCAGGGCTCTACACACAGAGGGCACCTTGGTAGGACAACTAACGCTGAAGTGGATATAAAGCAGGTATCCCAGGACTCTCTGCACATAGGGTGCCCACAAGGGGTGGCTGGAGGTGAGGCATGGTACAGGACAGGAGTTCCTTGGTGTTCCATGCAGATGGTTCTGCTAAAGCTAAAATGGTTCTGGGGCAGTGTGGTCCCTGGGCTCTTCATACAAAATATGCCCTGTCAGAGCAGCTGAAGCTGAATTGGGTGCAAACTTGTATGTCCCAAGGTACTCAGCTCAGTGGGTGCCCTGGCCAGGTAACTGAAACCATGACTGTTGTGGGAAGGTGTGTTGTGGCGTGCTGCACACAGGGTGTGCTATGATGGAAAGGCTGAAATCAATGCAACCTTGGGCTAGGGGTTCCCAGGGTGTTCCACATAGGGGGCACCCTGGCAGGGCAGCTGGATCTAAAGCACACATTAACCAGGTTTCCCGAGCACTCTGCCCTTGGGGTGCCCTAGCAAGCCATCTAAAGCCAGAGTGGTATAGACCTGGCGTTTTCCACAATGCTTTGTGCCTATGTCACTTTGGCACAAAGGCTGGGGCTGTAGTGATCACTAATCAGGGGTGTTCTAGTGTGCAATGTCTTGTGGCTACCTTGGTGGGACAGCTAAGGCTGGTGTGCGCTATGGGCCTGAGGCTCACTGATGTGTCAGGTCAGCTGGGATGCCCAGACTGTACACTGCTCTGTGCTTTCAAGGTTGGGGGAAGCGTAGATCTTGTCCCATCTACAGAGCATTCCAGCTGTTCCCCCAGCCATTTGATAAAGGTCTAGTGGTAGCTGTTTTATATGCTAGTTGCTGTTTTAAGTTGCTTTTTAAAGAAAAAAAAAGAGGAAAAAAAGAGAAAAGAGGAAAAAAGAGAAGAGAAAAAAAAGAAGACAACATGTAGCTTTTTTTTTTTTTTTTTTTTTTCTGTATCCTGGAGCGACCAGGGCTGGTGTGGGTTTACAGACCGAGGGCTTGCAGAGACAGCAAGACAGTTATGGAATCCAGGACCTTGCTCTGGTCTGTGCTTTTAAGGTGGAGAGGGAACATAAACCTGCAGTTCTTCAGTTCCTATGACCCAGAGACATGTCCTATGACTCCCCTGCTATTTGGCAGAATTCCAGTGTTGTCTCTTTTATATATTAGTTGTTCATTTATTTATTTATTTAAAATTTTATTTATTGGGGCGCCTGGGTGGCTCAGTCGTTAAGCGTCTGCCTTCGGCTCCGGTCATGATCCCAGGGTCATGGGATCGAGCCCTGCATCGGGCTCCCTGCTCAGCGGGAAGCCTGCTTCTCTCCCTCTTCCACTCCTCCTGCTTGTGTTCCCTCTCTCGCTGTCTCTCTATCTTTCAGATAAATAAATAAAATCTTTAAAAAAAAAATAAAATAAATAAAATAAAAAATAAAAAAAAATTTATTTATTTATTTAAGAGAGAGAGAGAGAGAAAGCACGAGAAGGGAGAGGATCAGAGGGAGAAGCAGACTCCCCGCTGAGCAGAGAGCATGATGCAGGACTCGATCCTGGGACTCCGGGATCATGACCTGAGCCGAAGGCAGACGCCCAACTGACTGAGCTACCCAGGTGCCCTTAGTTGCTCTTTTAAACCAATGTTTCTTTTCTGTGCCCAATAACAGAGGAATCTGTTCCCAGGCCCTCAGTACTATCCCTTCCCACTGCAGTTCACAGAGTTGGGTGGTTGAAGGATTCCTTTGTTACCATGGTTCCTTCTCTCTTGCTGTTCTCTTTTGCTGTTTTTTCTTTTGTCATACAAAAGTTTTTCACTCTGCCCTCAATTTTTCTTCAGGAGGAGCTGTTCTATAAATAATTGTAATTTGGTGTGTTTCGTGGAGGCTGTGAGTTCAGGGTCTTCCTATGTCACCATCTTGGACCAGAACTCTACACCACAGCTTTTTTATCCATTCATCTATCAACGGACACAGGTTGCCTCACTATCTTGACTGTTGTAAATAATGCTCTGATAAACAAGAATGTGCATATATTTTTTTTATTTAGTGTTTTCATTTTCTTTGGGTAAAGACCCAGTAGTGGAATTATTGGGTCATGTGGTATTTCTACTTTTAATTTTGTGAGGAAATGCCACATTGTTTTCTACAATGGCTGCACCAGTTTGCATTCCCAACCACAGTGCATGAGGGTTTCTTTTTCTCCACATCTTCCCAACATTTGCTATTTCTTGTGTTTTTGATTTTAGCCATTCTGATAGGTGTAAGGTGATATCTCATTGTGGTTTTGATTTGCATTTCCCTGATGATTAGTAATGTTGAGCATTTTTTCACGAGTCTGTTGGACATCTGTATGTCTTCCTTAGAAAAAGGTCTTTTCAAGTGTTCTGTCCATTTTTTAATGTGATTATTTGTTTTTATGCTGTTGAATTGTACAAGTAATTTATATATTTTGGATATTAACCCCTAATTAGATATATCATTTGCAGATATTTTTTCCATTTATTAGGTCATATTTTAATTTTGTTGATGGTTTTCTTTGCTGTGCAAATGTTTTGTATTTTGGCGTAGTCCCAATAGTTTGTTTTTGTTTTTGTTTCCTTTGCCTCAGGAGAAATATCTAGAAAAATGTTGCTAAGGCCAATATCAAAGAGAATACTGCCTATGTTTTCTATTAGGAATTTTATGATTTACATCTCACATTTAGGTCTTTAATCTATTTTGAGTTTATTTTTGTGTATGATGTAAGAAAGTGGTCCAGTTTTTCCAGCATGATTTACTGAAGAAAGTATCTTTTCCCCATTGGATATTCTTGCCTACTTTGTCATAGATTAACTGACTATATATGTGTGGATTTATTTCTGGGTTTTCTATTCTGTTTTATTGATTTATGTGTCTGTTTTTGTGCCGGTACCATACTATTTTTTTTATTATAGCTTTGTAATGAAATCTGGGATTGTAATACTTCCAGCTTTATTCTTCTTTCTCAAGATTTCTTTGGCTATTTGGGAGCTTTTGTGGCTCCATACAAATTTTAATATTAATTTTTCTAGTTTTGTAAAAAATGATGTTGGTATTTTGATAGAGATTGCATTAAATCTGCAGTTTGGTTTGGGTAGTATGGACATTTTGACAACTATAATTTTTCCACCTCATGAACATGGAATAGGCTTCCATTTGTTTGTGTTGTCTTCAATTTTTTTCATCAGTGTTTTATAGTTTTCAGAGTACAGGTGTTTCACCTCCTTGGTTAAGTTCAGTCCTAGATATTTTATTATTTTTTGTGCAATCAGTTTCTTAATTTCTCTTCTTGCCACTTTATTATTAAGCAACACTGTGGAAAGACTCACATGATAAAAAAAAAAAGGAGGCTTCTTAATAACAACTATGTAAGTGAGTGAACCATCTTGGAAGTAGATCCTCCCACTTCAATCAAACCTTCTGATAAATGCAGTTCCAGCTGACATCTTGAGAAGAACCTCATGAGAGACCTAGAGGCAGAATCACACAGCTAAGCCACTTTTGGATTCCTGAGCCACAGAAACTGTGAAATAATGTTTGGTTTTTGTACTGCTAAATTTGGGGTAAATTGTTATGTAGCCATAGACAGCTAATCAAGGCCTAGAGATCCTGACAAAATCAAAGAAAAGGTGTGGTTCCAAGAGCTTAAAGGATAATAGTTGTTTTAATTTAAAGTTTCAGAGGTGAAGTGGTTCTCCTAGTAATAACAAATTCAAGAGTATAGACATTATTGTGGATGGCTGAAGCGAAGTAGTAGAAACCACTGGAGATGAGAATATCATGTGTTCACAAGAATATTGGAGTTACCCAGGATGACCAAATAGCATTCTATAAAAGCCCTTATAGAATCTTAAAATGTTGGTGCTAGAAATGACATAGCATTGTAAATCATTTAGTCAATCTAATTGGACTTAGTTTCTCAAAGTATAGCCCAAGGAATACCCACATTAGAAACAATTGAGGAACTTTTGCAGAATTCCCTTATATCAGAAAAAAATGAATACTCATATCCAGGTCTGGTATCCAGGAATCTTCATTTTATCAAATTATCCAGGTAACTCTTAAACACACTAGCTTTCAGCACCTCTGGTTTATTTCAACTCCTTTATTTTATGACTCCTCTTTTAAAGACCAAGATCTTATTTTGCTTTTAATACTTTTCATTACTCAGAGCAGCTATTTGTGCCCAAAGCAATCAGTAGCAATTGGTAAACCTACAATAATAAATCAGAAAATATTTAAATAATATTTAAATTACATATTTCTTTTAAAAAAATATTTTATTTATTTATTTGCGAGAGAGAAAGAGCAGGAGCAGGGGGCAGGGGCAGAGGGAGAAGGAGAAGCAGACTCCTCTGCTGAGCAGGGAGCCCAATGCAGGGCTCAAACCCAGGACCTGAGATCATAACCTGAGCTGAAGGCAGATGCTTAACTGACTAAGCCATCAAGGTACCCCTTAAATATTTCTTATAAAAAGAAAATTGAAATTTTACACATATGATCTGGCTCCTGCCTGACTTCTACTACTTTCTGCTTCACTCATGATACTCTAGTGAATTTGTTCCCACCTCAGGGTTTTTGCATTTGTTGCACTTTTCACATAAGTGAATCTGTGAATCTGTGAATCTGTGATATTCAGATATTCACATAAGTGGACCCTCTTGTTACTCAAGAGGTTACTCAAGTCTCAGCTCAAGTATCTGCTCCTTGAAGAAGTATTTTCTGTTCTCCCAATCTAGAGTATCTACCACACCAACCTCTCACCCTCTATGGTAGTTAACACTATTTGAAATAATCTTGTTTCTTTTTTTGTTTTCCTGGTCAAAAACTTACACTTAAGCTCAAACAGACCAGGGGTTTTGTCTTCATGTCTGTTTTGTTCATTGTTTCATATCCACCACATAGAACCATAACAGGCTGCGAGGCCCTATGGGCAGGAATGGGAGTAGTCAGACCTGAGTGCAGTCAATAAGGAGATATATTATCTATAGAGAATTTAAAATCATTAATAAAACAAGAAAAATCATTCTTCTTTTTATTATTACCATGTACTGGAAATTCTAAGCAATGTCGCTAATAAAATACTCCTCCCCTAGAAAACTTTTTTTTTTTTTTGGTCTAAGTTCTAAACAAATCTTTTGGTTACTATATGTAACCCTCAAATTAGCACATCTTGACAACTTGTTCTTTAACAAACATTGTATTCTCCAATGAAAGTTAATTTGGAGAATTCCAAGTTATACAGTCAGTTTCCAAAAACATGTTGACTGAGTTATACAAATTCTTTTAGAGAATACATTCACAAAGTTTCCAAATTGTTGGAGCTCAACTTTGGTGCAGGTTGCATCTCTGCCCCCTGTGGTACTACATATCCTTGCATTTAAACAGATTAGAAATGAACAATGATAGCACAGTGATTGAAAAAGAGAAACAGAATCTGGATTATTTCAATTCTGCCATCTTGTGTGACCATTCGGTGTTTTGTGTGTGTGTGTTTAAAATTTAAAACACTGAAATGGAGTGCAAACTTTGAGGTGTAAATTTTGTTTGGAAAAGTGTAACTTTTTAAAAAAGAATTTATTTATTTATTTGACACAGAGCGAGAAAGCACAAGCAGGGGGAGGGGCAGAGGGAGAGGGAGAAGCAGACTCCCCACTGAGCAGGGAGCCCACGTAGGGCTCAATTCCGGGATCCTGGGATCATGACCTGAGCCGAAGGCAGACACTTAACCAACTGAGCCACCCTGGCGCCCCAAAAAGTGTAACTTTTAATATATCATGAACTATTTTACTGAATTTGAATTTTCTGGTGTGAAAATTTAGATGAGGTTGTTAATCAAACAGAAAAATATGTGCAAACAGCCAGAATTAGCCTTGAGCACCACACAGTGAAAAACAAAGTCTTAAACTGTTCCTTAAAAATTGGGACACAGAAAATGTGAAGAAAGTAATTTACTATGCAACAATACAATCTAAGGAGATAGACATTACATAGAAAAGATGATCACATTTTAAAAAAAATAATAGCAGGAGAAATGACAGAAGATGATTGTGTGACATTACCAGAAGAAACCAAAAGGGCATTATATGAATGCCTTGATAGTTTGCAGAAAGCACTAGACAATTGTTCTAAAGCAATGGATCAAATGATGTCAAAGTTCTCTCTCATTCAGACATTTTTCACTGATTTCTACAGAAGAAGAACTTCTGAAGTTTTTACCTAGTAGTATAGAAATGTATAATTAATTTTCTGACGAAGATATTTAGTTGAAATTTTCAACTGTGGAAAATTTGAATGCCACTGGATTTGATCCTGAATAAACTAACACATGGATGGTACTGTAATTCATGGAAGTTCTGTGAAAGAAAATTATTATAATTTTCTTCCAAACTTATTCACAATTTTGTGCTCGCTTCGGCAGCACATATACGAGCTTATTCACAATTTTAAGACTTTTCTTATTTGTATATATGTTGCTTTATATGAAATAAACTTTATATATAGGTTTAAGTTCTTCCTTTTTTAAAAACATACATTAATGCAATTAGAAAACATTGATCCATTACTTTTCTCCTTTTCTGTACTGCACTATTTATTTTCTGTTTTATTTTTATGATAGATAGATATGAAGTTCAATAAAAGAAAAATTTCAGTGTCTTTTATGCCTTTTATTATTAGTTTAATTTCATCCTTCTTTCTTTTAAAATATTTATTATAATATTTAATATTTACAAATAATAGTTATAATATTTAATATTTATTTAATAAATATTTAATATTTTTTGAGTATAGTTGACACACAATGCTACATTAGTTTCAGGTGTACAACATAGTGCCTCAATAACTCTATACATCATGCTATGCTCACCACAAGTGTAGTACCATCTGTCACTATAAAATGCTATTACAATACCACTGACTGTATTCCCTGTGCTGTACCTTTTGTTATCCTGACTTATTTTTCGATAACTGGAAGTCTCTATCTTCCTTCACTCATTTTGCTCATCCTCACCCCTCCCTCTGGCAGCCATTAATTTGTCCTTTGTATTAATAAGTCTCTTTCTGCTTTTTCTTTGTTTATGCATTTGTTTTGTTATTTAGTTTCCATATATAAGTGAAACCATATGGTATTTGTCTTTCTGTGTCTGACATATTTTATTTAGCATAATACCCTCTAAACCCATCCATATTGTTGCAAATGGCAATATCTCATCCTTTTTTATGGCTGAATAGCCAAGATATGGAAGCAACCTAAGTGTCCATTGATAGATGAATGGATAAAAAAGATGTGGTATATATTATACAATAAAATATTACTCAGTCATCATTATTTCTCAAAACAATTTTGTCATATAGAGGAGAAAGCCGTTAAAAAATGATTTGCTTAGAGTGTCAAATATGTTAGATACGTTACTGATGCCTGGTATATAGTTTGCACTTAAATATTTGTTGAATGAATAAATGAATTAATATTGGCTATGCTGATGGTCAGATTATGAGCATTTTCTTTCCTTAGAATCATTCACTGGAGGCCTAGGGAATATCTTGCTCCCTGTTGAGTAGATTGCACCTATTCAACGCATATTCTCCTTACAGCACCAAAATAATCCTTTTAAAATCTAACTTAGATCATGCCACATCTTTGCTCAAAACCCTCCATTGTCTACCCCCCCCCCCCCATTCAGAATCAAATCCGAAGTCTGTATTGTGGTACAAAAAGCCCTTACATAGCCTGTTATTTCATTCCTTTTGAACTTCTCACTCCAGCCACACCGGCTGTTTTTCATTGTTGTTCTTTCTACATGAAATGTTTTTCCCTAAATTCCTTCAGCACTCTTCTCAAATGTCAGCTTATCAGATAGCCTTTCCCTAACCAATTTAAACAAGTAAATTCTCACCTTATCTCCATACTGTTTTATTTTCCTTCATAGCATTTGGCACTTCGTAACATTTGTTTGTCTTTTCCTCTTGGAAACATAAGCTCCATGAGGGAAGACATCGTATTGTTCTGTATGTTGAACAAGTGCCTGGCATATAGGATGCTCAGAGTGACATAGTCTTATAATGTATGAACTTGACCATTTATCGCAGAGGTAAGATGTTCTTTTAGTGATTGATAAAATAAAGAAATTTTCAACTTTTCATGTGTTTGTGGGTCCTGCTCCTGGGGTCCCAGAGAATGTATCCTTTAACATTTACCAAGGTCAAAATGACTCTGCAAAACTTCAAAGTATGGACTTTATTTCTGCCCCAGGCATACGTTGTACATATGCTTCATTAAAAAAAATAGCCAAAAAAGAGCATTCCAAACATAAAGATAAGAAAAAGAAAAAAAAAAAAATCTCCCTTCTTCCCATAAAATTAAAGTCATACAAGCCTTGCACATATTAAAAACCTAAGATAAAGTCTTTAACCTTCTGGAATGTCCTTCCTCAGGATGATTTGTAACTTTTTATGGAAAAAAAAAAAAAAAAAATATATATATATATATATATATATATA